>NC_053023.1:664579590-664748100 GCF_003073215.2 Triticum urartu | reverse complement strand
GTCTTGTGGATGCATGTCCGCGGCTGGAGGTCGTCAAGCGATCTGTCTGCATTGAAGGTGCACGTCGGGCTTTCGCTCGTGTGAAATTGTAGTGGGTCAAGCTAGACGCCGTGAAGCTGATTAAGGAGGGGTCGCCGGAGGGCAAGGAGCACCGCCACCCCGAGATGTACTACGAGGGTGTTCTGCCGGGTGCCTGTCTCATAGCGGACAAGAGTTCCAAAGATGTAATATTTGAGTGAGAGTTGCTCGTTTTATCCTGTATTTATGAAAACTTGTTTCATATGCACTATGCAACGCTTGTTTGAATTTAAAATATTGCCTTCTGTTTGGCTGTTTATCCAATCTGAGAGATGGCTAGTCCTCGGCTTCTGCCCCCATGCCACGAGTGTTGGGGTGTTCGGGATAAACCTAAGCACTTTTGTTCCCATGTTTGGGTCCTTCGAGGGAGGTGCTCAGCACAGCGAATAAGGCAACCGGACTAATAATGCTTTATCACTCTCACTTAGCCATAGAATTCTATAATTTTAAATTTCGGCGAAGCCCCTGGTATTCAGAAGGCCGAATTCGGGGCGCGATACACGCCTTTAAGCCGGACAGGGCTGACCCCTCGCTCTAAGCGGCATAAGTCTTTAGGGACTTGAAAACCTCGCCGAACAGCGACCGGTCTCTCGCCTTATCATGACAGTCAGTTTTAGCTTTCTCTACTGAGGTGCTGAACCCAGCAGAACCGGGGCACAATCGCAGTAGTTCTCCTAGCGCTACCTTAGCCGATAGAGCGGAATGTAAGGTACCAAAACATAGGAGCCGGGCAAGCCCAACATTTGACCAAAGACATGATTCAGAGCTGATGTATATAATGCTACAAGTTCGGGGTGCCGCACTTGTGAAAGTGTTCGGACTTTTCACACCGCATTGTGGGGTACGTAAGCCCCTGGTGTATTGGCCGTACCAAGGTGTACGGTTGCAAGGCGTCATTAATGAACACATAGATATATATATATATATAATAGGAATGCAATAATAGTCGTAATGTCATGCATTGTTTGGTCAAAAGATCGCGTTAAAGCAGAGTGATACAGGTAGTGCGATAAGCAAAGAGTAGGACTATGTCCCTTCCAAGGGCAAGCTGAGGAATGATATGAAATCGAATATTTCGCTCATTACTGTAATCCACCTGGGAATTCCGTGGTATGACGTAGCTGGTTGCCTCCTCGGTTGCTGCATCATGTGTTCGGCAATAGTGTTGCCGGAGAGTGTTTCCAGAGATTAAGGTCCTGAAAAAAGAGAAAATTACAACACGGGAAGCCCCTAGTGCGGTTTAAGCCGCGTCTTGGGGCGTGCCACAGTTTTGCCCCCCCCCCCCTCCCCACCTATGCCCATGATATTTTTAGTGCGTAATTATGTACGTGTGGCACGAGTTTTGCCGTTGGGCTGGGATTTGGGTGGGCGCCGTATTGCTACGTGAGCTCAGATCATGCCAGGCGGTCCATTTGCCGATTGCTCCGAGCGCGCTTGAAGGTGTCCGGGCTTTGAAGCGCCGAACTGGTTGATTGCCTTGAGAGGCTGCTTTGCGTTTCTGCTGCGAGGGCCGTGGTGTGCTCCTCTGTTCGGAGAGAGGGATCTGTGTTTCCATTTACTGTAATAACTTCGCGAGGTCCTGGCATCTTGAGCTTGAGGTATGCATAATGTGGCACCGCATTGAATCTAGCGAATGCGGTTCGCCCGAGCAGCGCATGATAACCACTGTGGAACGGGACTATGTCGAAGATTAACTCTTCGCTTCGGAAGTTATCCGGGGATCCGAAGACCACTTCCAGTGTAATTGAGCCTGTGCAATGGGCCTTTACACCTGGAATGACGCCTTTAAAGGTCGTTTTTGTGGGTTTGATCCTTGAGGGTTCTATACCCATTTTGCGCACTTTGTCCTGATAAAGCAGGTTCAAGCTGCTATCGCCATCCATAAGGACTCAAGTGAGGTGAAATCCATCAATGATTGGGTCTAGGACCAGTGCGGCGGATACTAGTGGGGTGGTCCCTGCGATCGAAGGTGATCGGACAGGAGGACCAAGGGTTGAACTTTGGGGCGACCGGCTCCAATGCATATACGTCCCTGAGCGCACGCTTCCGCTACCTCTTAGGGATGTGGGTTGCGTATATCATGTTCACCATCCGCACTTGTGGGGGAAACCTCTTTTTTCCTTTGGTGTGTGGCTGCCGCGATTCCCCCTCGCCATCGCTATGCGGCCCCTTGTCTTTGTTTTCGGCAAGCAACTTGCCGGCCTGCTTGAACACCCAACAATCCCTATTGGTGTGATTGGCTGGCTTGTCTGGGGTTCCGTGTATTTGACACGAGCGATCGAGTATACGGTCCAAGCTGGACGGACCCGGCGTACTTTGTTTGAATGGCTTTTTCCGCTGACCGGGTTTAGAGCCTTTGAATCCGGCATTGACTGCCGTATCCTCGGTATTTTCGCTGTTAATACGGCGCTTATGTTTGTTGCGACGTGACCTGCTATTACCGTCCTTGGTATCCGAGGTACCATGGTTCTTTGATATGTTATTACTGCGAGCCAGCCAGCTGTCTTCTCCCGCACAAAAGCGGGTCATGAGCGTCGTGAGAGCTGCCATAGATTTCGGCTTTTCCTGACCAAGGTGCCGGGCTAGCCACTCGTCTCGGATGTTGTGTTTGAAAGCCGCTAAGGCCTCTGCATTCGGACAGTCGACGATTTGATTTTTCTTTGTAAGGAACCGAGTCCAGAATTGCCTGGCCGACTCTTCTGGCTGCTGAATTATGTGGCTCAAGTCATCGGTGTCTGGTGGTCGCACATAAGTGCCCTGAAAGTTGTCAAGGAATGCGGCTTCCAGATCCTCCCAACAGCTAATGGAGTCCGCTGGCAAGCTGTTAAGCCAATGCCGCGCTGGTCCTTTGAGCTTTAGTGGGAGGTATTTGATGGCGTGTAAGTCATCACCGCGGGCCATGTGGATGTGGAGGAGGAAATCCTCAATCCATACTGCGGGATCTGTTGTGCCGTCGTATGATTCAATATTTACAGGTTTGAAACCTTCTGGGAATTGATGTTCCATTACTTCGTCTGTGAAGCATAAGGGGTGTGCAGCGCCTCTGTATTGGGCTATATCGCGCCGCAGCTCGAATGGGTCTTGCCCGCTGTGTTCGGCCCGGCCGGATTTGCTTTTACTGTATCCGGCATGACGTTTATCGTCTCACAGAGTGGTGCACCTTCGTGATCCGTAGATCGATCTTGCATGCTTTGCTTTTCCTCCAATATGTCCCACAGGTCTGGCGTATCTCCCCAGGCCTTTTTATGTGAATGGCATCGGGGTGGAGGCTGAGTTTTTGGCTGGAATGCCTCTCTATCGCGGCCACGGGGTGGCCGATCAGCCATATCATACGCTTCTTCCTCCAGTCGGGGTAGTAACCTACACTTTGGGTAATTTTTGGAGGGGTGCTCGAGTTTATATTCCTTGGCCGCGAGGACTTCAGTCCATCTCTCAGCTAGCAGATCTTGATCAGCTTGAAGCTGCTGCTGCTTTTTCTTGAGGCTATTTGTCGTGGCCATAAGCCGGCGCTTGAAGCGCTCTTGTTCGACGGGATCCTCTGGTACGGCGAATTCATCATCGTCGAGGCTTGCCTCGTCTTTGGAGGGGGGCATGTAATTGTCATCTTCCTCCTCTCCGTCTGCCGCTCTCTCGGGAGGGCTGGCTTCTCCATCCTCCTGCTCTAAATCTTGCTGGAGAGGATTGTTGTTGCCTTCGGCACTATCCAGAGTGTTATTATCTCCTGTGCCGGTATCACCACTTTTGCTTTGGCGGGACTTAGAGCGGCGCCACTGACGTCGACGCTTGGGTTGCTTCTTGGAGGGGTCATCCTCCGCTATCTCATCGCCATTGCCTTCATTGGGTGTATCCACCATGTATATGTCATATGACGAGGTGGCTTTCCAGTGCCCTATAGGCGCTGGTTCATGTTCGTCTCCTACATTGTCGTCCATACCGTCGATGTCTTCGGAGTCGAAGTCGAGCATGTCGGTTAAATCGATAGTGGCTACAAAGTGGGTGGTGGGTGGGCGTCGAATTTCTTCATCGTCCGCATCCCAATCCTGTTGGCCATAGTCCGGCCGGGGCTCTCCCGACAAAGAGAGAGACCTAAGTGAATTCAGAATGTCGCCGAAGGGCGAGTGTTGAAAGATATCCGTGGCGGTGAATCCCATGATCGGCGCCCAATCGGATTTGATTAGCAGGGGCACGGACGGTTCGGAGTCCGGAAAAGAGTCCGGCGCCTTGGAGTCATGGGCTTCGCAGAGGATTAGGCTGGTGTTCGGCTCGATCGCCGTTGAGACTGCAGCCCCTGAGGCGGTGTCTAGCCACCCGTCCTCGATAGGCGCAGTTGGCTCCGAGCTAAGGGTCGGAGCTTATGCGGGCGCGGCCTCTGGGGTACTGTTCGGCGGCAGAGCTAGGTCATACCCATCGTGACAGTGCGGCGCGCCCGGTTGCGGCTCGAATCCGTCGAAGATCAAGTCTCCACGGATGTCGGCCGTGTAGTTCAAACTTCCAAATCTGGCCTGATGGCCAGGGGCGTAGCTTTCAATCTGCTCCAGATGGCCAAGCGAATTAGCCCGCAGTGCAAAGCCGCCGAATACGAAGATCTGTCCGGGAAGAAAAGTCTCACCCTGGACTGCATTGTTGTTGATGATCGGAGGAGCCATCGACCCTAATGGCGACGACACAGAGGAACTCTCAATGAAAGCACCAATGTCAGTGTCAAAACCGGCGGATCTCCGGTAGGGGGTCCCGAACTGTGCGTCTAGGCCGGATGGTAACAGGAGGCAGGGGACACGATGTTTTACCCAGGTTCGGGCCCTCTTGATGGAGGTAAAACCCTACATCCTGCTTGATTAATATTGACGATATGGGTAGTACAAGAGTAGATCTACCACGAGATCAGAGAGGCCAAACCCTAGAAGCTAGCCTATGGTATGATTGTATGTTGTCGTTGTTGTCCTACGGACTAAAACCCTTCGGTTTATCACTACTAGGGAAAACCTTATACACAGAAATTTAGCAACAGCGCGGGTTAAAAAAGGGCGCTATTGCTAGATAGCAGTAGCGGTTCAGAATAAACCGCGCTGAAGATACGATTCTAGCAGTAGCGTGTGTGCCCGTAAAAGCGCTACTACTAATATTCCCATTGCTGGAACGATGGGCTACGCATAGCAGTAGCGGCCTTGCAGGAAGCACGCTACCGCTAGGGCATGAGTAGCAGCGCGTTTCCCTGTAACAGCGCTACTGCTAATGGAAATAAAATAAAATGAAAAACAAATAGAAAAGTAAATGAAAATGAAAGAAACAGAAAAAGGAGAAAGAAAAAAATAAAATGTAAAGCAAAATAAATGAAAAAGCAAAAAAACAGAGAAAGGCTTAGCTGTAGCGTGTGTTAGTAAGAGGCGTTGTAGCTAACGCAGCTGCAGCGCGTTTCGAGGACCCCCGCTATAGAAACAGAAAAGGAAATAAAAAAGAGAGAAACTTACATATGTATAGCAGTAGCGCGTTTTGGAAAAAGCGCTATAGCTACCTTAGCTATAGCGCGTTCTGCGAAACGCGCTACCGCTAGTTTTGACTTAACCAAAAAACCATTTCCCCCCCCCCCCCCCCCCCCCCCCCCCCCCCCCCCCCCCCCCCCCCCCCCCCCCCCCCCCCCCCCCCCCCGGCCACCACTTGCCCCCCAAATCTCTCGACCCACCCCGCCGCCGTCTCCCCGATTGGTCGTCGCCCCACTTCGCCGCCGTCTCCTGCCGGTGTCGACGCCCCCGGAGCCACCAGAGCCGTGCGCCGTCGACACCATCGGAGCCGCCCCCAACGCCACGGAGCCGCGCGGCCTCATCAACGCCACTGGAGCCGCCATCGATGCCACCGGATCCTCCCTCGCCAGAACTGCCTCCCTCACCGTCACCGGAGACGCCCCTGCCTTCCTCGCCACCACTGCCTCCCTCGCCACCACCGGAGCCATCCTCTGTAAGCCCCCACCCCTCCTCTCTCTCTCATGCATAGGTTAGCTAGTTTAATTATGTTAATTATCTAGGTTAGGGCAAAATTTTAGTTAGGGCTTTGACAGAGAAGTAGTTAGGTTAACTAGTTTAATTAGGTTAATTACCTAGGTTAGTGCAAAAATTTAGTTAGGGCTTTGACAGAGAACTAGTCAGGTTAACTAGTTTGATTAGGTTAATTATCTAGGTTATTTAGGCAAGTTTTATTTTAAAGATGATCCTTTCCTAGACTTTTATTGTTGATTATATCTTTTCATTGAAGTGGTCATGTTGTTTGTGCCCAAGTGGCTTTGTTGTTTCAATGAAGCTGAGTGGCCTATATATATTTTGCCGGAATGTTGATTTATTTTCGTTCCAGCAAATTTCAGGTTCTCGATTTGTCCACATTTTAGCAAAGGTCATGCCGAAATTTTCCGTGAATTTCGGCTTGACTTGTGCTACAAACTAGGACATATCGAGTGCCCGTGTGATTTGCCGCACCAGGAAGGAGTCAACGTTCCTGCAAAACAATAGGCCTTTTTTATGTCATTATTCATTTAATTAGGTCTAGAATTAATTGACTAGATTTAATCATAGGAAACATGGCTAGCAACGATGAAGGACAGCGTTCTGGTGATTGCGACGACGCCTACCGGGCGGCAGACGAATTTTTTAGCCTTATCGATGATCAACCGATGTTATTGCTGGGCCCACCGGTGGCATCGGGGACTGAGACCGACACGCAGACCGGTGCTGAGACTGAGACAGGTGCTCAGACTCAGACAGGCATCGAGACCGGCGCTGAGACTGAGACCGGCGCTGCCTCAGGGAGCGGAGCCGGTGTAGAACCAAAAGAAAAGAGGCAACGGGTTCCTAACAAACTCAGGACTACTAGAGTGGTGGTCACGGAGGTGGACGACGGCAATTTTGAGCCAACGGCACCCGAGGAAGCGCGTCGATGCTACGGCAATCAAATAGGCTGCATCGTACGGACAACCGCCACCATCAACGATGAGAAACTACAGAAGATAGAAAATATGAGGAGCTCCCTCCTAAAGAAGTTTCACCAGATATTCTTGTTCCCGGGCCGGAATGAGAAGGATTATAAAGATCCAGATGAGCACCCGGCAATGAAGAAGATAATCAAACACGCCATGACCAAGTTTAGCGACGCGTTGGCCGCCTGGAAAAATCGAGTGAAAGCAAGGATCATCGACAAGAAGGATCCCTACTCCGAGATTGTAAAGGATAATCCGACAATCACGGACGAGTAGTTTCAAATATTCAAGGAGGCTTGCAAGGCCGAAGATGCCAAAAAAAGTCTAAGTACATGAAGGGGCTACAAGAGAGGAACATTGGGAGCCACCACCTCGGAAGCCGTGGTTACGGCGGAAAGAGGTCCAAATGGGCCAAGAAGGATGCGAAAGCCGCGAGTCTGGGCATCCCAGACCCCTTGGCGGAGTTCACCGTCCCGCGGGAGCGTGACGTCCTCAGGGCCCGGCACCGTTGGGACCCAGTGAAAAAGGTTTACGAGACAACACCGGTCATTACGGAGTTCATGAGACTGCTGGTAATTTTAGTTTCTGATCAATTCGACTGCACATGTTAGTCATATTTGTAAACGATCGTTGTGCCTTTTGCAGAGAGAGCAACACAGGATTGCGGCCGAAAGCGACTCGCCGTCTAAGGCATTGGCGAGGCCCAAGTGGGACACTCCATTCAACCGGGCGTTGAACATATTGAAACAACAACCAGTGGATACTCGACCGTCGTATGGACGCGTGCACGGTGTCGGAGACGGCGCCATGTGGAAGAAGTACTACCGTGAGACCACGGAGGAGAGAAAGGAAAGACGGAAGTTAAATGAAGAAAACATCGACAAGAGGGTTGAGATTGCGGTTGAGAAGAAATCAACTGAGACAGTCACAACAGCGGTAGCTGCCACAAAATAGGTGGCTTTAGATATTTTTACTACCTTGGTTCCGGCCGTTTTCAATTGGACCAGGCAAAATCCAAAAAAAGATGCAGCGGACTTTCCCCTTGCTGACTTCTTGGCGGGGAGCAGCTCGACTAGCGTTGCACCAGCACCTGCAGCTGCACCTGCTCCCGCACCGGTTCCCGCACCGGACGTGCTAGGTGGTGCTTCGTCTTTGGCTGAGCTCGACGCCCTCACGGTATCTGTCACACCGGCCCCCTTCAATATAAATGTATAATCTCCCGTTTTCGTTGCCTTTCGGATGTCTCACATCACAGACTTTTCTTTGCAGGCCAACGAAACCCCGTGCACCATATTGTACACCATCGGCGACCAGAAGGTGGACGTGGGGAAGGCGACGATAATGGAGCCGAAGGAACCATTGTTCCACAGCCGGCCGATCCCCCCGAACGTCTTCATGGTTTCCGTGGCCAGTGTCAAACTGGGCCACGAGAATTTGCCTCCTCTAGTACTACTGGGGGATGACGACGAGACACCGCGGCGGCTTGGTGATTGTTGCAATGCTGGGTGGGTCCTGTTGTGGCCAAAGAGTCTGCTTCGTCTGGAGGCGGCCGGGAGCACACCCACGAGCACGCAGCCTCAGCAAGGTATGAACATCAACACCCCACCTACCCAATTATCGTCGGGTGTCGGGTTGGGTGATAGCGGACGGGGTAAGGAGGAGGCTCCGTTAGTTGCTGATGACATCGCCATGGATGAGGATGAGGACGACGATGGCGCTGTTGAATAGTATCTATATACTGGCGCCTCCTCAGGGTTTGAGCGTCATGAGTCGGTGCCTGAATTGCCGTCTCAACATATTATGGACGACCTTCCGGTAGTATAGAAGTTTAGGAAGAGAGCGAGGAAAGGCAAAAAAGTTGTTTCTATGATCCAGCTGCCTCAGCAGCCTCGGCTTCAGGACCGTATAGATATCCCGGTGCGGATAAATGGCATATCCCCGGTCAACCAATCCTACCTGCAACAGCGCTACGGGCCAGATTCGGCGATCTAAAGAGACTTCATGACAATGTGTTGCGGGTAGAGAAAGACCTCATCGCCTCGAAAGATCCAGGATACCCACTCTACGTGGTTAACGTTCCGCGGCAAATGTCGTACGTCGATAGCTTCCCCACGGATAAGTTCTTCCTCCGATTCGATTACATATTCGACATGTTTCACGTGAAGAAGCTGGATTTTACGTTTGTCCGCCTTTATGCCTTGCACATGAACTACATCATCGAGGTTGAGCAGATATCTCATATCTGTGTCGCTGACCCGTACTACATGCACGGGGGCTTCTTGGGAGTCTGCGCAAATCACTGTGAATACGCGAGGGATTACATCGTCAATTTCATGCTCGCCAATAAGGACAAGGAGGCGATTCTCGTGCCTTATCATCCTGTGTAAGTCATCTGCGCTGCTATCCTTCCTTCGATTTCAATCATTCATTTGCATGGTGGAGGCTAATTAATTTGAGGACTTATTTTGCGCAGCGGCGGGCGCGCCGTCCTCATCATCCTCTACCCCCGATTCTCCCACGCTCTTTGTAAGTGCATCTAGTGCCACCCCTAGTTGGTTTTGGAGTATTGACGACAAACCTAGTTGAGGGACTAATGTGTTTGTGAGAATTGCAGGATAACACAGGTAGAAGTCCCTCATTGATTCGGTTTTACTACCAGAGATGACCCCTAAAAATGTACGAAGACATTGAAGTCAATGGTGGTATATGAAGATATTCACATTGAAGACTATGACAAGAGAAGACACCACGTGAAGCCTATGGAACTCGAAGACTTAGATCTTTCGTAGTTCTCTTTCATTTGTGTTGAGTCATAGGAACCACCGTACTGTTAAGTGGGGTCCAAGAGAACCAGTCAGAACGACTGAAGTGATGCCTAATTAAAAACCTATGTCTTCAAGTGAAGACTATGAGAGCAAATCTTGTCCAGAGTCAGACAAGTCAGCTTTGCTTGTAGCCCAAGTAAAGTTGCCGTGTGAGTTTTAAATCCGACCTTTGGAGCACGTGTCAGTTCCTTAGTGACCCAGGGTCATTTCGGACAAATCAGGTCGGGTTGCCTAGTGGCTATAAATAGCCCACTCCCTACAACCATAAACGGTTGGCTGCTCAGATTCAGTGCACGGCTTTTGTCGTTTGAGAGCAACCCACCTCGAAGCCTGTGAGAGAGAGAATACCTAGCGAGGATAAAGCCCTAACCACCCAGAGCCAGAGAGAATTGGGCATCACTTAAGTCTTCTTGTCTGAGTGATCTGAAGACCTATTACACTTGAGGACTGTGCATCCTCCAGCCGGTTAGGCGTCGCGTTTTGAGCATCCAAGAGACATTGTGGATTGCTGGTGAACGAAGTATGTGAAGGTTTGGGAGTCTACCTTGAAGACTTACCAGAGTGATTGGGCGAGGTCTGTGTGACCTTAGCTCAAGGAGAATACGGTGAGGACTGGGTGTCCTGAGCTGCGTGTTCAGGACTGGGTGTCCGGGACTGTGTGTCCTAAGGTTTAAATACCTAGCCGCTCCAACCAGACGTACAGTTGTCACAGCAACTGGAACTGGTCCAACAAATCATTGTCTTCAACGAGTCACTGGTTTCATCTTCACTTCCTTTTACTTACTGTTACTCATTGTGAAGTCATTGCATGCTTGTTCTATCTTCTGTCTTCACAACGTGACTGTATGATCTGTTTGGCTTCATAATATCTTCCTACCTGATCCTTATTACACTGCAGCTATTTGTCATTGTGCTTTCACTCTACTGAATACTTGACCATGGCTTGCCTAGTGTAGTCTACCTTCCGCTGCATAGTAATAGGCATATCTCTACTGTTTGTCTTCATAACTTCCACGTTTTGAAGACTTTCATAAAAATCGCCTATTCACCCCCCCCTCTAGTCAATATAACGCACTTTCAATTGGTATCAGAGCAAGGTGCTCCCTTGTTCTGTGTGATTCGGTTTAACCACATGGAGTTTTAGCTATGTCGACTGCAGGGATAATTAAATTCTCCGCTGCGTGCCCCGTCTTCGATGGAACTGAATATCCCTAATGGAAGAATAAGATGCGCATGCATCTTGAAGCCATTGACGTCGACCTATGGTATGTCGTCGAGAACGGCGTTCCCAAGGCTGGAGAAGGTGTCACTGCTGCTGATGTCAAGAAATTCACTCAACTGGACTCTACTGCCAAGAATATCATCTGTGGTCATCTGACCAAAGGACAGTATGGCCGTGTGAGTGCTTTGAAGACATCCAAGCTGGTCTGGGACTGGCTCTCCAAGGTCAATGAAGGCATCTCAACCCAGAGAGATCAGAGAATAAGTGTTCTTCGCAACCTCTTCAACCGCTTCAAGCGAAATGACAATGAGAATGTCCAGCACACATTTGACCGACTCACTGACATCACAAATGAGCTTCAAGCCCTCGGCGCCACTGAGATCACCAAACATGAAGTCGTCAAGACGCTGCTGAGATCACTTGATAGTTCGTTTGACATCCTAGCCCTGATGATACAAGAACGTCCTGATTTCAAGACACTCGATCCGTCTGACATACTTGAGAGGCTCAACACACATGAGTTTCAGCTTTCTGAGAAAAGAGATATCTACGGTCCAAACTATGGGCGAACTCGTGCCTTGAAGGCAAAAGCTGTTTCCTCATCTGAAGAAGAATCTGACAGCAGTTCTGATGATCTTGAAGACATTGGAAGGGAACTTGCAATGCTAGTGAAGAAGTTCCAAAAATTCACCAAGAAGAAAGGCTTCAGAAAGTCTTCACGATCAAGCTCAAAGAATGATGAAGCTTCTGCTCATGACTACAAGAAGAAAACATGCCACAAGTGCAAGAAAACTGGACACTTCATCTCTGAGTGTCCATAGTGGGACAATGAGAACAGAAAGAAGAAGAAGAGCAAGGAATATGACTCTGACGACAAGAAGAAGAAGAAATACTCAAAGTCTTCTTCCAAGTCTTCCTCAAAGTCTTCATCACACAAGAAGAGCTCATCTGGCAAGGCACGTGCGTTTGTTGGCAAGGAAATGGATTCAGAGGAAGAGTCCGCTTCTAAGGAGGCAGAGGTGGAGTCTGAGGAGGAGTCTGATTCTGGCATTGCAAGTCTGGCTACAGCATATGTCGCCAAGTCCATCTTCAACACTGAAGACAATGACTTCATCACCGACACCGATGCAAATGACAAGGAATACTCCACTCCTACCTACTGCTTCATGGCACGCGGTGCCAAGGTAAACACACGCACTACTCACTATCAAACATCTAGTGACGATGACTCTGATTGTGGTTCAAAACCCAGCTACAAAACACTTGCTAAAATTGCAACTGAACAACAGAAAACTATGGAACATATTCAAAAACTGTTAGACAGAAGCGATGATCTGTTGGGTGCTGAAATGACTCGGTCTGAATCCTTAATTGAAGACATAAAAAATCTTCACGTTAAGTATCAGGAACTTGAAAGTCGTCATGATACTCTCTCAACAACTCATGAAAAGCTTTCCTATGATTATCTTCAAAGGAAGCAAGAACTTGAGAAATTGAGAGCGGCTCATGAAGATCTTCAAAAGGAAAACGAGTCACTTCGCGCCGAACAGATCAGTTCCGCTCAGGAAGGATTTGAACCACCATGTCTTAAATGCATTGAGCGTGACAATGCTACTTCTGTTGCTGAATGTTCCACTGCTACTGCTGTTGCAATATCTTCAACTGTTGATGTGGTAACTAACCCCTCTGATGAGGATACCACCGCTATTGCTGATGAGAATGCTAGGTTGAAGACATTGCTTGAAACAGGGATGTACAAAAGTCTTAAAGGGCATCAGACATTATGTGATGTCCTCAAGAAGCAGATTCTGAACCGAAACCCTAGGAAAGAGGGTGTTGGGTTCGTAAGGAAAATAAATGCAGATGGCTCTTTCTGGAAACCTGAGCAGTACCCCAAAACCAAGTGGGTTGCTGCAAAGGAACCTTCAGCAGATCCATCCAATTTATCTGGCTTCACTTGTGCTAACCCCATTATCATTGATGAATCCTTTGATGCAAACTATGTACTGTTTAAGAATTAGAATGGTGAAGTGTTTGCCAGGTACATTGGTACTAACTGCAGGAATGGACCGCCTATGAAGAAGATCTGGGTTCCGAAAAGGTGTCTTGAAAAACTTCCTGTGAATATCTTCATGACACCTCACATGAAGAAGACAAACCTCAGACCAAAGGCTTCATACGGTCCAAAGGCTTCATACAGACCGAGGACTCACCTGAGTCGCACTAACGCAAATGTTTTGCAGGGAAACCACACTCGGTCATATGAATATGAGAACGGTTCATCAAACCGCCATGTTCATATGACCAAGAATTATTCTGCCTATTCTTATGAGTACTATTGTCCACCTGCTAGACTGTTTGCTAGGGCTCCAAAGCCAAAATTCTCAGACGCTGCACTTAGACTTATTGCTTCTAAGCCACCCTTGAAGATGTGGGTGGCTAAGAAAGCTTAACTCTCTTTTGCAGGGAAAGGTCTCCAGCAGAAAACCAAAATCTTCTGACGCTATTGCTGGGGACCTTAAACATCTTGTAGGGCGCAAGATAAAATGCCCGAATGGCATCATTATGTACTTCGTTCCTGAATCGCATGCTACTCTCCCTATTAGTCCTAATCTGGATCTAGGTTTTCATAACCCACTGGTTCGTCAAATTTTTTTGCTTCACAATTCTCTTCGTGAAGCCTATCCCCCTAACTGCACTGTAGGGTACGACACCAGCGTCTTCAGAATGGATTATTGACAGTAGGTGTACAAATCACATGACTGGCAAAAGAAGCCTTCTTATGGACTCACCCTTACGTCCATCCGACAAGAGCCACATCACATTCGCTGACACTGGTAAAAGTAAGGTATTGGGTCTAGGTAGAGTTCCAATCTCAAAGGATCAACACATGGATAAAGTCATGCTTGTTGAATCCCTTGGCTTCAACTTAATGTCTGTCTCAATGCTTTGCGATTTGAACATGATCGTGATATTTGGAAAATATCGTTGCCTGGTACTAATGGAATCTGACAATGTGTCCGTTTAGTCCATACTTTCTGTATGAAAAAACTTTGAGTTATGCACGGTGAAACTTTATTTGTGATGTAATTAAACCGTCTCCTCCTCGACTAGCGAAAATCACTCTAGTTAGGGCATTTTGGGGTACGATGAACTTTGTTATTTATCCTTATGATATGTTGTTTTTATTTTTGCCAAGTCAGTCTCTTTCTGTTGCTCAACTATATATGTTGCATATCATCGACTCATGTGATGATGCAGGTGCATAGATCATAAATGGCGAAGAAGTGCTATGCCAGGAGTATATATACGACAAGTGGCCGGAGTGTCAGGCCCTTCCGGTTTCCGAGCGACAGGCAGTAGTTAGTTTAGAGGTTCACGCTAATGCGAAAGAGGGATACGAACTCATGTTCTCAAAGTGATAGCTCTTCTCGCGTATATCATTGTTTAGATGGATGATGATGTATTTGCATATCATTCGAGACTTGTATCGCTATTTTCGAGATGATGACGAGAGACCACTTTGTGTTGGATGATGATTATGATGATGACATGATTTGATGAGACTAATTGTATGTATATGCTATGATTACATTTGTATGTGTATGATATGCTAAAGATTATTGTATAAAGCCTATTCAAATACAAAACAAATAAAAAAACAAATATGCAGGAAAAAAACTAATAAATAAACTAGTAGTAGCGAGGGGGGAAATTTAGCAGTAGCGCCGCATTGTCAGTAGCGCGTCCCAGCAAACAGCGCTGCCGATAATATCAGTAGCGCCCTTTCCCAAAGAGCGCTACAGCTATTCATGTATAGCAGTAGCGTGGGACAACCGGCGCTACTGCTATACGTTAGCTGTAGCGCCTTATTAGTAGCGCCGGTGCCCGCGCTACTGAGAGGCCCAAAACCCTCGCTGCTGGTAGGCTTTTCCCTAGTAGTGTATATAGACACCGGAGAGGGTTAGGGTTACACAAGGTCGGTTACAAAGGAGGAGATATCCATATCCGTATTGCCTAGCTTGCCTTCCACGCCAAGTAGAGTCCTATCCGGACACGAGACGAAGTCTTCAATCTTGTATCTTCATGGTCTAACAGTCCGGCCAATGGAGATAGTCCGGCTGTCCGGAGACCCCCTAATCCAGGACTCCCTCAACTCCCATGAACCTCTCAAAGGGGAACATATTGTGTAGAAATACGGGGCCAAGAATGACAATCTCGTCGACTAGATGAAGTAGGACGTGTGTCATGATATTGAAGAAGGATGGTGGGAACACCGGCTCGAAACTGACAAGACATTGCGCCACATCACTCCTTAGACTTGGTATGATTTCTGGATCGATCACCTTCTGAGAGATTGCATTGAGGAATGCACATGGCTTCACAATGGCTAATCGGGCGTTTTCTGGTAGAAGCCCCCTCAATGCAACCGGAAGCAATTGTGTCATAATCACGTGGCAGTCATGAGACTTTAGGTTCTGGAACTTTTTCTCTGAAATATTTATTATTCCCTTTATATTCGACGAGAAGCCAGTCGGGACCTTCATACTGAGCAGGCATTCAAAAAAGATTTCCTTCTCTTCTTTCGTAAGAGCGTAGCTGGCAGGACCTTCATACTACTTTGGAGGCATGCTGTCTTTTTCGTGCAAATGTTGCAGGTCCTCCCATGTCTCAGGTGTATCTTTTGTCTTCCCATACACGACAAACAAGCCTAACAGGTTCACGCAAAGGTTCTTCGTCACGTGCATCATGTCGATTGAAGAGCGTACATCTAGCTCCTTGCAGTAGGGTAGGTCCCAAAATATAGATTTCTTCTTCCACATGGGTGCGCGTCCCTCAGCGTCATTCGGAACAGCTAGTCCGCCGGGACCCTTTCCAAATATTACGTGTAAATCAGAGACCATATCAAGTACGTGATCACCGGTATGCATGGCGGGCTTCTTCTGGTGATCTGCCTCGCCTTTGAAATGATTGCCTTTCTTTCAACATTGATGGTTGGTCAGGAGAAATCGACGATGGCCCAGGTACACATTCTTCCTGCATCTTTCCAGGTATATACTTTCGGTGTCAGCTAAACAGTGCGTGCATGCGTGGTATCCCTTGTTTGTCTGTCCTAAAAGGTTACTGAGAGCGGGCCAATCGTTGATGGTTACAAACAGCAACGCATGCAGGTTAAATTCCACCTGTTTGTGCTCATCCCACGCACATACACCGTTTCCATTCCACGGTTGTAAAAGTTCTTCAACTAATGGCCTTAGGTACACATCAATGTCGTTGCTGGGTTGCTTAGGGCCTTGGATGAGAATTGGCATCATAATGAACTTCCGCTTCATGCACATCCAAGGGGGAAGGTTATACATACATAGAGTCACGGGCCAGGTGCCGTGATTGCTGCTCTGCTCCCCGAAAGGATTAATGCCATCTGCACTTAAAGCAAACCATACGTTCCTTGGGTCACTTGCAAACTGTGCCCAGTACTTTCTCTCGATTTTTCTCCACTGCGACCCGTCAGCAGGTGCTCTCAACTTCCCGTCTTTCTTACGGTCCTCACTGTGCCATCGCATCAACTTGGCATGCTCTTTGTTTCTGAACAGTCGTTTCAACCGTGGTATTATAGGAGCATACCACATCACCTTCGCAGGAACCCTCTTCCTGCGGGGCTCGCCCTCAACATCACCAGGGTCATCTCGTCTGATCTTATACTGCAATGCACCGCATACCAGGCATGTGTTCAAATCCTTGTACGCACCGCGGTAGAGGATGCAATCATTAGGGCATGCATGTATCTTCTCCACCTCCAATCCTAGAGGGCATACGACCTTCTTTGCTACGTACGTACTGTCGGGCAATTTGTTATCCTTTGGAAGCTTCTTCTTCAATATTTTCAGTAGCTTCTCAAACCCTTTGTCAGGCACAGCATTCTCTGCTTTCCACTGCAGCAATTCTAGTACGGTACCGAGCATTGTGTTGCCATCTTCGCAATTGGGGTACAACCCTTTTTGTGATCCTCTAACATGCGATCGAACTTCAGCTTCTCCTTTTCACTTTCACACTTTTCCCTTGCATCAACAATGACCCAGCGGAGATCATCATCGGGCACATCGTCTGGTTCCTCTTGATCTTCAGCTTCCCTCGTTGCAGCATCACCGTATTCAGGGGGCACATAGTTGTCATCGTCCTCTTCTTCTACGCTGTCTTCCATCATAACCCCTATTTCTCCGTGCTTCGTCCAAACATTATAGTGTGGCATGAAACCCTTATAAAGCAGGTGGGTGTGAAGGATTTTCTTGTCAGAGTAAGACCTCGTATTCCCACAATCAGGGCATGGACAACACATAAAACCATTCTGCTTGTTTGCCTCAGCCACTTCGAGAAATTTATGCACGCCCTTAATGTACTCAGAGGTGTGTCTGTCACCGTACATCCATTGCCGGTTCATCTGCGTGCATTATATATAATTATGTGTGTCAAAAGTAAGAAAATTAGACAAGTATCTATCTAAAGTAAGATTTTTTTTCTTTCAGAAAGAAGATAAGAACAAGAGGCTCACCACGGTGGTGCGGGCGATCGACGGCGGTGAAGACGAGGACGGGGCGTGACGGACCGCTAAACCTAGACAAATCTCGAAAAAAATGGAGCTCGGAGGTCGAGCTTCGAGAGGAGAAAGCTTAGCTAGTGTGGCTCGGACATTTCATCGAACACCTCACATGCATAAGAGGTGAGCTAGAGCACCCAAATGCCCTTCCTCGCCGGCCAGCAAAAAACAGAGCACTGTGGAGTGCTCTGCTCGCCGGCGATGGGGTATATATAGGCAACTCATTTGTCCCGGTTCGTGGCTGGAACCGGGACTAAAGCCCAGCCTTTTGTCCCGGTTTGAGCCAAGAACCGGGACCAATGTTTGTGGGCCAGGAGCGAGGCCCATTGGTACCGGTTCATGCCTAGAACCGGGACAAATGGGTCCATACGAACCGGGACCAATGCCCGCGAGGCCCCGGCCGGCCCCCTGGGCTAAAGAACCGGGACGAATGCGTCCATTGGTCCCGGTTCGTGGCAGAACCGGGACTAATGGGCTGGCCAGGCCCGAACGAAAGCCCCTTTTTCTACTAGTGAACCTACCTCATGGTATCGGCCTCGCCGTCACTTGGCGTACTTCCCGCAACAGTGAAGCTCTGGCGTCTTGTGGTGGAGCTTAGAGTAACTCTAGTAGAGATACCATACTAGCAGTCTTTGTAACATGTAGAGCGCATTGCAAAAAAAATATAAAGGTTGTTGAGGCGATGCGCAAACTCGGAATCATCAATACCAATCTATGTAAATTTCTTCAAATAGGACACATCTCTCATTGGATCATAGCTACATTTGTCCTCAATTATCCCTAATTCAAAAGAACACACTTGGTTCATAGAACACATTAAAAAACACCGATCTCATTCCTATAATAGTAGCACAAAAATAGTCACATCGCGGCTTACATTCATAGAATAGCTAACTAATTAAACTAATAAAATACCCTAGCACTAAGCTCCTCCACCACCACATCGTACAAGTCCGAAAAGGGGACCAACGGGTCCAGCTTCTTCTTCTCGTCCCCGAAACTGAAGATGACCCGGCGCTCCTTCCATTGTGCCATGGATGATGAAGTGGTGGATTGGAGGTGGACAGGACGGGATTGAGAGGCACTTGAGGGAGGAACGGATAAGGGAGAGAGGAGAGGCATCGGTATAAGACACCATGGGCTCCATTAGAAGGGTAGTTGGGAAGGTGTCAAACAACCATCAAGGGGCGCTTTTATACGCGGTTGCTGGCCTGCTCACACGCCTCCTAGCCTCACAAACAATCTAGGAGATGATGGTGATGCGTGGTGACCATATGATGGGCTGCCACTGGAATCTGAGGAGGCAGTCGCGTCTTTTATTTGCCATGTGGTTGACGGTCACCCCCTTGCCGATGGTGGATGGGTGGTCATGTTGATTCTCATCCTACATATAGCGTTAGGAGAAAGAGATGAAACTTGCCTCCCATGCCGGCAGTTGGGTTTGGAGCGAGCTGCAAACATGGCTTCCACAACCTCCATATTTAGAGGCTATGCGGTCGTTTTTGGAGCAAGGTCCATAACATATGGCTATCGCGACGCATATGGCGACTTTCTAGAGTGCCATTTTGTGTGATGACCGACATACTAGCGGTTATTATAGTGATCGACCACATATGGAGCATCTGCTAGAGTTAATCTTAATGCTTAACAAGGTCCAATCTAGGAGGCTGCCCCTAGCCCTAGGGGATTTTATTTGACTATCTTTAATGGATGGCATGTATAACAAATGAAAATCAGCTCAAATCTTGACGGTCACTCACAGTCTATCATCCCTCCAAGATTTTGCCCATGCGCCGCCATTGCGCCTCTCTCCTTGGCCCCGCCGTTCATGTTTCCATAAGCCAATGATTATCCAGTTGACACCCAATTTCATAGTATGCCTAGCATGTGTCTACTCCTTTGATAGCGTGTTGCAGGAAGCTATATCTACCTGCTTTGTGTGGTGTTGTCCTGGCTGCCTTCGTGTACAAGGCCGTCGAGTGTTGTGGATTACTCATGATGCGATATAGGTGTGCCTGCCTCTGATCCTGGCCACCAGTGTCAATTCTTTTTGAAGCAAGGACATTCTCATCAGTTTTTGTGAAACAAACCACCCAAAACATTAGTGTGGATAATACACGCACATTTCTATTATGTATATTTATGGAAGCCGCTTTTGATTTAATTACTGGATTTTACTATTGGTTGGGTAAAATCTTGGATGGGATATATCCTGAAATTTTAGGCTAGATCCAATTTTGGATCACTTTTTAGGGTTAATCCGGCCTTCTTTCACATGCATTTTTAATGGCTATAATGTGTAAGAAAGATAGAAAAAGATCAACATATAGCGAGTCTGAAGTCCACATTTTATGCGAAGAGATTATCTAAAAGTCTCTACAAAGGAATTTCCTTTTTACAATGTCAATTGTTTTCTTAGGAACCGGAAAAAAATGTTTTCTTAGGAAGCGGTTTCACTATTTCTAATGCAACTGGAAAGTAAATACTCTCTCAACCTCAGATCAAAACGGTGACACTTATTTAGAATCGGGGCAAGCAAGCGTGGAGCAGAAAATATAGAATGAGACGAGAAATGAATAATCTTAACCTTTATCCACTAGTAGATAACAGGGCTTTGGTCACAACGCAATATACACATTAGTCCCAGTTGCATTACGAACCGGGACTAATGTGAGCATTAGTCGCGGTTCGAGCGGCTAAATGCACTAGTCCCGGTTCAAATGGGCCCTTTAGTCCCGGTTTGAGACACGAACCGGGACAAAAGGGCATCACACCATTTAGTCCCGGTTCGTGTCTCAAACCGGGACTAAAGTTTAGACATTTAGTCCCGGTTTGAGATATGAACCGGGACTAAAGGGTGCGATGCCCTTTAGTCCCGGTTCGTGTCTCAAACCGGGACTAAAGGGCCCATTTCTCAAACTCTACCCACCCCCCTGTATCGCCATTTCAGTTTTGAAAAAAAACAAAAGAAAATGATAAAAACTTCAAAATATACAATCCTTCGAGATATAGTTATATTACTACATCTACTAGTTAGGAAAATTAAAAACCTTAAATTTAGACATGTTTTGCAAAAAAAGTGTCATGAAAAGTAAAATGGCTATAACTTTTGCATACGATGTCGGAAAAAAACGTATAATATATCAAAATGTTCAGCACAAAAATCCGCATCCGATTTTGACGGCCATATGCCTGTTTGCAAATTTTTAGAATCCTCAAATTCTAAAAGGAAAAAAGACATGCTCAAATTTCGGTTTTTTAATTTTGGTTAAATCTGGTCAAACTATGGTCAAATTACTTAATCAAGAAGTATTAGTGTTACTGCATAATTATTAAAGAATATTAGTATTACTAAATAATTATTTCATTTTTTTTGAATTTTGGTCAAATCTGGTCAAACTACTTACTCAAGAAATATTAGTGTTACTAAATAATTATTGTTTTTTAGAATAATAGTTTCAAACTCAAACAGTGAAACGTGTGACTTCATGCTCAAGCTAAACTCATGAGGGTTAGTAGGATTGACATCTTACTATTGTCGGGAAAACAACAAGTGCAGACTTGGAAACGAGGGAGAATAGAACCCGGAAGTTAAGCGTGCTCAAGCTGGAGTAGTGAGAGGATAGGTTACTGGCTGGGAAGTTAGATGATTTAGAATGATGAGGGGTGATTAGAGGTTAAATTGAACAGTGGTGAGGGGTGATTAGAAATTAAATTGTAGAATAATTTAGAAATTTGAAAATCAGAAGAAAAAAATTCAAAAAAATCGTACAATTTCACGATTTTTTTTGAATTTTTTTGTTTGAACTCCAGAACCGGGACAAATGGCCCTTTTTCTACTAGTGATCTTTCGTCAGTAGATGGGATAAATTAGTATATGACACGCTTTCTCCCGCGAGTTCGATTAGTAGTCCTTTCACTTTTGACGAAAGTGTCGGAGCCAATTTCACGGAGGGTGCTCTAAACCCCCAAACTGCTCGGATTCCATCTTTATCTACAGATGAAATGTTTCATATTTTTTGTCATAATTTCTATTATTATTATTATTATTATTATTATTATTATTATTATATGTATATGCTTTTTTTTTCTTTATATATGGATATTTACCGTTCCTTTTCTATTTTTAGCTGATTTTTCGTGATCCATATCATATGCGAGTTAATGACTATAAGGAACCAACGACCAAATTATCGCTAGTCATTGTAAACGCCTTGGATATGATGTACACTCAGCAAGCACAATGCATCGATTAATGTAGGTGTGTGCTCGTGGCGGCCACGGGCGCGCAATACCAGAGGAAAAATATTTGGCGGCGTGTACGCACTAGCCATAGCGGCATGAAAGGTGAAAATCCCAACACCGAGGGTGAAAAAGAAGACCGGCAATGCCCACAGCAACACACGAACGCAACTGGCCGTAAACAGCACCAAGCTGGCCGCCGTGGCGGACGCAGAGAACCCGGCCGTGATGTGTGGCGATGTGGACGACTCCGTCTCCGAGTCATCCATCGACTTCGCCGGGCGCGCCAACTGGCTACGCGCGGCGGTGCTGGGCGCCAACGACGGGCTGGTCTCCACAGCCCCCCTCATGCTCGGCGTCAGCGCCGTCAAGCCCGACGCCCGGGCCATGGTCGTGTCCGGGTTCGCGGGACTACTGGCCGGGGCGTGCGGCATGGCCATCGGAGAGTACGTGTCCGTCTGCTCCCAGCGCGACGTGGAGATCGCGGAGCTGGACCAGGCCGGAAAGCGAGGGGGCGACGACGAGAAGGCGCTGCCAAGCCCAGCACATGCCGCTGCGGCCTCAGCGCTGGCTTTCTCCGTCGGGGCGCTCCTACCGCTGCTTTCATCGTGGGTTACAACCTGCGGGTCGCCGTGGTGGTGGTCGTCGCGACGTTGGCGCTGGCCGCATTCGGATGCGTGGGCGCCGTGCTCGGGCGGGCCCCCGTGGCGAGGTCGTGCGCGCGGGTGGTGGTGGGCGGACTGGCCGCCATGGCCGTCACCTTTGGGTTCATGAGGCTCTTCCGAACCAGCGGCGTATGAGAAACTGACATGGACACATGGTCTTGGTAGCCGTCCTCGCCTGCGTAGGTCATGTGCGGGCATCGCCCATACTCTTCTCGGAATAAAGTACCCAGTACTAGCCACCGTACTTGCACCTACGGCTGACTTATTTTCTTCCTTGTAATAGTAATCAAACGGCAAATGAAAACGTTTAAACTCGTACTATAGATAACAGTTTCGTAGGTGTAGTATTATTCCTCTTCGGCCCCCCTGATTTCAACCGGGGGTGGGGCCCTCCCCTTATTTTCTCTAATGAAAACGTGACACCTAATCAGTTACGTTAATTACGTAGAAATCCTTAAGTATGTGTAGCATTACCACCCCCCCCCCCAAAATGCCAAGAACATGCGCCTCAAGCAATCCACCTCGTGTATCGGCCTCACCGTCACTTGACGTGCTTCCCGCAACAATGAAGCTATGACGTCTTGTGGTGGAGGTTAGAGCAACTCTAATAGAGATGTCATACTGA
Source organism: Triticum urartu (assembly GCF_003073215.2). Classification (NCBI taxonomy): domain Eukaryota; kingdom Viridiplantae; phylum Streptophyta; class Magnoliopsida; order Poales; family Poaceae; genus Triticum; species Triticum urartu. The sequence goes on along the minus strand of NC_053023.1, from coordinate 664,724,887 downwards.
CAGCCTTTGTAACATGTATAGAGCGCATTGCAAAATAATATAAAGGTTGTCGAGGCGATGCGCAAACTCAGAACCATCACTATCAATCTACGTAAATTCCTTTCAAATAGGATGCATCTCTCACTGGATCTATAGATTCTTCCTCAATTATCCCTAATTCAAAAGAACACACTTGGTTCATAGTACACATTCAAAAACATCGATCTCATTCCTATAATAGTAGCGCAAAATTAGTCACATCGCAGCTTACGTTCATAGAATTGCTAATTAATTAAACTAATAAAATAACCTAGCACTAAGTTTCTCCACCACCACATCATACAAGTCCCAAAAGGGGACCAACGGTCCAGCCGCTTCTCCTCGTCCCCGAAACTGAAGATGACCGGGCACTCCTTCCACTGTGCCATGGACGATGAAGTGGTGGATTGGAGGTGGACAGGACGGGAATGGGAGGCACTTGAGGGAGGAACGGATAAGGGAGAGAAGAGAGGCACCGGTATAAGACACCATGGGCTCCATTAGAAGGGTAGTTGGGAAGGTGGCAGACAACCATGAAGGGACGCTTTTATATGCGATTGCTGGCCTGCTCACATGCCACCTAGCCTCACAAACAAGCTAGGAGATGGTGATGCGTGGTGACCATCTGACGGGCTGCCACGGGAATCCGAGGAGGCAGCCGCGTCATTTATTTGCCATGCGGTTGAAGGTCCCCCCCCCCCCCGCGCGCAGCCGATGGTGCATGCTTGGTCGTGTTGCTTCAAATCCTACATATAGCCCGAGGAGGAAGAGATGAAACTTCCCTCCCATACTGTCAGTTGGGTTTGGAGCGAGCTGCAAACATGGCTTCCACAACCTCCATATTTGGAGGCTATGTGGTCGTTTTAGGAGTGAGATCCATAACATATGGCTATCGTGGCAACATATGGCGACTTTTTAGAGTGCCATTTTGTGTGACGACCGACATACTAGCGGTTATTATAGTGATCGACCACATATGAAGCATCTGCTAGAGTTACTTTTAATGCTTATCTAGGTCCAATCTGGGAGGCCGCCCTAGCCCTAGGAGATTTTATTTGACTACCTTTAATTGATGGCATGTATAACAAGTGAAAATCATCCCAAATCTTGACGGTCGCTCGCAGTCTATCATCCCTCCAAGATTTTGCCCATGTGCCGCCATTGCGCCTCTCTCCTTGCCCCCCCCCCCTCGCGCCCTCCATGTTCCCATAAGTACATCAATGATTATCCAGTTGGCACCCTATCTCATAGTATGCCTAGCATGTATCTAGTCATTCGATAGCGTGATGCGGGAGGCTATATCTACCTCCTTTTGGTGGTGTTGTCGTGGCTGCCTCTGTATACAAGACCGTCGAGTGTTGTGGATTACTCATGATGCGTTATAGGTGTGCCTGCCTCTGATCCTGGCCACCAGTGTCAATTGTTTGTGAAGCAACGGACATTCTCATCGGTTTTCGTGAAACAAACCACCCACAACATTAGTGTGGACAATACATGCACATTTCCATTATGTATTTTTATGGAAGCCGGTTTTGATTTAATTACTAGATTTTACTATTGGGTGGGTAAAATCTAGGATGGGATATATCCTGAAACTTTAGGCCAGATCCATTTTTGGATCACTTTTTTGGGTTAATCCGACCTTCTTTCACATGCATTTTTAATGGCTATAATGCGTAAGAAAGATGAGATTATCTCGAAGTCTCTACAAAGGTGTTTCTTTTTAACAATGTCAATTGTTTTCTTAGGAATCCGAAAAAAAGTGTTTCCTTAGGAAGCGGTTTCACCGTTTCTAATGCAATTGGAAATTAAATACTCTCTCAACCTTAGTTCAAAACGGTGACACTTATTTTGAATCGGAGGGAGTAGTATTTTTGAGTCCATACTAAGAACCACCTAATCTGAGCGTTAAAGTTCATGCAAGTTTAATTGAACGAACTAATCTTTTTTTTTGAAAGAAAACATCCACTTTATTAATTGGAAATTATAGTTACATCGTCTATAAGAAAAGATACAATATTCTCCATAGGCTCCTCAAACCAATCTCTAGTTACAGAAACTTTCGCTAGCCTAGCAAGTTCATGAGCAACCTTATTAGCTTCCCTATTACAATGTTCAAATCTAGTCAACGGAAAATCGCATGCCATGAAGTAGCAATCCTTGAATACTGCCGCCGCAACTCCCGCCGATTGTCCTCCATTTTTCATTGTGTCGATGACTTCCATATTATCAGAGTTAATAATAAGACGATTGCATCCCACCTTTTGTGCAAGAATTAAACCAAACCTAAGAGCCATCGCTTCTGCTGTTAGTACAAACGCCCTCGATGCGGCTATATCTCCTACGTGTCGAAGCACGACTTAGAGGCATAACCGCATTGAAAGCAATGTCGCAAGTAAGGTAATCTTCACAACAACCATCAGGCCTGACGTTACTGCACTCGAAATGCTTGCATATGTCCACGAGCCAATCATCAGCGTTAGTTGCCTCAACACAATTGCTGAAGGTCTTTGGCTGGTTAGCAAGGAACTGGTTGAGTGTAGCGAAGTGATTCTGATTGTTGCCTTGGCCCTGGTTCGCTTGGTTGCGCTCTTGAAGAAGTTGCATGATCAGCTGCGTGTTTGCATTGGTAGCAGCCATCACAGCTTGCCATGCCTCCGGAGGTGGAGGTGGTGGTGGCGAATCAGGATTCGAAGTCGTGCGCGTTGGAGGAGCCATCCTGAAGAGGTTGACATCCATTAGCACATTGACAGACAAATACTGAAGTTGAATCAAACGGGTTGAAATTGCAACATATAGTCTTCACATCCGAACAAAATGAACGAATGCATTCCAATAGAAATGGTCACATATCCATAAATTGAGAAGCCACTTAGAATTTAGGTAGAAGAAAAAACAACAAGGTATGGAACAAGAACGAATACTCGGTAAGGATCACCCAATCTCAAACCAAATATCCATGGAAGAAGAACTAGAGCTACAAGAATTCCCACCTATGAAACTCCCGAACCTTTCCGGTTATGCAATCAGGTGTTGGGGATACAGGGGAAGCATAATATCTCACCCAAATCTAGCAAATCCTACATCCAGCTGTATCCATCCTTCAACACATAACCGAGAAAAACTTCGGAAATCGTCTACCTCAACCTTCGAAAAGCATCCGTTATACAAGTTATGGCAATACTCCCGAACTCCCGCCCCAGTACTAGGTGGCGTCGAGGTTATCTCACCAACAACTGCATAAAAGAGATTTTCGATGTCGGCAAAACTAAACTCAGGTATTCCAGAACTGCAACGATAAAATTGTGACGACAACACCTCGGAGCTCAACTCCTCGGGACACTGCCACAACCCCTAAATGACAGGAGGCACCAAGAACAATGTTCTCGTCACAAATCGATCGGAACGATTCCAAGATACCCGCGTGATCCTAAAATTTTTTTTAGTAAATTTGAGAAGAGAAGAGTCAAAACTCTACGTCAGGATGCCTTACCAGAGCGATGAAGGGACTGGGGAGTAAAAAGAATTCCTAAACTCTCCGATATATATAATCCTAATTGACTCAAAACATTTTTCTAGACTCAACAACGCCAACTATTCGATCAAGCAGGGGGGCTCCTAAGGTCGGGGAAGGCTCTGATTACCAACTTGTAACGCCCTCGATGCGGCTATATCTCCTACGTGTCGAAGCACGACATAGAGGCATAACCGCATTGAAAGCAATGTCGCAAGTAAGGTAATCTTCACAACAACCCATGTAAAATAGATAATAGGGGAAAAGGTACATAGTTTGCTTATGTTGGAAATATGCCCTAGAGGCAATAATAAAAGGATTATTATTATATTTCCTTGTTCATGATAATTGTATTTTATTCATGCTATAATTGTGTTATCCGGAAATCGTAATACATGTGTGAATACTTAGACACCAACATGTCCCTAGTAAGCCTCTAGTTAACTAGCTCGTTGATCAACAGATATTCATGGTTTCCTGACTATGGACATTGGGTGTCATTGATAATGAGATCACATCATTAGGAGAATGATGTGATGGACAAGACCCGATCCTAAACATAGCACAAGATCGTATAGTTTGTTTGCTAGAGTTTTTCCAAATGTCAAGTATCTTTTCCTTAGACCATGAGATCGTGTAACTCCCGGATACCGTAGGAATACTTTGGGTGTACCAAACGTCACAACGTAACTGGGTGACTATAAAGGTATACTACGGGTATCTCCGAAAGTGTCTGTTGGGTTGACACGGATCAAGACTGGGATTTGTCACTCCGTATGACGGAGAGGTATCTCTGGGCCCACTCGGTAATGCATCATCATAATGAGCTCAAAGTGACCAAGTGTCTGGTCACGGGATCATGCCTTACGGTACGAGTAAAGTGACTTGCCGGTAACGAGATTGAACGAGGTATTGGGATACCGACGATTCAATCTCGGGCAAGTAACATACCGATTGACAAAGGGAATTGTATACGGGGTTGCTTGAATCCTCGACATCGTGGTTCATACGATGAGATCATCGAGGAGCATGTGGGAGGCAACATGGGTATCCAGATCCCGCTGTTGGTTATTGACCGGAGAGCCATATCGGTCATGTCTACATGCCTCCCGAACCCGTAGGGTCTACACACTTAAGGTTCGGTGACGCTAGGGTTGTAGAGATATGAATATGCAGTAACCCGAAAGTTGTTCGGAGTCCCGGATGAGACCCCGGACGTCACGAGGAGTTCCGGAATGGTCCGGAGGTGAAGAATTATATATATGAAGTGCAGTTACGGCCATCGGGAGAGTTTCGGGGGTCACCCGTATTGTACCGGGACCACCGGAAGGGTCCCGGGGGTCCACCGGGTGGGGCCACCCATCCCGGAGGGCCCCATGGGCTGAAGTGGGGAGGGGAACCAGCCCATAGTGGGCTGGTGCGCCCCCCATGGCCCACCCCCTGTGCCTAGGGTTGGAAACCCTAGGGTGGGGGGGCCCACTTGCCTTGGGGGCCACTCCACCCTTGGCCGCCGCCCCCCTAGGAGATCCCATCTCCTAGGGCCGGCGCCCCCCTAGGAGAGCCTATATAAAGGGGGGGAGGGAGGGGCAGCCGCACCCTTGAGTCTTGGCGCCTCCCTCTCCCCTGCTACACCTCTCCCTCTCGCAGTAGAACGGCGAAGCCCTGCTGCGGTGACCCCTGCATCCACCACCACGCCGTCGTGCTGCTGGATCTTCATCAACCTCTCCTCCCCCCTTGCTGGATCAAGAAGGAGGAGACGTCACGCTGACCGTACGTGTGTTGAACGCGGAGGTGCTGTCCGTTCGGCGCTAGGATCTCCGGTGATTTGGATCACGTCGAGTACGACTTCCTCATCCTCGTTCTTTGAACGCTTCCGTGCGTGATCTACAAAGGTATGTAGATGCAATCCAATCACTCGTTGCTAGATGAACTCATAGATGGATCTTGGTGAAACCGTAGGAAAATTTTTGTTTTCTGCAACGTTCCCCAACAGTGGCGTCATGAGCTAGGTTTATGCGTAGTTCTCTTTGCACGAGTAGAACACAATTTGTTGTGGGCGTAGATGTTGTCAACTTTCTTGCCTCTACTAGTCTTATTTTGCTTCAGCAGTATTGTGGGATGAAGCAGCCCGGACCAACCTTACACGTACGCTTACGTGAGACCGGTTCCACCGACTAACATGCACTAGTTGCATAAGGTGGCTGGCGGGTGTCTGTCTCTCCCACTTTAGTTGGAGCGGATTCCATGAAAAGGGTCCTTATGAAGGGTAAATAGAAGTTGCCAAATCACGTTGTGGCTTTCACGTAGGTAAGAAAATGTTCTTGCTAGAACCCTATTGCAGCCACGTAAAACTTGCAACAACAATTAGAGGACGTCTAACTTGTTTTTGCAGCAAGTGTTTTGTGATGTGATATGGCCAAAGTTGTGATGAATGATGAATGATATATATGTGATGTATGAGATATTCATGCTATTGTAATAGGAATCATGACTTGCATGTTGATGAGTATGACAACCGGCAGGAGCCATAGGAGTTGTCTTTATTTTTTGTATGACCTGCGTGTCATTAAGAAACGCCATGTAAATTACTTTACTTTATTGCTAAACGTGTTAGCCATAGTAGTAGAAGTAATAGTTGGCGAGCAACTTCATGGAGACACGATGATGGAGATCATGATGATGGAAATCATGGTGTCATGCCGGTGATGAGATGATCATGGAGCCCCAAGATGGAGATCAAAGGAGCTATGTGATATTGTCCATATCATGTCACTATTATTATTTGATTGCATGTGATGTTTATCATCTTTTTGCATCTTGTTTACTCTGAACGACGGTAGTAAATAAGATGATCCCTCATAATAATTTCAAGAAAGTGTTCCCCCTAACTGTGTACCGTTGCGACAGTTCGTTGTTTCGAAGCACCACGTGATGATCGGGTGTGATAGATTCCAACGTTCACATACAACGGGTGTAAGACAGATTTACACATGCAAATACTTAGGTTGACTTGACGAGCCTAACATGTACAGACATGGCCTCGGAACACAGTAGACCGAAAGGTCGAGCATGAGTCGTATAGAAGATACGATCAACATGAAGATGTTCACCGATGTTGACTAGTCCGTCTCACGTGATGATCGGACATGGCCTAGTTAACTCGGATCATGTTATACTTAGATGACTGGAGAGATGTCTATCTGAGTGGGAGTTCATTGAATAATTTGATTTAGATGAACTTAATTATTATGAACTTAGTCTAAAAATTTACAATATGTCTTGTAGATCAAATGGCCAGGTTGTCCTCAACTTCAACGCGTTCCTAGAGAAAACCAAGCTGAAAGACGATGGCATCAATTATACGGACTGGGTCCGGAACCTGAGGATCATCCTCATAGCTGCCAAGAAAGATTATGTCCTACAAGCACCGCTAGGTGAAGCACCTGTTCTCCCTGCAGAACAAGACGTTATGAACGCTTGGCAGACACGTACCGATGATTACTCCCTCGTTCAGTGCGCCATGCTTTATAGCTTAGAGCCGGGGCTCCAAAAGCATTTTGAGAGACACGGAGCATATGAGATGTTCGAAGAGCTGAAAATGGTTTTTCAAGCTCATGCCCGGGTCGAGAGATATGAAGTCTCCGACAAGTTCTTCAGCTGTAAGATGGAGGAAAACAGTTCTGTCAGTGAGCACATACTCACTATGTCTGGGTTACATAACCGCTTGACTCAGCTGGGAGTTAATCTCCCGGATGACGCGGTCATTGACAGAATCCTTCAGTCGCTTCCACTGAGCTACAAGAGCTTTGTGATGAACTTCAATATGCAGGGGATGGAAAAGACCATTCCTGAAGTATTTGCAATGCTGAAATCAGCAGAGGTAGAAGTCAAAAAGGAACATCAAGTGTTGATGGTGAATAAAACCACTAAGTTCAAGAAAGGCAAGGGTAAGAAGAACTTCAAGAAGGACGGCAAAGGAGTTGCCGCGCCTGGTAAGCAAGCTGCCGGGAAGAAGCCAAAGAATGGACCCAAGCCCGAGACTAAGTGTTTTTATTGGAACGGAAGAGGTCACTGGAAGCGGAACTGCCCCAAATACTTAGCGGACAAGAAGGCCGGCAAAACGAAAGGTATATGTGATATACATGTAATTGATGTGTACCTTACCAGTACTCGTAGTAGCTCCTGGGTATTTGATACCGGTGCAGTTGCTCACATTTGTAACTCAAAGCAGGAGCTGCGGAATAAGCGGAGACTGGCGAAGGACGAGGTGACGATGCGCGTCGGGAATGGTTCCAAGGTCGATGTGATCGCCGTCGGCACGCTACCTCTACATTTACCTACGGGATTAGTTTTGAACCTCAATAATTGTTATTTAGTGCCAAGTTTGAGCATGAACATTGTATCAGGATCTCGTTTAATACGAGATGGCTACTCATTTAAATCCGAGAATAATGGTTGTTCTATTTATATGAGAGATATGTTTTATGGTCATGCTCCGATGGTGAATTCTTAATGAATCTCGAGCGTAATGCTACACATGTTCATAGTGTGAGTACCAAAAGATGTAAGATTGATAATGATAGTCCCACATACTTGTGGCACTGCCGCCTTGGTCACATAGGTGTCAAACGCATGAAGAAGCTCCATGCAGATGGACTTTTAGAGTCTCTTGATTACGAATCATTTGACACGTGCGAACCATGCCTCATGGGTAAAATGACCAAGACTCCGTTCTCAGGAACAATGGAGCGAGCAACCAACTTATTGGAAATCATACATACTGATGTGTGCGGTCCAATGAGTGTTGAGGCTCGCGGTGGCTATTCGTTATGTTCTCACCCTCACTGATGACTTGAGTAGATATGGGTATGTCTACTTAATGAAACACAAGTCTGAGACCTTTGAAAAGTTCAAGGAATTTCAGAGTGAGGTTGAGAATCAACGTGACAGGAAAATCAAGTTCTTGCGATCAGATCGTGGGGGAGAATACTTGAGTCACGAATTTGGCACACACTTAAGAAAATGTGGAATAGTTTCACAACTCACGCCGCCTGGAACACCTCAGCGTAATGGTGTGTCCGAACGTCGTAATCGCACTCTATTAGATATGGTGCGATCTATGATGTCTCTTACCGATTTACCGCTATCATTTTGGGGCTATGCTTTAGAGACTGCCGCATTCACTTTAAATAGGGCTCCGTCGAAATCCGTTGAGATGACACCGTATGAATTATGGTTTGGGAAGAAACCTAAGCTGTCGTTTCTAAAAGTTTGGGGATGCGATGCTTATGTCAAGAAACTTCAACCTGAAAAGCTCGAACCCAAGTCGGAAAAATGCGTCTTCATAGGATACCCTAAAGAAACTATTGGGTATACCTTCTACCTTAGATCCGAAGGCAAGATCTTTGTTGCCAAGAATGGATCCTTTCTAGAGAAAGAGTTTCTCTCGAAAGAAGTAAGTGGGAGGAAAGTAGAACTTGATGAAGTATTACCTCTTGAACCGGAAAGTGGTGCAACTCAAGAAAATGTTCCTGAGGTGCCTGCACCGACTAGAGAGGAAGTTAATGATGATGATCATGAAACTTCAGATCAAGTTGCTACTGAACTTCGTAGGTCCACAAGGACACGTTCCGCACCAGAGTGGTACGGCAACCCTGTCTTGGAAATCATGTTGTTAGACAACGGTGAACCTTCGAACTATGAAGAAGCGATGGCGGGCCCGGATTCCGACAAATGGCTGGAAGCCATGAAATCCGAGATAGGATCCATGTATGAAAACGAAGTATGGACTTTGACTGACTTGCCCGTTGAGCGGCGAGCCATAGAAAATAAATGGATCTTTAAGAAGAAGACAGACGCGGATGGTAATGTGACCATCTATAAAGCTCGGCTTGTCGCTAAGGGTTATCGACAAGTTCAAGGGGTTGACTACGATGAGACTTTCTCACCGGTAGCGAAGCTAAAGTCCGTCTGAATCATGTTAGCAATTGCCGCATTCTATGATTATGAGATATGGCAAATGGACGTCAAAACGGCATTCCTTAATGGTTTCCTTAAGGAAGAATTGTATATGATGCAGCCGGAAGGTTTTGTCGATCCTAAGAATGCTGACAAGGTGTGCAAGCTCCAACGCTCGATTTATGGGCTGGTGCAAGCATCTCGGAGTTGGAACATTCGCTTTGATGAGATGATCAAAGCGTTTGGGTTTATGCAGACTTATGGAGAAGCCTGCGTTTACAAGAAAGTGAGTGGGAGCTCTGTAGCATTTCTCATATTATATGTAGATGACATACTTTTGATGGGAAATGATATAGAGCTTTTGGACAGCATTAAGGCCTACTTGAATAAGAGTTTTTCAATGAAGGACCTTGGAGAAGCTGCTTATATATTAGGCATCAAGATCTATAGAGATAGATCAAGACGCCTCATAGGTCTTTCACAAAGCACATACCTTGATAAGATATTGAAGAAGTTCAATATGGATCAGTCTAAGAAGGGGTTCTTACCTGTGTTGCAAGGTGTGAAATTGAGCTCACCTCAATGCCCGACCACGGCAGAAGATATAGAAGAGATGAGTGTCATCCCCTATGCCTCAGCCATAGGGTCTATTATGTATGCCATGCTGTGTACCAGACCTGATGTAAACCTTGCCGTAAGTTTGGTAGGTAGGTACCAAAGTAATCCCAGCAAGGAACACTGGACAGCGGTCAAGAATATCCTAAAGTACCTGAAAAGGACTAAGGAAATGTTTCTCATTTATGGAGGTGACGAAGAGCTCATCGTAAAGGGTTACATCGATGCTAGCTTCGACACAGATCTGGATGACTCTAAGTCACAAACCGGATACGTGTATATTTTGAATGGTGGGGCAGTAAGCTGGTGTAGTTGCAAGCAGAGTGTCGTGGCGGGATCTACATGTGAAGCGGAGTACATGGCAGCCTCGGAGGCAGCGCATGAAGCAATTTGGGTGAAGGAGTTCATCACCGACCTAGGAGTCATACCCAATGCGTCGGGGCCGATCAAACTCTTCTGTGACAACACTGGAGCTATTGCACTTGCCAAGGAGCCCAGGTTTCACAAGAAGACCAGGCACATCAAGCGTCGCTTCAACTCCATTCGTGAAAATGTTCAAGATGGAGACATAGATATTTGTAAAGTACATACGGACCTGAATGTAGCAGATCCATTGACTAAACCTCTCCCTAGAGCAAAACATGATCAACACCAGAATTCCATGGGTGTTCGATTCATCACAATGTAACTAGATTATTGACTCTAGTGCAAGTGGGAGACTGTTGGAAATATGCCCTAGAGGCAATAATAAAAGGATTATTATTATATTTCCTTGTTCATGATAATTGTCTTTTATTCATGCTATAATTGTGTTATCCGGAAATCGTAATACATGTGTGAATACTAGACACCAACATGTCCCTAGTAAGCCTCTAGTTGACTAGCTCGTTGATCAACAGATAGTCATGGTTTCCTGACTATGGACATTGGATGTCATTGATAACGAGATCACATCATTAGGAGAATGATGTGATGGACAAGACCCAATCCTAAACATAGCACAAGATCGTATAGTTCGTTTGCTAGAGTTTTTCCAATGTCAAGTATCTTTTCCTTAGACCATGAGATCGTGTAACTCCCGGATACCGTAGGAATGCTTTGGGTGTACCAAACGTCACAACGTAACTGGGTGACTATAAAGGTATACTACGGGTATCTCCGAAAGTGTCTGTTGGGTTGACACGGATCAAGACTGGGATTTGTCACTCCGTATGATGGAGAGGTATCTCTGGGCCCACTCGGTAATGCATCATCATAATGAGCTCAAAGTGACCAAGTGTCTGGTCACGGGATCATGCATTACGGTACGAGTAAAGTGACTTGCCGGTAACGAGATTGAACGAGGTATTGGGATACCGACGATCGAATCTCGGGCAAGTAACATACCGATTGACAAAGGGAATTGTATACGGGGTTGCTTGAATCCTCGACATCGTGGTTCATCCGATGAGATCATCGAGGAGCATGTGGGAGCCAACATGGGTATCCAGATCCCGCTGTTGGTTATTGACCGGAGAGCCATCTCGGTCATGTCTACATGTCTCCCGAACCCGTAGGGTCTACACACTTAAGGTTCGGTGACGCTAGGGTTGTAGAGATATGAATATGCAGTAACCCGAAAGTTGTTCGGAGTCCCGGATGAGATCCCGGACGTCACGAGGAGTTCCGGAATGGTCCGGAGGTGAAGAATTATATATAGGAAGTGCAGTTTCGGCCATCGGGAGAGTTTCGGGGGTCACCGGTATTGTACCGGGACCACCGGATGGGTCCCGGGGGTCCACCGGGTGGGACCACCCATCCCGGAGGGCCCCATGGGCTGAAGTTGGGAGGGGAACCAGCCCATAGTGGGCTGGTGCGCCCCCTTGCCCACCCCCTACGCCTAGGGTTGGAAACCCTAGGGTGGGGGGGCGCCCCACTTGCCTTGGGGGCCACTCCACCCTTGGTCGCCGCCCCCCCTAGGAGATCCCATCTCCTAGGGCCGGCGCCCCCCTAGGGGAGCCTATATAAAGGGGGAGGGAGGGGGCAGCCGCACCCTTGAGTCTTGGCGCCTCCCTCTCCCCTGCTACACCTCTCCCTCTCGCAGTAGAACGGTGAAGCCCTGCTGCGGTGACCCCTGCATCCACCACCACGCCGTCGTGCTGCTGGATCTTCATCAACCTCTCCCCCCCCCCCCTTGCTGGATCAAGAAGGAGGAGACGTCACGCTGACCGTACGTGTGTTGAACGCGGAGGTGCCGTCCGTTCGGCGCTAGGATCTCCGGTGATTTGGATCACGTCGAGTACGACTTCCTCATCCTCGTTCTTTGAACGCTTCCGCGCATGATCTACAAAGGTATGTAGATGCAATCCGATCACTCGTTGCTAGATGAACTCATAGATGGATCTTGGTGAAACCGTAGGAAAATTTTTGTTTTCTGCAACGTTCCCCAACAGCTTACACTCGCCACGTCACACAAATACATGAATAACATTACAATCATCCAATACACTCATGGTCCACTACGGTACCAAAATAAAAGATCAACCCCAACATGTGACACGGTCCCGATCGCCCCAACTGGGCACCACTACTGATCATTAGGGAAAGACACATAGTAACGGCGAGAGTCTTCGTCGAACTCCCACTTGAGCTCAAGCGCATCATCTGGAACGGAATCATCGGTCCCTGCATCTGGTTTGGAAGTAATCTATGAGTCACGGGGACTCAAGAATCTCGCACCCTCGCGATCAAGACTATTTACGCTTATAGGTAAGGCAAGGTAATATGTGGAGCTGCAGCAAGCGACTAGCATATATGGTGGCTAACCTGTTCGCAAAAGAGAGCGAGAAGAGAAGGCAAAGCACGAACGAAGAACTATGATCAAGAAGTGATCCTAGAACAACCTACGTCAAACATTACTCCAACATCGTGTTCACTCCCCGGACTCCGCCGAGAAGAGACCATCACGGTTACACACGTGGTTGATTCATTTTAATTAAGTTAAGTTTCAAGTTATCTACAACCGGACATTAACAAATTCCCATCTGCCCATAACCGCGGGCACGGCTTTCGAAAGTTCAAATCCCTGCAGGGGAGTCCCAACTTAGCCCATCACAAGCTCTCACGGTCAACGAAGGATATTCCTTCTCCAGAGACATTCCGATCAGACTCGGTATCCCGGTTCTACAAGACATCCTCGACAAAGGTAAAACAAGTCCAGCAACACCGCCCGAATGTGCCGACAAATCCCGATAGGAACTGCACATATCTCGTTCTCAGGGCACACTTAGATGAGCCAGATGTCGGGTAGGCCAGCCCAGAGTTGCCCCTGGTAGCCCCGGACATCGCTCAGTTGGACCAACACTTAGAGAAGCACTGGCCCGGGGGGGTTAAAATAAAGATGACCCTTGAGTCTGCAAAACCCAAGGGGAAAAGGCTAGGTGGCAAATGGTAAAACCAATGTTGGGCATTGCTGGAAGAGTTTTATTCAAGGTGAACTGTCAAGGGGTTCCCATTATAACCCAACCGCGCAAGGAACGCAAAATCCGGGAACATAACACCGATATGACGGAAACTAGGACGGCAAGAGTGGAACAAAACACTAGGCAAAAGGCCGAGCCTTCCACCCTTTACCAAGTATATAGGTGCATTAAGATAACAAGATAATATAGTGACATCCCAACAATAAACAATGTTCCAACAAGGAACGATCTCCAAACTTCACCTGCAACTAGCAACGCTATAAGAGGGGCTGAGCAAAGCGGTAACATAGCCAATCAACGGTTTGCTAGGACATGGTGGGTTAGAGGTTTGACATGGCAATTTGGGAGGCATGATAAGCAAGTGGTAGGCATCGTAGCATAGGCATAGCAAAAGAGCGAGCATCTAGCAAGCAAAGATAGAAGTGATTTCGAAGGTATGATCATCTTGCCTGCAAAGTTGTCAGAGTTGACTTGGTCCTCGTAAGCAAACTCAACGGGCTCCTCGTTAGCGAACTCGTCTCCCGGCTCTACCCAAACAAGACAAACAAGCAAAAGGAGCACAATCAACCACGTGCAAAGCTCGAACAACATGATGCAAACATGGTATGCTATGCGGGATGCGGTATGTGATGCATATGCAAGATTTGACAAGGAATGATTGAACCTGGCCTCAACTTGGAAAGCCAAGAGTGCCACTAGAAAGGTGATGTGATTTTGGTTGAAAACGATATAAAGATCACCGGAATCAGATGCACGGTTTGGAAATGGCAAGCAAAACAAATATGGCACCGATCTACGATAATCAGCAAGTAGCCATCTAAATGCATCAAGACAATTATGCTACAGCACTCAAACATGACAACAAAATACAGGGCAGGGATCCACTCATGATGCTTGACAAAAGATGAACACTGAGCTACGGCCAATTCATCCATTAACAGGTTCAAACAAGCATGGCAAAAGTGCAAACGATAACAGGTTTCAGACTTAGTGAAATTAACACAAGTCTGGAATTTAACATCAGGTAGCACACTTTGGAGCATGAAAACTATATGCTACAGGAACTTTACATGGAAAATCAAGGCATGGCATGAAGCTACTCAAAGCACTTAACAAAAGTCCCTTAGTGACCTTGAGCCAAAAGGGATCAGAAAATACAATTGCAAGCATGTGAACATGGCAAAAACATAATCAGATTACAGACTTAGTGAAAAACTGGAGCATGCAAATCTGTTAACGAGTAGGCATGTTTACGAGCTCGATGCACTCACTACAGAGCATGGCATGACAAACTAAGCATACGCCCATCAAGAATACATATCATAGAAGCCAGACATAGCAAGAACAACAACATATCATGCGCGGATCAATAACAACATCCTCGGCAAAATCGCTAACAAGTCAACAATCTACCAGGATTCACGAAATAGCAAAAGTAGAGCTCGATTGACTCAAGCTAGGGTGCTCCATAAATGCAAACAAAGGCATGGATGGATAGAGCACCACAATGTTAACAAATCATCCTTACTGATCATCCTGAAAAGAGGCACGGATCACTAGGAAACAACATGAACATATGGCATAATGACAAAATCAGGACAAGGACTTGGTGAAATTCTAAGTCCCTGAAATCAGCATTAACGAATGCACTACTTTGCAAGCTTGTGCTAGTCACCACACATATCACAAAAATACATGGTAAGAACCTCTGTAAAGATGGCATGCCATGTAACAAAACTCATGTAGAGCTCAGGAGCATATCATGCACATATTAATCATGGCAAAAATGACAAATAGCTATTTGATGAAACAGAGCTGACAAATATATCACATAGCCCTCTTACAATAGCATTTCGGGAAACAAGATGAGCTCAAATGAAAATGATGCAATGAGATGAAATGATATACTCTCTGAGACGAACATTTTGATATGCTACACGCGCAAATCGGAGCTACGGATGCGGAGTTACGATGCGATGAACAATGCTAAAAATATGGAAAAACTGGGGACTTACAGAGAGGCAAAAGTCAACCCTAGGGTTTACTGTAGCACCGGATCCAGATCGGGCACGGACTTCG
This sequence comes from Triticum urartu, assembly GCF_003073215.2. Lineage (NCBI taxonomy): Eukaryota > Viridiplantae > Streptophyta > Magnoliopsida > Poales > Poaceae > Triticum > Triticum urartu. The sequence goes on along the minus strand of NC_053023.1, from coordinate 664,709,242 downwards.
AGGCGGCGGCGGGTCTCGCCGGATCTCTGCCGGAGAAGTGACCAGAGGAGGCCGGGGTGGGCGAAGCCGGCCGGATCCGGGCGGCGCCGGCGAGAGGAGGCGGCGGGGCGACGAGGGGAACTCCGGGCGGCGCGCGACAGTCGGCGGTACGGCGAGTCGGCAGCCGCCGTCGTCGAGGCGGAGCGAGGCGGCGCGGTGAACAGTGCGGCGACGGGGCGGAGTCGGCTGGGCGGCGCGCGGGCGAGCCGGGGAAGCGGGTGGCGGCAGGCGCGAAGCGGGCTGCGGGGGCCGGCGCTAGGCCTGGCGGGCCGGCGCGGTCGGGCGGCGATGTGGGGCTCCCGCGGGACACGTGGAGAGCGGTGGTTGGACGGGGGAAGCGGGGCGGACGTGTCCGGCCTGGTCGGACGCGTCCGGCGGCTGGAGGTGGAAGGAGACTAGGTTTAGGGTTGAAATGACTCGGGATTTGGAGTGGGAGGACCTATTTATACATAGGAGGAGCTAGGAGGCTCCAAATTGAGCACGGTTTGCGGCCACGCGATCGTGATCGAACGACCGAGACTATGAAGAGGGTTTAGGTGGGTTTTCGGCCACTTTGGAGAGGTGTTGGGCTGCAACACACACGAGGCCTTTTCGGTTCCTCGGTTAACCACAGGAGTATCAAACGAAGTCCAAATGGCACGAAACTTGACAGGCGGTCTACCAGTAGTAAACCAAGGCCCCATGGCAAGTCTCGGTCCAATCCGGAAATGTTTAACCCCCACACACGAAAAGAGGTAGAAAGGACCACCGGAGGAGATAGGAGCGCCGGAATGCAAAACGGAAAACGGGGAAAATGCTCGGATGCATGAGACGAACACGTATGCAAATGCAATGCACATGATGACATGATATGAGATGCATGACAAAGGCAACAACACATGAAGACAAAAACCCGAACCCGAGGAAATAAAATAACTTAGCGCCGGAAACGGCAAGAGTTGGGATACATATAAGGTAAATTACATCCGGGGTGTTACAGTACATCAGCACACCAATTGATCTTCCAATTTCTGCCAGCAAAGAAGTTTCCTCTGTCATCTCTGAGCACCGCACCTACCGTGCCCCTGAGCATATCATGGTCAAAAGAAGCATCAACATTTAGTTTAACAAAACCCATAGGAGGTCGGTGTTGGGGAACGTAGCAGAAATTCAAAATTTTCCTACGTGTCACCAAGATCTATCTATGGAGAGACCAGCAACGAGGGGAAGGAGAGTGCATCTACATACCCTTGTAGATCGCTAAGCGGAAGCGTTCAAGTGAACGGGGTTGATGGAGTCGTACTCGTCGTGATTCAAATCACCGATGACCAAGTGCCGAACGCACGGCACCTCCGCGTTCAACACACGTGCAGCCCGGTGACGTCTCCCACGCCTTGATCCAGCAAGGAGAGAGGGAGAGGTTGAGGAAGACTCCATCCAGCAGCAGCACAACAGTGTGGTGGTGATGGAGGAGCGTGGCAATCCTGCAGGGCTTCGCCAAGCACCACAGAAGAGGAGGGAGAGAGAGATGCAGGGCTGCACCAACGAGAGATCGAATCACGTGTGTTATGGGCAGCCCCATGCCTCACTATATATAGGGGAGAGGGAGGAGGGTGCGCCCCCTCTAGGGTTCCCACCCCTAGGGGGGGCGGCAGCCCTAGATGGGGAACAAGGGTGGCGGCCAAGAGGGGATGGGAGAGGGAGGCGCACCAATATGGGCCCTAAGGCCCATATCCCATTAGGGTTTGCCCCCTCTCCATCTCTTAGGCGCATGGGCCTTAGTGGGGCTGGTGTCCTTGGCCCATGTAGGCCAAGGAACACTCCCTACAGCCCATGTGGCCCCCCCGGGGCTGGTGGCCCCACTTGGTGGACCCCCGGGACCCTCCCGGTGGTCCCGGTACGTTACCGATAAACCCCGAAACTCTTCCGGTGACCAAAACAGGACTTCCCATATATAAATCTTTACCTCCGGACCATTCCGGAACTCCTCGTGATGTCCGGGATCTCATCCGGGACTCCGAACAACATTCGGTTACCACATACAAACTTCCTTTATAACCCTAGCGTCATCGAACCTTAAGTGTGTAGACCCTACGGGTTCGGGAGACATGCAGACATGACCGAGACGATCTCCGGTCAATAACTAACAGCGGGATCTGGATACCCATGTTGGCTCCCACATGTTCCACGATGATCTCATCGGATGAACCACGATGTCAAGGACTTAATCAATCCTGTATACAATTCCCTTCGTCTAGCGGTACGCTTGCCCGAGATTCGATCGTCGGTATCCCGATACCTTGTTCAATCTCGTTACCGGCAAGTCTCTTTACTCGTTCCGTAACACATCATCCCGTGATCAACTCCTTGGTCACATTGTGCACATTATGATGATGTCCTACCGAGTGGGCCCAGAGATACCTCTCCGTCACACGGAGTGACAAATCCCAGTCTCGATTCGTGCCAACCCAACAGACACTTTCGGAGATACCCGTAGTGTACCTTTATAGCCACCCAGTTACGTTGTGACGTTTGGCACACCCAAAGCACTCCTACGGTATCCGGGAGTTGCACAATCTCATGGTCTAAGGAAATGATACTTGACATTAGAAAAGCTTTAGCATACGAACTACACGATCTAGTGCTATGCTTAGGATTGGGTCTTGTCCATCACATCATTCTCCTAATGATGTGATACCGTTATCAATGACATCCAATGTCCATGGTCAGGAAACCGTAACCATCTATTGATCAACGAGCTAGTCAACTAGAGGCTTACTAGGGACATGGTGTTGTCTATGTATCCACACATGTATCTGAGTTTCCTATCAATACAATTCTAGCATGGATAATAAACAATTATCATGAACAAGGAAATATAATAATAACTAATTTATTATTGCCTCTAGGGCACATTTCCAACAGTCGGCTCCATCCTTATTTTCTACTAGTCGCACTAGGGGAGTGGGCATTCACATAGTTTGCAGTTATAGCACGAATCCCCATCGAAATCTGATTCACTTCTTGAGATTTCCCTTCATGAACCAACATGTGTCTCTCCCACCATAAATACCAGGCGGTTATCGCGATTAATTCACTTGTATTTTGGCAACCTAATATAGATAGTTCTTGGTGTGGCATAAGAAGTAAAAATTCAAGAACAGCCTCACCCGCACGATCAATAATACAAGCTTTCTTAATTACCTCGTACATCCCCAGCTTTTCCCAAACCTCTTTTGCCTTCTGACACAGAAATAAGATGTGCTTTTTATCTTCTTGCCCATTCGAGCAAGATGGGAAAAGGGGCGAAACTTTCATATGTCTATTGGAAAGTGTAACATGACACGGTAGAGTTCCATGCAACGTTCGTCAAATAAATATCTTTACCTTTGCCGGACACGATAATTTCCAAATCTTACCCCAAATAGGATTGACATTGGTACGACCCATACCATTAGTATATTGCAATTTCCTCCCGTGTTGTTGGTTCCATTCCTCCAAATAAGCTGATCGAACAGTGAATACACCATTTTTTGTATAGCTCCAGGCGATGAAATCCGACATATTCTGCATAGGGAGGGGAATCGCGAGGACCCTTTTCACATCAATTGGCCACAAAGTTTGTCTCACCAAATCTTCATCCCAGAAATTCGTGATTGGATCAATAAGATCAGCCACCTTTGACAGAAGTTGCCCACCTCTAGGAGTAATAATTTTCCTATTCGCACAATTCGGAATCCACGCATCTCTCCAAATATCGATGTTTTGTCCATTTCCAACTCGCCGGATATAACCATTTCTCAAAGAGTTCACTCCCGCCATAATGCTTTGCCAAGTAAAAGAGGATCCCTTCTTTAAACTTGCGTTCATCAAATCTCCCTCAGGGAAATATTTAGCTATCAAGATGGTTGCACATAAAGATTCCGGATTCTCGAGAAGACGCCACGCTTGTTTAGCTAAAAGCGCCAGGTTGAAACAGTGTATATCTCGGAAGCCCATACCTCCTTGATCTTTTGGAACACACATTTTCCACCATGCCATCCAATGCATCCTCTTCTGATTGTCCTCGTCACCCCACCAAAACTGCGACATCGCGTCAATAATTCCTTTGCAAAAAAATTTAGGAATTTTAAAGACGGACATGGCATAGGTGGGGATGGCTTGTACAACAGATTTGAGCAGAATTTCCTTCCCTCCAGAAGATAACAATTTTTCCTTCCATCCACTAATTTTCATAATGATTCGATCGATCAGGAACTGGAAACAATCACTTTTGTCCATGCCCACATTTGCCGGCAAACCCAGGTATTTGTTATTGAGGGCTTCAGTCATAATATTTAAAATTGTACATATTTGTGCCTTGTCTTCCACTTTAGTATTGGGACTAAAGAATATACTAGATTTTTTAGCACTAACCATTTGCCCCGAGGCGGCACAATACAAATCCAAAAGTGATTTCAGCGCCTCCGCACTCCTTGGATTGGCTCGCATAAGGATCAAAGAGTCATCAGCAAAAAGGAGATTAGAAATTGATAGGGCATCTCTGGAAACCTTTATACCGGAAATGTTTCCATTCTCCTCCGCATTAGCTAAAAGGGCAGTCAAACCCTCTGTACATAACAAGAATAAGTAGGGAGAAAGGGGATCTCCCTGCCTCAATCCTCTAGTTGGTTTAAAGCTCTCCGTCTCATCGTCATTAATACGGACCCGGTACTCCATAGAGGATACACATTTCATAATTAAATTCACCCAACTCTCTTTAAAACCCAATTTTAGCATAATTTCCTTTAAGAAACACCACTCCACTCGGTCGTATGCTTTGTGCATATCTAATTTGATGGCACACAAACCCTCTTCACCCGCCCTTTTCTTTTTAATTGTATGGAAACATTCATATGCCACCAAGATATTGTCTGTAATCAATCTTCCGGACACAAAGGCACTCTGAGTTGGGCTAATAATATCTAATAGGAATATCTTTAGACGAGCAGCAACCATTTTTGAAATAACCTTATACACCACAGTGCACAAGCTAATTGGTCTAAATTGGGTTACCTTTTCAGGAGAGTTAATCTTTGGGATCATTACAATTGCAGTATCATTCCATCCAGTTGGTATAGAACAGGTATTTACCGCTTGGAGAACCTCTTCGGTCAGGTCATCTCCCAACATAGACCAAAATCTTTTGTAAAAAATAGCATGGAGACCGTCAGGACCTGGCGCTTTTAAATCACCAATATCAAAAAGGGCCTTTCTAACCTCCTCGGCCGTATAGGGGGCGAGAAGAGCATCATTCATTTCATCGGTCACTTTTCATTGAACAAGAGATAGAACCTCCAGGATAGGATGGGAAACTTCTCATGTGAAAAGGTTTGAGAAATACCCCATAATGTGATTCTTCATCTCTGTACCATGCACCCAAACACCATTATCATCAAGCAATTTTTTAATCTAATTTCTTTTCTTTCTAGCCATTGCCGCATTATGAAAAAAGGAGGTGTTACGGTCCCCATGCAAAAGCCAGTTTGCGCGACCACGTTGTAGCCAGTAGATCTCCTCTTGTTCTGACAGATTTTCAATGAGGACAAGAATCTCCTTTTGTCACGCTTGAGACTCCGCACACATGGGTCCCCTCCGTAGCCTTTCTAGTTCTTTTTTTAGTTTGTTAATTCTTTTTTTCGGTCCCTTCAGAATATCGCGGTCCCAAATATGCAGATCCGCCTGCACCGCTCGTGTACGCTCAGCGAGAGATGGCCCAATGCCCAGCATCTTTGCTTTATCCCATGCTGTACGTACAATTTCTACAACTGTCTCTTCTTTGAGCCATCGAGCTTCAAATTGTTTTGCTCGACCCCTTGGGCGATTGAACATATTCACATCAAAGTAATATGTATCTAGTATGAGGGGTCGATGATCAGAGTGTGCGTGTTCTTCATTTATGATCGCAGCCGAGTAAGCTGGTGCAGTTGCAAGCAGAGCGTCGTGGTGGGATCTACATGTGAAGCGGAGTACATGGCAGCCTCGGAGGCAGCGCATGAAGCAATTTGGGTGAAGGAGTTCATCACCGACCTAGGAGTCATACCCAATGCGTCGGGGCCAATCAAACTCTTCTGTGACAACACTGGAGCTATTGCACTTGCTAAGGAGCCCAGGTTTCACAAGAAGACCAGGCACATCAAGCGTCGCTTCAACTCCATTCGTGAAAATGTTCAAGATGGAGACATAGATATTTGTAAAGTACATACAGACCTGAATGTAGCAGATCCGTTAACTAAACCTCTCCCTAGAGCAAAACATGATCAACACCAGAATTCCATGGGTGTTCGATTCATCACAATGTAACTAGATTATTGACTCTAGTGCAAGTGGGAGACTGTTGGAAATATGCCCTAGAGGCAATAATAAAAGCATTATTATTATATTTCCTTGTTCATGATAATTGTCTTTTATTCATGCTATAATTGTGTTATCCGGAAATCGTAATACATGTGTGAATAATAGACACCAACATGTCCCTAGTAAGCCTCTAGTTGACTAGCTCGTTGATCAATAGATAGTCATGGTTTCCTGACTATGGACATTGGATGTCATTGATAACGAGATCACATCATTAGGAGAATGATGTGATGGACAAGACCCAATCCTAAACATAGCATTAAGATCGTATAGTTCGTTTGCTAGAGTTTTCCAATGTCAAGTATCCTTTCCTTAGACCATGAGATCATGTAACTCCCGGATACCGTAGGAGTGCTTTGGGTATACCAAACGTCACAACGTAACTGGGTGACTATAAAGGTAGACTACGGGTATCTCCGAAAGTGTCTGTTGGGTTGACACGGATCAAGACTGGGATTTGTCACTCCGTATGACGGAGAGGTATCACTGGGCCCACTCGGTAATGCATCATCATTATGAGCTCAAAGTGACCAAGTGTCTGGTCACGGGATCATGCATTACGGTACAAGTAAAGTGACTTGCCGGTAACGAGATTGAACAATGTATTGGGATACCGACGATCGAATCTCGGGCAAGTAACATACCGATTGACAAAGGGAATTGAATACGGGGTTGCTTGAATCCTCGACATCGTGGTTCATCCGATGAGATCATCGAGGAGCATGTCGGAGCCAACATGGGTATCCAGATCCCGCTGTTGGTTATTGACCGGAGAGTCGTCTCGATCATGTCTACATGTCTCCCGAACCCGTAGGGTCTACACACTTAAGGTTCGGTGACGCTAGGGTTGTAAAGATATGTATATGCAGTAACCCGAATGTTGTTCGGAGTCCCGGATGAGATCCCGGACGTCACGAGGAGTTTCGGAATGGTCCAGAGGTAAAGAATTATATATAGGAAGTGTTGTTTCGGCCATCGGGACAAGTTTCGGGGTTACCGGTATTGTACCGGGACCGCCGGAAGGGTCCGGGGGTCCACCGGGTGGGGCCACCCATCCCGGAGGGCCCCATGGGCCAAAGTGGGGAGGGGAACTAGCCCATAGTGGGCTGGTGCGCCCCCCTAGGCCCACCCCATGCGCCTAGGGTTGGAACCCTAGGGGTGGGGGGGCGCCCCACCTTGCCTTGGGGGCTACTCCAGCCCTGGCCGCCGCCTCCCCTAGGAGATCCCATCTCCTAGGGCCGGCGCCCCCCCCCTAGGGGAGCCTATATAAAAGGGGGGAGGGAGGGGGCAGCCACACCTTGAGCCTTTGGCGCCTCCCTCTCCCATGCTGCACCTCTCTCTCGCGTAGTATACGGCGAAGCCCTGCTACTGTGACGCCCTGCATCCACCACCACGCCGTCGTGCTGCTGGATCTTCATCAACCTCTCCTTCCCCCTTGCTGGATCAATAAGGAGGAGACGTCACGCTGACCGTACGTGTGTTGAACGCGGAGGTGTCGTCCGTTCGGCGCTAGGATCTCCGGTGATTTGGATCACGTCGAGTACGACTCCCTCATCCCCGTTCTTTGAACGCTTCCGCTCGCGATCTACAAAGGTATGTAGATGCATCCGATCACTCGTTGCTAGATGAACTCATAGATGGATCTTGGTGAAACCTTAGGAAAATTTTTGTTTTCTGCAACGTTCCCCAACAGTGGCATCATGAGCTAGGTCTATGCGTAGTTCTTCTTGCGCGAGTAGAACACAATTTGTTGTGGGCGTAGATGTTGTCAACTTTCTTGCCGCTACTAGTCTTATCTTGCTTCAACGGTATTGTGGGATGAAGCGGCCCGGACCAACCTTACACGTACGCTTACGTGAGACCGGTTCCACCGACTGACATGCACTAGTTGCATGGTGGCTGGCGGGTGTCTGTCTCTCCCACTTTAGTTGGAGCGGATTCGATGAAAAGGGTCCTTATGAAGGGTAAATAGAAAGTTGACAAATCACGTTGTGGCTTTCACGTACATAAGAAAACTTCTTGCTAGAACCCTATTTCAGCCACGTAAAACTTGCAACAACAATTAGAGGACGTCTAACTTGTTTTTGCAGCAAGTGCTTTGTGATATGATATGGCCAAAGTTGTGATGAATGATGAATGATATATATGTGATGTATGAGATGTTCATGCTATTGTAATAGGAATCACGACTTGCATGTCGATGAGTATGACAACCGGCAGGAGCCATAGGAGTTGTCTTTATTTTTTGTATGACCTGCGTGTCATTAAACGTCATGAAATTACTTTACTTTATTGCTGAACGCGTTAGCCATAGTAGTAGAGGTAATAGTTGGCGAGCAACTTCATGGAGACACGATGATGGAGATCATGATGATGGAGATCATGGTGTCAAGCCGGTGACAGGATGATCATGGAGCCCCAAGATGGAGATCAAAGGAGCTATGTGATATTGGCCATATCATGTCACTATTATTATTTGATTGCATGTGATGTTTATCATGTTTTGCATCTTGTTTACTTAGAACGATGGTAGTAAATAAGATGATCCCTCATAATAATTTCAAGAAAGTGTTCCCCCTAACTGTGCACCATTGCGACAGTTCATTGTTTCGAAGCACCACGTGATGATCGGGTGTGATAGATTCTAACGTTCACATACAACGGGTGTAAGACAGATTTACACATGCAAACACTTAGGTTGACTTGACGAGTCTAGCATGTACAGACATGGCCTCGGAACACAGAAGACCGAAAGGTCGAGCATGAGTCGTATAGAAGATACGATCAACATGAAGATGTTCACCGACGTTGATTAGTCCGTCTCACGTGATGATCGGACACGGCCTAGTTGACTCGGATCATGTTATACTTAGATGACTAGAAGAGGGATGTCTATCTAAGTGGGAGTTCATTGAATAATTTGATTAGATGAACTTAATTATCATGAACTTAGTCTAAAATCTTTGCAATATGTCTTGTAGATCAAATGGCCAACGTTGTCCTCAACTTCAACGCGTTCCTAGAGAAAACCAAGCTGAAAGACGATGGTAGCAACTATACGGACTGGGTCCGGAACCTGAGGATCATCCTCATAGCTGCCAAGAAAGAATATGTCCTACTAGCACTGCTAGGTGACGCACCCGTCCCACAGAACCAAGACGTTATGAACGCTTGGCAGACACGTGCTGATGACTACTCCCTCGTTCAGTGCGGCATGCTTTACAGCTTAGAGCCGGGGCTCCAAAAGTGTTTTGAGAGACATGGAGCATATGAGATGTTCGAAGAGCTGAAAATGGTTTTTCAAGCTCATGCACGGGTCGAGAGATATGAAGTCTCCGATAAATACTTCAGCTGTAAGATGGAGGAAAATAGTTCTGTCAGTGAGCACATACTCACTATGTCTGGGTTACATAACAGCTTGACTCAGCTGGGAGTTAATCTCCCGGATGATGCGGTCATTGACAGAATCCTCCAGTCGCTTCCACCAAGCTACAAGAGCTTTGTGATGAACTTCAATATGCAGGGGATGGAAAAGACCATTCCTGAGTTATTTTCAATGCTGAAATTAGCAGAGGTAGAAGTCAAGAAGGAACATCAAGTGTTGATAAAACCACTAAGTTCAAGAAGGGCAAGGGTAAAAAGAACTTCAAGAAGGACGGCAAGGAAGTTGCCGCGCCCGGCAAGCAAGCTGCCGGGAAGAAGCCAAAGAATGGACCCAAGCCCGAGACTGAGTGCTTTTATTGCAAGGGAAGTGGTCACTGGAAGCGGAACTGCCCCAAATACTTAGCGGACAAGAAGGCCGGCAAAACAAAAGGTATATGTGATATACATGTAATTGATGTGTACCTTACCAGTACTCGTAGTAGCTCCTGGGTATTTGATACCGGTGCAGTTGCTCACATTTGTAACTCAAAGCAGGAGCTGCGGAATAAGCGGAGACTGGCGAAGGACGAGGTGACGATGCGCGTCGGGAATGGTTCCAAGGTCGATGTGATCGCCGTCGGCACGCTACCTCTACATTTACCTACGGTATTAGTTTTGAACCTCAATAATTGTTATTTAGTGCCAAGTTTGAGCATGAACATTGTATCAGGATCTCGTTTAATACGAGATGGCTACTCATTTAAATCCGAGAATAATGGTTGTTCTATTTATATGAGAGATATGTTTTATGGTCATGCTCCGATGGTGAATGGTTTATTCTTAATGAATCTCGAGCGTAATGCTACACATATTCATAGTGTGAGTACCAAAAGATGTAAGGTTGATAATGATAGTCCCACATACTTGTGGCATTGCCGCCTTGGTCACATAGGTATCAAACGCATGAAGAAGCTCCATGCAGATGGACTTTCAGAGTCTCTTGATTACGAATCATTTGACACGTGCGAACCATGCCTCATGGGTAAGATGACCAAGACTCCGTTCTCAGGAACAATGGAGCGAGCAACCAACTTAATGGAAATCATACATACTGATGTGTGCGGTCCAATGAGTGTTGAGGCTCGCGGTGGCTATCGTTATGTTCTCACCCTCACTGATGACTTGAGTATATATGGGTATGTCTACTTAATGAAACACAAGTCTGAGACCTTTGAAAAGTTCAAGGAATTTCAGAGTGAGGTTGAGAATCAACATAACAGGAAAATCAAGTTCTTGTGATCAGATCGTGGGGGAGAATACTTGAGTCACGAATTTGGCACACACTTAAGAAAATGTGGAATAGTTTCACAACTCACGCCGCCTGGAACACCTCAGCGTAATGGTGTGTCCAAACGTCGTAATCGCACTCTATTAGATATGGTGCGATCCATGATGTCTCTTACCGATTTACCGCTATCATTTTGGGGCTATGCTTTGGAGACTGTCGCATTCACTTTAAATAGGGCTCCGTCGAAATCCGTTGAGATGACACCGTATGAATTATGGTTTGGGAAGAAACCTAAGCTGTCGTTTCTAAAAGTTTGGGATGCGATGCTTATGTCAAGAAACTTCAACCTGAAAAGCTCGAACCCAAGTCAGAAAAATGTGTCTTCATAGGATACCCTAAAGAAACTATTGGGTATACCTTCTACCTTAGATCCGAAGGCAAGATCTTTGTTGCCAAGAATGGATCATTTCTAGAGAAAGAGTTTCTCTCGAAAGAAGTAAGTGGAAGGAAAGTAGAACTTGATGAAGTATTACCTCTTGAACCGGAAAGTGGTGCAACTCAAGAAAATGTTCCTGAGGTGCCTGCACCGACTAGAGAGGAAGTTAATGATGATGATCGTGAAACTTCAGATCAAGTTGCTACTGAACTTCGTAGGTCCACAAGGACACGTTCCGCACCAGAGTGGTACGGCAACCCTGTCTTGGAAATCATGTTGTTAGACAACGGTGAACCTTCGAACTATGAAGAAGCGATGGCGGGCCCGGATTCCGACAAATGGCTGGAAGCCATGAAATCCGAGATAGGATCCATGTATGAAAACGAAGTATGGACTTTGACTGACTTGCCCGTTGAGCGGCGAGCCATAGAAAATAAATGGATCTTTAAGAAGAAGACAGACGCGGATGGTAATGTGACCATCCATAAAGCTCGGCTTGTCGCTAAGGGTTATCGACAAGTTCAAGGGGTTGACTACGATGAGACTTTCTCACCAGTAGCGAAGCTGAAGTCCGTCCGAATTATGTTAGCAATTGCCGCATACTATGATTATGAGATATGGCAAATGGACGTCAAAATGGCATTCCTTAATGGTTTCCTTAAGGAAGAATTGTATATGATGCAACCGGAAGGTTTTGTCGATCCTAAGAATGCTGACAAGGTGTGCAAGCTCCAACGCTCGATTTATGGGCTGGTGCAAACATCTCGGAGTTGGAACATTCGCTTTGATGAGATGATCAAAGCGTTTGGGTTTACGCAGACTTATGGAGAAGCCTGTGTTTACAAGAAAGTGAGTGGGAGCTCTGTAGCATTTCTCATACTATATGTAGATGACATACTTTTGATGGGAAATGATATAGAACTCTTGGACAGCATTAAGGCCTACTTGAATAAGAGTTTTTCAATGAAGGACCTTGGAGAAGCTGCTTATATATTAGGCATCAAGATCCATAGAGATAAATCGAGACGCCTCATAGGTCTTTCACAAAGCACATACCTTGATAAGATATTGAAGAAGTTCAATATGGATCAGTCTAAGAAGGGGTTCTTACCTGTGTTACAAGGTGTGAAATTGACCTCAGCTCAATGTCCGACCACGGCAGAAGATATAGAAGAGATGAGTGTCATCCCCTATGCCTCAGCCATAGGTTCTATTATGTATGCCATGCTGTGTACCAGACCTGATGTAAACCTTGCCGTAAGTTTGGTAGGAAGGTACCAAAGTAATCCCGGGAAGGAACACTAGACAGCGGTCAAGAATATCCTGAAGTACCTGAAAAGGACTAAGGAAATGTTTCTCGTTTATGGAGGTGACGAAGAGCTCGTCGTAAAGGGTTACGTCGACGCTAGCTTCGACACAGATCTGGATGACTCTAAGTCACAAACCGGATACGTGTATATTTTGAATGGTGGGGCAGTAAGCTGGTGCAGTTGCAAGCAGAGCGTCGTGGCGGGATCTACATGTGAAGCGAAGTACATGGCAGCCTCGGAGGCAGCGCATGAAGCAATTTGGGTGAAGGAGTTCATCACCGACCTAGGAGTCATACCCAATGCGTCAGGGCCAATCAAACGCTTCTGTGACAACACTGGAGCTATTGCACTTGCTAAGGAGCCCAGGTTTCACAAGAAGACCAGGCACATCAAGCGTCGCTTCAACTCCATTCGTGAAAATGTTCAAGATGGAGACATAGATATTTGTAAAGTACATACGGACCTGAATGTAGCAGATCCGTTGACTAAACCTCTCCCTAGAGCAAAACATGATCAACACCAGAATTCCATGGGTGTTCGATTCATCACAATGTAACTAGATTATTGACTCTAGTGCAAGTGGGAGACTGTTGGAAATATGCCCTAGAGGCAATAATAAAAGGATTATTATTATATTTCCTTGTTCATGATAATTGTCTTTTATTCATGCTATAATTGTGTTATCCGGAAATCGTAATACATGTGTGAATACTTAGACACCAACATGTCCCTAGTAAGCCTCTAGTTAACTAGCTCGTTGATCAACAGATAGTCATGGTTTCCTGACTATGGACATTGGATGTCATTGATAACAAGATCACATCATTAGGAGAATGATGTGATGGACAAGACCTGATCCTAAACATAGCACAAGATCGTATAGTTCGTTTGCTAGAGTTTTTCCAAATGTCAAGTATCTTTTCCTTAGACCATGAGATCGTGTAACTCCCGGATACCGTAGGAATACTTTGGGTGTACCAAACGTCACAACGTAACTGGGTGACTATAAAGGTATACTACGGGTATCTCCGAAAGTGTCTGTTGGGTTGACACGGATCAAGACTGGGATTTGTCACTCCGTATGATGGAGAGGTATCTCTGGGCCCACTCGGTAATGCATCATCATAATGAGCTCAAAGTGACCAAGTGTCTGGTCACGGGATCATGCCTTACGGTACGAGTAAAGTGACTTGCCGGTAACGAGATTGAACGAGGTATTGGGATACCGACGATCGAATCTCGGGCAAGTAACATACCGATTGACAAAGGGAATTGTATACGGGGTTGCTTGAATCCTCGACATCGTGGTTCATCCGATGAGATCATCGAGGAGCATGTGGGAGGCAACATGGGTATCTAGATCCCGCTGTTGGTTATTGACCGGAGAGCCATCTCGGTCATGTCTACATGCCTCCCGAACCCGTGGGGTCTACACACTTAAGGTTCGGTGACGCTAGGGTTGTAGAGATATGAATACGCAGTAACCCGAAAGTTGTTCGGAGTCCCGGATGAGATCCCGGACGTCACGAGGAGTTCCGGAATGGTCCAGAGGTGAAGAATTATATATAGGATAGTGCAGTTTCGGCCATCAGGAGAGTTTCGGGGTCACCGGTATTGTACCGGGACCACCGGAAGGGTCCCGGGGGTCCACCGGGTGGGGCCACCCATCCCGGGAGGGCCCCATGGGCCAAAGTGGGGAGGGGAACCAGCCCATAGTGGGCTGGTGCGCCCCCCTAGGCCCACCCCATGCGCCTAGGGTTGGAACCCTAGGGGTGGGGGGGGGCGCCCCACCTTGCCTTGGGGGCTACTCCAGCCCTGGCCGCCGCCCCCCTAGGAGATCCCATCTCCTAGGGCCGGCGCCCCCCTAGGGGAGCCTATATAAAGGGGGGGAGGGAGGGGGCAGCCACCCCTTGAGCCTTTGGCGCCTCCATCTCCCCTGCTGCACCTCTCTCTCGCGTAGTATACGGCGAAGCCCTGCTACTGTGACGCCCGCATCCACCACCACGCCGTCGTGCTGCTGGATCTTCATCAACCTCTCCTTCCCCCTTGCTGGATCAAGAAGGAGGAGACGTCACGCTGACCGTACGTGTGTTGAACGCGGAGGTGCCGTCCGTTCGGCGCTAGGATCTCCGGTGATTTGGATCACGTCGAGTACGACTCCCTCATCCCCGTTCTTTGAACGCTTCCGCTCGCGATCTACAAAGGTATGTAGATGCATCCGATCACTCGTTGCTAGATGAACTCATAGATGGATCTTGGTGAAACCGTAGGAAAATTTTGTTTTCTGCAACGTTCCCCAACAGTAGTCCTTACTTTTGACAAAAAAGTGTCGGAGCAATTTCGCGGAGAGTACCCTAAACCCCCAAACTGCTCGGATTCCATCTCTGTCTACGGATGAAATGTTTCATTTCTTTTCATAATTTCTATTATTTGAATTCTTGTAATTATTATTGGTTATATGTATATGCTTACTTTTCATAATTCCTTATTGTTAGCTGATTTTTCGTGGTCTATATCACATGCGAGTTAATGACTATAAGGAACCAACGACCAAATTATCGCTAGTCATTGTAAACGCCTTGCATATGATGTACACTCAGCAAGCACAATGCATCGATTTATGTAGGTGTGTGCTCGTGGTGGCCACGGGCGCGCAATACCAGAGGAAAAGATGTGGCGGCGTGTATGCACTAGCCATAGCGGCATGAAAGGTCAAAAAGAAGACCGGCAATGCCCACAGCAACACACGAACACAAGGCACGACCCTCATGGCTCCTCAAATTCACTATAAAACCACGCCAGGGGAGCGTGTGTTCGCCACACTACCGCTACCACTACTACTACCACCCCGAACCCAACCATCTCCATCCATCTCGCTAGCTCCCAGTCGCCATGGCCGTGAACAACGCCAAGCTGGCCGCCGTGGTCGACGCCGAGAACCCGGCCGTGATGTGCGGCTACGTCGACAACTCCGAGTCGTCCATCGACTTTGCCGGGCGCGCCAACTGGCTGCGCGCGGCGGTGCTGGGCGCCAACGACGGGCTTGTCTCCACGGCCTCCCTCATGCTCGGCGTCAGCGCCGTCAAGCCCGACGCGCGGGCCATGGTCGTGTCCGGGTTCGCGGGACTACTGGCCGGGGCATGCAGCATGGCCATCGGAGAGTACGTGTCCGTCTGCTCCCAGCGCGACGTGGAGATCGCGGAGCTGGACCAGGCCGGAAAGCGAGGCGGCGACGACGAGAAGGCGCTTGCCAAGCCCAGCACATGCCGCTGCGGCCTCAGCGCTGGCTTTCTCCGTCGGGGCGCTCCTACCGCTGCTTTCATCGTGGGTTACAACCTGCGGGTCGCCGTGGTGGTGGTCGTCGCGACGTTGGCGCTGGCCGCATTCGGATGCGTGGGCGCCGTGCTCGGGCGGGCCCCCGTGGCGAGGTCGTGCGCGCGGGTGGTGGTGGGCGGACTGGCCGCCATGGCCGTCACCTTTGGGTTCATGAGGCTCTTCCGAACCAGCGGCGTATGAGAAACTGACATGGACACATGGTCTTGGTAGCCGTCCTCGCCTGCGTAGGTCATGTGCGGGCATCGCCCATACTCTTCTCGGAATAAAGTACCCAGTACTAGCCACCGTACTTGCACCTACGGCTGACTTATTTTCTTCCTTGTAATAGTAATCAAACGGCAAATGAAAACGTTTAAACTCGTACTATAGTACCAAGTGATTTTCATTCCTCTCCATGCATGCTCTATTGTTTGAAAGGATGTGACACAACATGTTCAATTGGCCAAAGGTTTGCACTTACCCGCTCTATGTTTTTCGGTAGGGTAGATCTACGTACGACATACGTCATGTTAAGCAACTTGCCTTAACTAATCTTTTCGGCTGAGCAATGCTAGAACTACCTAAAAAAAAACTACATAAACTAACGGGCTGTCCAACGTGGGGCATTGTTATTGGGTGTAGGGAGAGGACAAGTCGCGTACTACCCCTCGCCCCTCGCGTCGCCCCCGCGGGCGACCCGGGGGGAAAACCCTAGCCGCCGCCCCTCGAGTCTCCTCCTCCTCCCCCCTCCTCGCCGCCGTCCATAGCGCCGCCGGGCGAAGCCTGGCCGGCTGGGCGGCGGCGGGGCTTCTCCCCATCCTTTCCGTCTTGGCTGGCACGGGACAGCGGGATCCAGAGAAACACCGGGTGAACGTGGGGCTTGTCTCCACGGCCTCCCTCATGCTCGGCGTCAGCGCCGTCAAGCCCGAGGCGCGGGCCATGGTCGTGTCCGGGTTCGCGGGACTACTGGCCGGGGCATTCAGCATGGCCATCGGAGAGTACGTGTCCGTCTGCTCCCAGCGCGACGTGGAGATCGCGGAGCTGGACCAGGCCGGAAAGCGTGGCGGCGACGAGGAGAAGGCACTGCCAAGCCCGGCACAGGCCGCCGCGGCCTCAGCGCTGGCTTTCTCCGTCGGGGCGCTCCTACCGCTGCTGGCCGCCGGGTTCATCGTGGGATACAACCTGCGGGTGGCCGTGGTGGTCGTCGTGGCGACGTTGGCGCTGGCCGCGTTCGGATGCGTGGGCGCCGTGCTGGGGCGGGCCCCCGTGGCGAGGTCGTGCGCGCGGGTGGTGGTGGGCGGACTGGCTGCCATGGCCGTCACCTTTGGGTTCATGAGGCTCTTCCGAGCCAGGGGCGTATGAGAGACTGACAAGGCGTCAAGGCCTTCATCGCCGTCCTCGCGCACGTACGTCGTGTACGGCCATCGTCCATATTCTTCTCGGAATAAAATACACAGTACTAGCCACCGTACTTGTACCTGGGCTCACTAATTTTCTTCCTTGTAATTGTAATCAAACGGCAAATGAAAACGTTTAAACTCTTGCACCGTATTGCTACTATATACTGTAGTACCAAGTGATTTTAATTCTTCTCCGTGCATGCATGCCCTATTGTTTGAAAAGATGCGACACAACATTTCTGTGGGAAAGACCAAGGACGTCCATGCATGGACGGAGGCATTTGCGGGCCTCGATGGCTCGGAAGGACCTTGGCGTGTTCGTCCCACACCCACCATGCATCGGCGACAGGGGCGGTCGCGCGGTCCTAAATTCGCCGCTCCCCCCCCCCCCCCCCCCCCCCCCCCCCCCCCCCCCCCCCTCCCTCGACCGTCCCCCACCACTACATCGCACAAGTCCTAAAAGGGGACCGATGTGTCCGGCTGTTTCTCCTTCTCATCCTCGAAATTGAAGATGACGTGGAGCTCCTTCCACTACGTCGTGGACGATGAAGTGGTGTATTGGAGACGTGCGTGATGGGATTGAGAGGCACTCGAGGGAGGAACAAATGAGGAAGATAGAAGAGGCACATGTATAGGACACCGCGGGCTTCATTAAATGGGTAGTTGGAAAGGCGGTAAGCGGCCATCAAGGGGTGCTTTTATATGCGATTGCTGGCCTGCTCACACACCTCCTAGCCTCACAAACAAGCTAGGAGATGATGATGATGGGTGGTGGGCTACCATTGGAATCTGAGGAAGCACCCGCATCATTTTTTTGCCATGTGGTTGACGGTCATGCCCCCCCCCCTTCTCCCGGACGTTGGTCATGTTGCTTCAAATCCTGCATATAGCGTGAGGAGGAGGAAGATGAAACTTCACTCCTGTGCTGATAGTTGGATTTGGAGCGAGCTGCAAACATGGCTTCCACAACCTTCATATTTGGAGGATATGTGGTCGTTTTTGGAGTGAGGTCCATAACATACGGCTATCGCGGCACACATGACGACTTTCTAGAGTGCCATTTTGTGTGCTGATCGACATGCTAGCGGTTATTATAGCGATCGGCCACATATGAAGCATCTGCTAGAGTTACTCTTACTGCATAGCGAGGCCTAATCTGGGAGGCCGCCCCGAGCCCTAGGAGATTTTATTTGACTACCTTTAATGGATGACATGTATAACTAGTGAAAATCAGCCCAAATCTTGACGATCGCCCTCACGGTCTATCATCCCTCCAAGTATATGCCCATGCGCCGCCATTGCGCCTCTCTCCTTGGCTCCCGCCCTCCATGTTTCCATAAGTACATTAATGATTATCCAATTGGCATCATATTTCGTAGTATGCCTAGCATGTGTCTACTCGTTCAGACGCAGAAGGCTGTATCTACCTCCTTTGTGTGGTGTTGTCGTAGCGGCCTTAGTATATAAGGCCGTCGAGTGTTGCGGATTACTCATGATGCCGTATAGGTGTGCCTGCCTCGATCCTGGCCATCGGTGTAAATTTTCTTGAAGCAACGAACATTCTCATCGATTTTCATGAAAGAAACCACCCACAACATTAGTGTGGACAATACATGCACATTTCCATTACATATTTTGATGGAAGCTGGTTTTGATATAATCATTGGATTTTACTATTGGGTGGATAAAAAATTTCATGGGACATATCCTGAAACTTTAGGCCAGATCATTTTTAGAACACGTTTTTGGGTTAATCCAACCTTCTTTCCCATGCATTTTTTTATGGCTATAATGTGTAAGAAACATAGGAAAGGATCAGCATATAGCGAGTCTGGAGTCCACATTTTACATGTGAAGAAGTAGGGGCTGCTTAGTTGTTGCCCAGGAGCGCCACACCAAATTGTGGGCGTCGCGGGCGCACCAAAATATTGGTGGCCGATTTGGCCGCCCCCAGTTTCGGCAATGAATTGGCATGAAAGTACAGAGGAAAAGGCAGGGTGAGTTGGCGAGCCAAAATTTCAGATCCCATCCAAACAAGCTGCAGTGCTTCGGTCAAGGCCAAAAAATTGGCTGGGCGTGCAAGGGATCCAATCCAAACAGTCCCATAATCTCCAAGTCTCTCCAAAGGAGTTTCTTTTTAACAATGTCAATTGTTTTCTTAGGAAACGGCTTCACTATTTCTCATGCATCTGAAAAGTAAATACTCCTTCAACCTTAGTTCAAAACTGCGACACTTATTTTGAATCGAAGGGGGTATATTTTTGACTCCGTTATAAGAACCATCCAATCTTTGCGTTAAGATTCATGCAAGTTTAATTGAATGAACTAATGTTCATTGAACGATTATTGCGTTTCTCAAAATATTTCCGCAATTGCGGTAGTACTACACACAAATTATTTGGCTAGGTGTCAATAAAATTCAAATGGAAAATTTAGTCCCATGACCGAAATGATAATGAAATATCGCTAAAATTCAATGAAATTCAGTGATTTTGAGTGTGGCTAAAAAAAAATTCTGAAACTGAAATTTAAAACCATTTTTATGTACGAGCAAGCAGGCGACCAAATAGTCACTTAAACGCCTTCGATATGACCCGCAAAAAAATTTGTAAACGCCTTGGATATGATGTACACTCAGCAAGCACGATGCATCGATTAATATAGGTGTGTGCTCGTGGTGGCCACGGGCGCGCAATACCGAAGGGAAAGGATGTGTGGCTGCATGTACGCACTGGCCATAGCGGCATGAAAGCTGGAAATCCCAACACCAGAGGAGAAAAAGAAGACCGGCAATGCCCACAGCATCACACGAACACAAGGCACGACCCTCAAATTCACTATAAAACCACGCCAGGGGAGCGTGTGTTCGCCACGCTGCTGCTGCCTGCCACTGCATACGGCTACTACCACCGCGAACCCAACCATCTCCATCCATCTCACAAGCTCCCAGCCGCCATGGCCGTGAACGACACCAAGCTGGCCGCCGTGGCGGACGCCGAGAACCCGGCCGTGCTGTGCGGCGACGTCGACCACTCCGAGTCGTCCTTCGACTTGGCTGGGCGCGCCAATTGGCTCCGCGCGGCGGTGCTGGGCGCCAACGACGGGCTGGTCTCCACGGCGTCCCTCATGCTCGGCGTCAGCGCCGTCAAGCCCGACGCGCGCGCAATGGTCGTGTCCGGGTTCGCGGGACTACTGGCCGGGGCCTGCAGCATGGCCATCGGAGAGTACGTGTCCGTCTGCTCCCAGCGCGACGTGGAGATCGCGCAGCTGGACCTGGACGGCAAGCGCGGCGGCGACGAGGAGAAGGCGCTGCCCAGCCCGGCCCAGGCCGCGGCCGCCTCCGCGCTGGCTTTCTCCGTTGGGGCGCTAGTGCCGCTGCTGGCCGCCGGGTTCATCGTGGGCTACAACCTGCGGGTTGCCGTGGTGGCCGTCGTGGCGACGTTGGCGCTAGCAGCGTTCGGGTGCGTGGGCGCCGTGCTCGGGCGGGCCCCCGTGGCGAGGTCGTGCGCGCGGGTGGTGGTGGGCGGGCTGGCCGCCATGGCCGTCACCTTTGGATTCATGAGGCTCTTCCGAGCCAGCGGCGTATGAGAGATTGAAAATTGACAATGCCTTCATCGCCGTCCTCCCGTACGTACGTCGAGTACGGGCATCGTCCATGCACTTCTCGGAATAAAAAAAATACACAGTACTAGCCACCGTACTTGTACCAACGGCTGACTTATTTTCGTTTTTGCAATCTATATATATACTGCATGCTAATAAAGTCCGAAGCGTTTGAATTTCTTCGGTTTTGTCGTCCATCATCCAAATTGGGCTCGGAGTTCATGATATTTACCCCGTAGCCACCGGTAAGTAAAAACGGCTTGTCTTTTTTCATTGTCGGGCTCATCGCTGCTTTAGACCGTAGCCCGCGCCGCCTCCTCCGCACCCTGCACACCTCTCCCCCTCGCGCCACTACTGATTCCAATACCAATACAACTCGGAGCACACTAAAGGGAGATCGATCGATAGTCCCGTCAAATAAAAGGGATCTATATTGATAGAGTTCAGGTTGGGCTTCGATCTTAACACGCCACCGGATTTCAAATTGCGGGGCTTGGTAGATCGAGAGAGACGGGGGTTGATGGGGAGATCTAGTGGGGTCTCGCCCCAGGAGCCCGGAATCTTCTCTGTGCGTTGACCGATGATAGTGATGCATGTCCTGACAACTACTGCATTGCGGTGTGCTGGTCCAGACAAGCGCTATCTGTGCCAGGTGCATGCTTGGTGGCGATCTTATGTCCTAGTGGGGTGGTCAGCCAGTCTTGGATGACGGGGCGATGGCCCCAAAAGATGATGTTGCCCACTTGGCTCTATAGCGAGCAACGTTGCATCGGTGGTGGCCTTCTCTTCAGGTGCATCAATAGCGAGGGGAGGTCCGGTGGGTGGTCCTGGTGTTGTCGTGGCTTCGGCGGTGGTAGATCCGTAGTCTTCATCTGAAGGCTTAGGTCTGGCGAAGGCGGTTGTTCTCTTGGGGTGGGGTGGCGACCTTGGTACCTCGGCGTGGCGCGGATGAACCTCCGAGCAAAAGCTCTGCGTTCCAGCGACGATGATGCCTGTGGGTATCCCATCCCTCATGAAGGCATCATTGTGGCCCCCCTCGTCATGCCACGGATTTGGTGAAACCCCTAGTCCATAAGATCCTATTAACGATGACTCATAGCATAAGTCACCTTCTTGGGAGGGCATCTTCGTGGAGCTCTGGTACCTCCGGTCGCTCGTCAGTGTCTTCGGGCAAGCTTTGATCCTAACACGAAACCTTTTCGACTCAGGCATGGGGCGACCTCGCTTGTGTCCTACCTTTTACACGTCCCGTTGTCACCTTGACGTCCGCATGCAAGATCGGTGCTCCACGGTCTGAAGCGAGAGGGCATATGTTTCTTTTCGCTCATAGATTGGTGTGTGCGGTGCAACGGTGTCTCGTGGTTCCCAGGAGGCGTTGTCTCATTTCTAGTCGGTAGTTTCAGGTGCTTCTTGGTGGGGTGTAGCCACTTCTGTACTCATGCTCGACTATGAGTTGGTGGTGTTTGCTACTTTCTCGGTTATCTTTTTTTTTCTTTGACCAAGATTTGCTCATCAATTTGTATCAGTTTGATCATTTGGCTTTATTTATAGAATAGAACAAATGCCTATTCCGAGAAACACATCTTAAAAATAATTGAAATATGTACTTTGAGAAGTTTTAAAATCAAACATTTGAAAATCTTTCTAACTATATTTTTTTACCAAATTTGTAATTTTACAAGAATTTAAATATAATTATTATTTTAATTGTGGTTCCCACAAAATTTAGTTACAAGGTATGCAGAAGGAATGAATGCAAAGAAATACAATATGCACAAGGCCAAGAAAAATATGAATCGAATCTCAAAGCAGCGTGAATACGTGGGTGTCGGATACGTTACTTGCACATGGTGTGCACGGCACTAATGCTTTTGTGGTACAAATTTGCAACTTACTCTCGTACTTTACTTTCTTCGTTTATTTTTAATTCGCATATTAGCTTATCGTAAGTTAAATATTGTAGGGTTTGGCTAAGTTTATAGAAAAAGAATGAACGTTCGCAATACATACCAAATCACTATCATTACATTTATTGTGGAATATATTGTCTTATTTTATTTATTTGATATTGTATATGTTGATATTTTTAGTATTAAATTGATTAAAGTTCATAAAGTTTGTCTTAAGATAAATCTGGTGTAAAGAGTTAAATGAAATGAAAGCACATCAAGGACTACTGAAGCCATTGTCGTAATCACGAGGGGTATTTGATCATTTTTAGGACAGTAAAACTGAGCCTAAACCAAGCGTTCTGACGTCATGTGTATTTTTAGCCGTTCGACCTTCTGGCCCGGTCGTCCTATGCCGTTAGATTTGTGTGCACTTCCACGCGTGGGCTAACTGTTAGGTTCAGCTGCTCCGAAAGAAAAAACCGAGTTATTTTGTAAACTGGGCCACTTCTAGCCCATTAACCTATCCCAGCCCGTAAGCTTACGTCACCGCGTTCCGAAAAAAAACCTACGCTCCAAACAGGAGTGGTTTTCTCAAAAAAAAAAAGGACGTGGTAAGGCTGTGGCAACATATGACAAAGGTATTCACCAACCAAACATGCCCTAAATATAAGATGGACAGTAGCATGAACATGTCTGCGCATGTATATATAGCTAATATTTCTTTATTTTTTACAAAAAAGAATGAACAAATCTTGACAAAAAATGAGGTCAACTCTGCTCTACGTACGCATGTGTAAGTGTAACCGACTCTGCACTCAAAGTAGTTGTACTACAACCGATGGAGGCATCACCAGATCTCTACGGCATGTAGCACTCGGGCGGCGAGCCGTAGGGGAACCGCGCGCTGTCCGCGCAGTAGTTGTACACCATGTGCGTGTCCCGCGCCCACTTCATGGCCTGCTGCGCCGTCGCGTCCATCTCCTGGTCGTAGTACCCGCCGCCGGCGCCCGGCGACGAGGTGGTGGCGGTGAAGTTGCGGTACTGCGCGACGAAGGGCGCCAGCGACCAGTCCGTCTTGACGCGGCCGCCCTGCGTCGCCCAGTCCTCGGCGTTCCACAGGCTCCCGTACAGCCGCATCCGCTGCCACGACGGGTACGCCACGCCCTTGTCCGCGTGGTTCCTCAGCTCCCGGATCGGCGTGCCGTCTACCAGCACGCTGCAGAGCATCAAGCGACCAATTCGCGTCGACTGTCAGTTAATTTTGGTCACCCATGGATGGGATGAATGCACGATTTGTATGGGATGGGTACTCGGTCTGCTCACAGGATGTGCAGGGGAGTCCAGACGATGGAGTAGGTGTGGAAGTCGGCGGCGGGGTCGAACCAGAGGTGGAACTGCTGCTCCTTGCTGCCGGTGCCGTTGATGTAGACGTTGGTGTGGAGCGTGTAGGGCTCGCCGGTGGAGTTGCCCAGGAACTCCAGGTCGATCTCGTCGTGGTTCGCCCATGACCCCTCAGACAGGAACTGCAGTATTTACACTGATATGTATGAGCTGAGCTCGCGATCAAACAAAAAAATGCACATTGATCCAGTCTCAGAAAGGATATGGCCAGCTATCTTACGTAGCACGTGGTGACTGTGCCGGCGGAGTTGCCGGGGGCGAGCTTGATCTGCAGGTCGATGCGCGCGTAGAGGTACGTATCCTTGGACCGGAAGCCGGAGCCGGAGTTGCGGTCGAGCGACAGCGAGACGACCTGGCCGTCGGCCGAGACCGTTCCGTGGCTGCCATGGCCCCAGTTCACCTCCAGGCGGTCATCGATTCTCCCCCAGGCCGCCGCCGTCCGCGCGGCAATGCAGAGCACCACGAGCACTACGCAGGCATAGGCCTGCTTCGAGCTCACCGCCATCACTAGCTCGTACAAGGAGTCGCGCGATGAAATGAAAGGAGGGACGGCCGGTGGTGCAGTGATGGGTCGGTGTGCACCTGTTTCGAGGCTTATATAGAATTTTGATCACGAGGAGGTTGGGGGAATGAAGAAGGAAGGAATCGATCGAGGCGGAGGAGAATGACAGCCCGGACACAGCAGGCGCGCCGTGCGCGCGACGGCGGAGGCGCATGTGGGCTGGCGACGCCGCGGAGGTCGGCCGGGCAGCGGGCACGCGAGGCTCGTCGTCGCCTCGTGCGACGTCGGCCGGGCACCTATGGGCGTAGCCCGCGTGGCCGCGTACGCACGTCTTTCTTTTTTATGAGGGGCCCGAACTGGAGTTGTGCCGCGTGTACAGTTCCCTCCCTCCCTACATTTCAATATATCTTTTTTTTGCTGAAATGAATATGAACTGAAATGGATATGCAAATCAATATAGAGTTGGACTGAAATGAATAGGTATTGAAATGCAAGCGATCTAGTAAATGGAATGGATATGTGTTCAAGTGGATCTCTACTAAGGAGTTGTAGTTGGATTGCTGAAATTACTTAAAGGTGATATTACACATTAAGATGAATTAGTTGATGAATAATTGAGTGCTGATTGTGATGGGATGGACACTGAAGTTTGTTTTCATGTTTGTAATGAAAATAGATATGGTTTTTGTTAAACATTTGGCACTTGATTTTGAAATTATTTTTTCTACTAAAACTGGAATTGATATGATTGTTTAATAAAATGGGATAATTCTTTTTTGAATTTATGGTATCCTATATTATACATAAAAAATTCATCCCCACTATCTTATTCGTCTTAACATGCAATCTATCCACCTCATCATATATGTCCCACACATGTCATCATCCATTTAAATGCCCATGCAAGCTATTCGCATCATCAAGCGCGTGTAATAATTAACTTCCCACTTTACATCACATACACGTCCTCCACATCATCAAGCGTTGATGCAACCATTCAACTTTTCACTTTCCAATTTCTACCACCTGCAAGATGTCCACATCATCAAAAATCATGACAACACTCCACATTAGTAGTTTTATTTTTATTTTTCAACAATAAATAATTGTGCTTGAATGTCACAAGACAATATAGCATGCATTCATCCTCCATTTACCTCTAGGTTGAATATGGTGAGGTACTATTATCATATATTGCATGCACTGGAAATGGAAAAATTGCCCAAAGGCATGGCATGGAATGTATTGCGGTAAAAGCTATGATCCTACCATTGGGCTTGAGGCCGTGGCATCGCAAGACTTATGGATTTGGCATGCATAATTTGGTTTGCGGGGAACACTCAATGACATCAATGTGCTTCAAAGGTCCCCTTTATTTGCAAGACTAGCTTCAGGTGATGCTCCAACTTGCAATTACAAGGTCATGGACAATGAGTACACAATGGGATACTATCTCACCGAAGGCATTTATTCTGAATGGGCAACACTTGTGAAGTCCATTAAAGAGAAGAGAGGGATGCCCTTATCCCAAAAAGAAGCTAATTTCACGATGGCACAAGAATCAGCCTGCAAAGACATTGAGAGAGCTTTCGGTGTTTTGCAAGCAAGATTTGCCATTGTTCGGGGTCCAGCTCGTTTTGGGACAAGAAAACCCTTATGAACATCATGAAGTATTGTGTCATTCTACACAACATGATACTCGAGGATGAGAGGGGGTTAAACTTGCCATGTTTCTATGACAATGTTGGTACCCGAGTGCAACCGGAGAGG
This sequence comes from Triticum urartu, assembly GCF_003073215.2. Classification (NCBI taxonomy): domain Eukaryota; kingdom Viridiplantae; phylum Streptophyta; class Magnoliopsida; order Poales; family Poaceae; genus Triticum; species Triticum urartu. Next base: position 664,682,548 of record NC_053023.1, on the reverse strand, counting down.
AACCCCGATCGCATTCAAGCTTTCCTTCAAACACGTCGGGAAATTGAAAATGCCAACACTCATACCCAGCTCCGCAATGATCTGGTCGAGCACCACTAGCAGCTGCTTGGCCGTCGCCAATGATGGCCTATTTGATTCAAACATGTCCTATTTGATTCCATGTCCTATTTGTGATACAAACATTGTTGTAAGGGATCTTTGTTTTACGTTTCTATGTACTATTTGATTCAAACATTGTTGTACTAAGTAGAATGATTGTTGTGAGCTTGAAACAATTATTTGATGTTGTAATCATAACTAGAATAATTTTTTGTTGTTGATTATTGTTATGTTTGTTGTATGGAATTTTGTTGAAATAGTTGTTGTCCCGTTTTGAAGGTTTGAAGGCCGGGGCGCATATCAGTGCCCTCAAACCAACCCTCAAAACAGAATTCTGTTTTGAGGGTTGGTTTGAGGGCACTGATCTGCGCCAGGGATTTTTGGCCTTCAAAACGACATTTTCTTAGTCCTCAAACTGGTTTTGAAGGTTGAGTTTTTGAGGGCTCTGTTAGACATGCTCTCAGATATGTGCAATGCATCTAATGGCGGGGAGTGTGTTCGCTGGTAGGGCCGAAAAACTGGCGTCAACTATATGAATTTCCCCAAAAAGGGGGCAAGAACATAGCAACAATTTCTGCGTGATTTATTTTGCATGGTTCACAAATATGTGTATACTCACATGTGACATTGGTTTTAAATGATGTATGATTCCGAAATCCAGTTTGGCTCTAGGGAGCATATGCTCCTAGGCAACAAAAATGTATTTTGCAAATGTCAAAAAAATCTGAAAAAATAGATCTGTTCATTGTCACACTCAAATGCTGCCAGCAAATTTTTAGGGGGGAAGTTAACCATTTTGACCTGTGAAAAAAAACAAGTCAAATGTCAAATGTTAGCTCCAAATGTTATACTTAATTATTATTTTTAACCGACGAAGCACTGCTATTCAATTTCACATGAAAAATCTCAGGTCCGCTTGTTACACTACTATGAACTTCTACACAAAAATTAAGAACTTTTAAAATTAGTTTAATATTTATGTTTCTCGTGCGGTGACCAAGGTGGAGCGGCGTCACATCTACGATATCAACAACAGCGAGTCTTGGAGGCATGGTTCAACGAGGTCTCACCGCTGGATACTGTTTGATGGGCACACATAGGAAGGTGGCGCCGTCTAGCGTTGTGGTGGCGTCGACGACAGATTGGTCTGACAAGGTCAATGCATTGCTTACTTCTGAAGATGGGACAATGAAAGATGGCGACGACTGATTCTACAACGTGTATATGCGATGCACGATGGTGGTCTGCTAGACCGGTTGGTGTTCCCAGGTAGACGACAGACGGCTTGTTGAGGCCACTGGTTTTCGTGGTGTGTGTTGGCGCGATGTTAGAACACATCATAAACCTTGTAGGTAGGGCGACAATTTTTACCAGGAAAATGACCTTCTGATGTTTAAGGCTAAACCAGGGGCGGAGGCAAAAAAATTTAGCCAATGGATTCACTGTATAATTTAGCCAACGGCTGTACTGTAGCTCCGCCCATGGGCTAAACTGTGCACTCCTCCTTGCTGATTGTCTTCAGCATGATTTGTAATCCTATGGAGTAATCAATAAAGCTCTTTTGATTCGAAAAAGGAAACCCTGCACCACCGAGAGGGCCAATCCGTTTTTCGTCTCTTAACGCGCCAGTTAGTATTGTCGGCAGCTTTTATTGAACGCTCACTGCGTCCAATAGTACTCACGTTTAGCGAGCGCCCACGCTAGGAGGATCGCGGACCAGCCCATTCGGCTACCTTCTGCTCGCATGGTTTTACTAAGCTTCCAACATTCCTCAAAAAAAGAAAGAAAAAAAACACTAAGCTTCCAACAGCTGACAAACGGACCCTAATTTATTTCAAATTCATGATTTTTTTAATCTGTGATTTTTTCATATTCTTTAACTTCTGCAAATTCGCGAACAATTATAAATTTTAAATTCTTAAATTTCACGAACTTTCTCAAAATTGTGAAGTTTTTCGAATACATGATTTTTTTTCCAAATCCATGAAGTTTTTTTACCAAACAGTGTTAAATTCACAAATTTTTATTCAAATCTGTCATTTTTTCATATTCATGTTTTTTTGTTAAACTTCTTGAACTTCTCTCAAATTAATATTTTTTCAAATACATAACTTTTTTGAAAAATCTTGATTTTTTTTCAAAGACAAAGCTGTACTGATCAATGGTCAACAGTTAATTGACCAACAGTCAAATCGGTTTAGAGACGACCGAGGGAGCGAGCAGCCGGGGTTGTTGGGCTGCGCCCCAGTTGGCGTCCCACGCGAGCGCCAATTTAGCTTCTTGAAGGCACCGATTAGGAAGACTAGCTGCAAGGCACCGACCGAACAATTTGCACCCATCCCTCAAGGCGCTGACCGTGAACAAGCACAAATTTGCCCTTGGTGCACTTCAAATTGGGTCAAGAAAACATATAGCAGAAGGACTTAATCTGGTTGAGAACACTATCACACTCTATGAGACCTACTGTATGACATTCTCTAGATCGAATTGGCGCTGCTTCAGACAGTGCCCTCTTACTCGGCCTGGCTCAACTAGCGACTAACAAGACACCAGTGTAACAACACGATTTAATGTAGTGGCTGGTTTTTCTATAGTATTTTTTGAACATAGAAAATATATATTAAGAAATACTTGAACATTGTTTGAAAAGACATACATTTTCGTAAAAAACATTAATATTTTTTAAACTTTAATATTTTCTTTAAAACATGAATATTTTTGGATTTGTATATTTTGGAAAATAGGAACATTTTTGTAGACGCAAACATTTTTTGAAGAAGGTGAACATTTTTTCAAACAGGATTCTTTTTTCAAAAATTGAAAAATTTATAAATACGAAAATACAATTCGAATGTGCAGTTATTTTTTGGAAACGCGAAAAATAAAAAAAAATTCAATTTGTGGAACATTTCATGAGAATATGATTATTTTCCCATTTTGATTGTTTTAAACTAGAACATTTTTTTAAAAAAAGTGAAGATTTTTTGAAAACAATAATATGTTTTAGTACTAGAATTTTGTTTTAGCTTTTTATCATTTTAGATTTTTTTAATAAAAGAAGACGATAAATAAAAAAACACTATTTGAACATATGTTTGAATAGAAGTTGAAGATTTTTTAATACTATGAAACATTTTCTTAAATTTTTACAAATACTTTTTAAAATGTCATGAAACTATTTTTGAAATGTCTGACCATTTTTCAAAGATGTACTTATATTTTTATAGTGGTACGAAAGATTTTTGCTAAATTACGTGGGAAATTTTTTATATTGGATATTCTTTTTCAAAAATTTCATGATTTTTTTTGAAAGGATGAAGATTGTTGAAATGTTAGACACATATTTTTTGAATTTTACAAAAAAACATTATACCATATAATTTTTTCCATAATTTCATGAAGATTTCTTGAAACGCTAGAACATTTTTAAAATGTCACTAATAATTTTTGAATGGTATCAACATTTCCTAAAAGTTGTGTGAACATTTGTATTTATACTGCATGAACATTTTTCTTAATGTGCGATGAACAATATTTTAAAACTGGAGTAAATTAAATTTGTGAATATGTATTTACAATACTCCAAAATATAAACAAAAGTAAAAAAACCTAACAAACAAACGCAAATTAACACCACTGGGCCCCCACTTCAGACAATTTGATAGCAACATATGAATGCTTACATTATATGTTAACAAGGAGGGTTAAAGATAACTGGTTATGATGAAGGCCTAGAGGGGGGGGGGTGACCTTATTTGAAGGCGGTAATGCTCAAACTGGGTATTAGCCCACACTTTACGGGACTGTCATGAGGTGCGTGTCATGAGTTTCTTTCTCCATTTTTTAAGGTCGTAGCTTGGATGATTTCAGGGCTTCGCGGGGAGTGCGTCAGGTGGACCTTATCTCCCCTACCAGTTTCTGTTGGTAGCAGAAGGTCTATTCTGCATACTGAAATCCCAAGGTGTTGGTGTTCTGGTTTTGACAGTGGCGGCCACGGCACCAGCTATTAACCATTTCTTGTTCACCGATGACAACCTCTTGTTTTTGGAAGCTACAAGGGGAAGTGCAATTAAGGTGCGGGACCTCCATGCATAAGTATTGTAATGCTTCCGGCCAGCGCATAAACAACGATAAATCATCTATTTACTTCAGCAAAGGGGTCCAAGGGCCAGTATGGAATGAGATTAAAAACATTCTTGATGTGCAAAATGAGGCGTTATCAAAGAAATATTTGGGGTTCCTAACCAATGTTGGGAATTCCAAGGAAGGACGTTTCAGGTATCTGAAGGACAGGATCTAGAAGCATATCTAGGGTGGATGGAAAAATATCTGTCAGCGGGAGGGAAAAAAGTTCTAATTACGTCTGTTGCACAATTGATCCCGACACATTCCATGGCTTGTTTTAAACTAACCCGGGACCTATGTGGGCATATCAATGGTCTCCTGCGGAAATTTTGGTAAGAAAGTAAGGAAGGGCAGAGGAAACATGTGTGGGTGTCATGAAAACAATGTGCAAGCCCAAGTTCATGGGTGGAATGGGTTTCAGTGATGTCAAACTTTTCAACCTTGCTTTGCTAGCCAAACAAGCATGGCGCTTGTTACAAGATCCAAATTCTCTAAGTGCCCGAGTCCTGAAGGGTAGGTACTACCTTCATGCTGATCTTCTAGAGGCGACCTAGGGATTCCACCCTTCCCAGGTTTGGCGCTCCCTACTTGAGTTGTGAGACATTCTAGCTTTGGGACTAATCAAAAGAATTGTATCAAGTATGAATACACAAATTTGGCAAGATAATTGGCTGTCGTGGGACTATAAATTGAGACCAATTTGTGCTATTTCAGTAAGTCCATCTCAGTTTGTTTCAGAACTTATTGTCCCGGTGACAAGAACTTGGGACAAACAACCTCTCATGGAATACTTTATTATTCTGAATGTGGATGTTAGCATGAACATCCCATTGAGTTCCCGTGTGCAACAAGATTTTTTTGCTTCACATTATGACAAAAAGGAAATCGTATCTGTTTGATTAGCCTATAGGATGATCAGTGGGATCAAGCATCAACCAGAGGATTGGTTAGAGCACGGGTCGGGACACTCGAACCAAGCTGAGGAGAGAAAATCTTGGACACACTTGTGGAAGGTCAAGATACCATCAAAAGTTTGGGATTTTGTGTGGAGATTGTCTCATATGTCTCTGCCTATGAGGACAACTCACCATGAAAGGATGATGGCAACTTCACCGACCCGCTCCATATTTAATTCAGCTATTGACACATGGCACCAATCTCTCTTCGAATGTCGATTGGCACGATGCCTTTGGGCTTTGGGTGATGAGGAGGTTCTCAAGTGTTTGCTCTCTAACCAAGTGACGATGCATGCTTATGGCTATTCTGGCTTTTGAATCCATGAATCAACATGATCTTGCAAGGGTTCTCATCACAATCTGGGCTATTTGGTGGGCAAGGAGGAATCCCATACATGATAACAAATTTCAAATCCCACTATTGACCATGCGTTTTGTCAATCGGTTCTTTGAGGACTTGGAGATAGCTACTATGAGGAAATCAACGAGTACTATATCCATATCCATGGATTTTGCACAGTCTAGGTGAAACAGAGTTAGTTGATTAGGGTTAGCCACTCTTAGACACAAGTTTTAGGTTTTTCACCTTTGGACTTTTGGGCATATATTTTGAAATCACCTTTTTCTTTAATTCTCGTTGGGCTTTGGAACTTGGATTTGGGAACTATATAGCTTGTCATGTGGGATCCACCTGCCAGAAGGGGTAACCATGGGGTGATTCCTAAATACATGACCAATCAGTGAAATCTTGGGCATCCGTTCGCTGAAATCCATAGGTACAAAGCATCATCCAAATCAATGTATTCTCAATGGGCTAGGTATCCATGGCCCATGGGTATCCGGATCTATCGATAATTTCACCATCTACATACTATTGTTGTTTCTAAAAGAACATACTATTACTATAACACTCAAGGAAATGAAAGGGATTCTACTGAAAGTAATCTTCTTCTCAAGATCTCAAACACACCGGATGTGAACAAGAAAATAATTAAAAATAGTAAAAAAAAAATTAAAAAATCTATTTTTTGGCACTAAACAATGTTGAATGTTTTACATACTTGTAAATTTCATGAAAAGGGAACATTTCCAATGCTCTTGACAAAAGAAGCAAAATTAGAGTCCAGAACATTTAGACTCAAAATAGTCTGTTTGGATCATTGATTTTGGATTTTTAGCGCAGAGCATTTAGGAATGTTTTTTCGTCACAAATATTTGTACGTGTAAAACAAATTTGCCGATTTTGTTTACTATTTTTTTGATTTTACTGTTTATTAGGGAGCACTCAAGCTTGTGAGCAGATATTTCACGTCTGGGTTCTACTACTACTACTACTACTAGTAGTAAGTAGCACATGCTTTGCATGCTTACACTTAATTCCATACAAATGTTAATTTCAGGACATTTCAAAATTTCATTATTGATTATCACAATGTTGAAAACTTATCTACTTTTTGCCCCCTACAGCAAGCAATAAAGTAATTCTATAAGTCGTCCATTGAGATATATATGAGTTATTACAATGTGAGAAGAACAATTCTCAAACTATAAATTTTATTTAAAAATGAAAAATGAAACATAAACGGGTCTGCATATAATAAGTCTGGACAGATCAATTTCCATATTTGTTTTATTCCAGTATATTTTCTCATATACAACCAAAGTTTTTTTGCGAGGTACAACAAAAGTTTCTTTTTTTATTTCCAGCCCCCTTCAATATTTTTCAGAAAGGAAATGTTCATCGCTGTGTTCCATGGTTGAGACGATCTCGCTTCTTTTTCTCCATCCAAAAACTCTCTAGTCATCCCATCACATATGCATATGTGCTAACCACCATTGAATACTTCTCACGCCATCCCCAAGTCAGTCAGTATCTTATAGTACAGCCAACTCTAAGAACTGTCCCAAAAGGCCAAAACATCACCTCATTCCTTGCCAACGTGATTAGCGTGCACGCTGCCGCAGACTGCCTGTCTATTTGTATGCTCGGTTCGGCCTGCTACACACACAAATGCACAACAGTAGCAAGCAGGTGAACTTTCCTTGTTTGTAGATGGTTCTGGAAAATAGCAGAATCTTCACTATACTGCAGATGCATTGTAGCTGGTACTGTAGATGCGAATCCCAGCATTTTGGACCATTCGATGGACTATATCAACGGTTCACATTATTTCCTAACATTGAGATTCAAAACTTCAAAACTGGTACACTATGTAGTAGTAGTAGTAGTAGTAGTAGTAGTAGTGTATCTATATATATATATATATATATCCTAAGAGTATGTACTCCCACCCTTAATGGATAAGGTTTAAAGGTGTGGACGTGCTAATTATTAGAAAAGAGTAACTAATTTATTTTGCATGCGTAGCTACTCCCTAGAAAGAAGGAACACTGCATGCTAATCTATTTGTCTAATCCAGTTGTTAATTGTTGGACGAGGCTATACTACTTTGATCTTATCGTATTGAGTATTACACCTTTTCTATTTTTATAGATATGGGAGTGTATGCTACTGTCGTGAGATGGTATATACTCAATTTTCCTACGGAATAGTATATACTACATTTCTTTTTGAAGAAGTATATGCTTCTTTTTTATTGAAGTGTATAGACCTCATCTTTTGTGAGGAAGTATATACTACACCCAGTGATTTTGTACAGCTTCATTTATTAGGAAATACATTCTTAATATCTTATGGGAGAGTATGCAACACATTGTTTGTGAGGAAGTACACTTTTCAATTTTATGAGGGATCATATACTACATGGCTTGTGGGTAATATACTTCATTTTTTACACTAGTATACGCTACTTTTTAAAAAGAAGTACATAATACATCATCTGTGAGAAAAAATATGTCTTCCTTTTACAAGAGAGTATATACTGCAAAAATGTGATTGAGTATATATGTTATTTTTATATTCAAGAGTATATATGCCATTATTTATGAATTATTTACTTTTTTATTAAATAGTATATACTGTGTTATATATATTACCGCTTGGTCTTTTAGTTTGGCGGATAATTTTTAACATGCTCCATAAGGTCAAATTCACAAGGACACACAGGTGCGAGGGCACAAACCTGTCCAGTTGTGTCGGTCATCTAATTGCTTTAATATTCATCAACTTGATTAGTCTTAGGCCTTTGATTACTGCGGGGCGAGGTCTATTCATGCATGCTTTATGCAACTTTTGCCAGAGTTGCATCTATGCCATCTATCCCACCTCCCATGTCATTTCATTTCAGTTTTAGTTTTCACCCACTATATATTATAAACCAAAAGTTTAAATTAAGTTTCATTAGCATATTTGTGTTCATCGTGACGAGAACTTTTGAGCAATACAAATCTTGAATATTTTCTGACAACTTTTTTTAAAAAAGTCTCAAATATTTAAACATGATAGTCGTAATAACATCCAATTTTACCAAGTACCATATGCTTTTATGGTTTTAGGGTTCTGGGCTAGGGCTTAGGGTTTGTGGCTTAAGTTTTAGTTTTTGAAACTTGCTAAATTTATCATCATTCCCCAAGTTTTAATAGTTGAAACTTGCTGGCCCGCCCGATTTGCCTCGTGGTCCACAAAGTCATTGTATTCCACACAAGGGCACACCAAATTTTATTCAGCTTCCGAAACTTGCGAACTTTTTCGTTCGCTAGTACCAAGTTTCAACATTTGAAACTTAACAAAATTTTAAAAACTCATCAAAACATGTTTAAATGAATCTTATTTGAAAGCATGAATGTGCATAAGAATTATAAATCTGACTTGTGGTTCAGAAGATATAACAGATTCAAATTCAAAAATCAGAAGAAAAACTGTGGAATGTAGCATGGGTGGAGCAGGCAAAAACTAAGAAAAACTGCTTGCATGAACCTCATCTGAGATAATTAAAAGTAAATCACACACCAAGACCGAACCAGTTTCCAAATCAGAAAGCAATGGAATGGCCGGAAATTTGCGTGCCACAAATCGTCTTCGGCTTCGTAAGTTACTTCGATGGTACTACAGGGCAGCTTTATCTACCACTCATCATACTCTAGTGGCACGAAGTCGGACCAAAACAAGTTTCGCAGCAAGTGCTGGCTACGTATGCCAAATAGCGTACTCGACAGAGACAGGGCCACTAGCTAGTGAGGTCAAACCAACACGGACCTAGCTAGCTTCTAAACAAGAACACGTCTCTTCTGCGCAAAAAAGAAAGAGTGGAGAGGAACACTCAGTTTCAATTTCCCACTTGCAAGCTAGCGGCTGTGTTTGTTTGGGTTTTAGAGACCAGTTTCCGGTAGAAATAAGCTGAAGCCGTAACAAACAGCTAAAACGGAGCTGCTTTGGGCTCACAGTCCAAAACAGTTTCAGTCGTATTTACGTGATACTGGTTGAAGCGAGCCGAGCCATGCTTCAACTCGGAAACTGTTTTGCCTCAGTGAAATTCCCACCGATGCCCTTGTTAATTCAGCTCAATTACGAAAGGAATGCCCCCGATGCCCCGTTTCAGTCGATCCCCGTCTCATCTCCTTCATCGCTAACACACGCACGCAGAGGGTAGCGAGAGGGAGAGGAACCTAGGGTTCTGCCGCCGCTGCCGCAAGAGCCTCCGGAGCCTCCACTCTCCGCCGCCGCAAGAGCCCTCGCCGTCGCCGTCATCCACCGCCTCCACTCGCCGTCATCCGCCGCGGGAGCCGACGCTGCCTCCACTCGCCGTCATCCCTACTCGCCGGTCCCCTCCACCGCCTCCACTCACCTTCATCCACCGCCGGCCTCCGACGCCCACTTTGATAAATGTGATGAGGATGAAAATTACATGCCTGCAGTCTCACGGTCAACACCTTTGCTTGCCGACGTCGTTCCCACTTCCTCGGATGAAGGCAACATGAACTACACGCGTCAGTCAAGATATTTTATGTATATATGAGCAAGAAAGTGAGAAAAATATTTTTATAAAAGATTTTATGCATTACCATAGAACAAATCATTCCCTGTCAGTTAAGATACCATTTAAACAATCTATTAACACTAAATCAACAAGTTACCCTGATCTCAGTATTCTAAGGGCATTTCAGGCTTTTCATTAGCTCAGAGTCGTTTCCACAGCTGCGTTGCCAAACAGCTAACCTGTACTACAGTTGTTTCCGCGGCACAACAGTTTTGCCAGCACAACAAGTCCACAGCTGAATCTGTTGAAATTGAAGCCCAAACAAACACAACCAAGCATACTGTATACTTTCTTGCGGCAGCTCAATTTACTCTACCACACGTATACCAAGCCCCTTGGTTTACCGAGCCGTCGACCCCAAATTTTTCAACAGCAACTAGTAAGATCGTGAGTACTCCAATATATTACCTTAGTCCAAAATTCTTGTTTTAGCTTTGTCTAAATATGAATATATTTAACACTAATTTTTTTGAAACCAAAGGAGTAATATGCAAGCCTTTAACCTTCTGCCCATTCCTTGAGAAATTACTCCATAAGTAGAGGTTTATATAATTACGTGTCTGATGCTGTAATTAAGCGACAAGCACGTGCGTGCGTTAACATTCCGGACCCCATGTTACCCGGGCCCGTTACCGTAGCTCTGGAAACATGGAAGGATGCCTTTGTCGCTGCCAGTTTGCATCGTTTGTTCGGCCGCGGTTGCGGTGCTGCACGCCGGCTTCATGTTTGCACATGCGCTGCCCATGCCTCGCACGCCTGACGGTATTCTATAGTCTTACCAGCAAATCGAGAAAGCCTCCTCCCCCGAGGTGGTTAGATCAAGGGCCTTTTGGAATGCATGATTCTTTTTTCACATCAAAGGCCTGCAATTTCATATAGATATGAAATGACATAAAACAGAGTTATTAGGTTTATAAGAGAAATTAGGCTGAAAACCGCAACAACAAGAAAAGAAGAAGCATAAAACGGCTACAAAATGCTGGCCCAATACAGTGTAGTAAGCGGATTATTCGGAGATGTCTTCATGCAGGAAAAGTGACACTCATGGGCACTGTGCGGCATTGACTCCCGTGAAAGCCTCAAGCTTTCATCCAGAACCGCCATGTCTGCTCTACCAAACCTCGAGCAAGGGTCTGACCACATCAAACAGCTCCCACAATAGCCTCAAAACTGAACGGTCACAAACCAATGAAGAGGAAGCACTCTTCGACATACCTTCGAGGAGGAGAAAGACACCATTGAGCGCCATCATCGCCGGCATGAACCCCCGCCGAAGGTCAAGTTTCCGCTAGTGCCTTGAGCTCCACCTAGCGAGCCATTATGAGGGGATCTTTGCCGCTGAACCCGCAATACGAGTCGGTTGGGATCCTCTGTAGTATTGTACGATCGATGTCGTGTGGATCCAACCCCACGTGTCATCGTCACTACAACACCATACAATACTGCAGAAAATCTCAACCCCGACAAGCCTCACAGACGTACCAATGAACTGGAACTATGCGGGATAGAGGACGCTGCCGCCACCATCGCATCGCCATGGAGCCCATACCAGGCCAACAACTAGTGCCACCAACGATCCACTACCTCACCTAGCCCACCAATGGGACCGCCTACCCCGACCATGGCCAACCCGGACCCCAATAAAGCCTCCATCCCCTTCCGCAGCCACCACCAGTACGGTCGGCGTCCAACAAGAATGCATGAATCTTAAAATGCAAAAACAAGAAATCAATTAATAGAGTTTATATTTCATCACTCACTTTTGTTTGGACAAGGAAGGGCATGCCCCATCTCTCTGCATTTTCGAATGTACATCACCAAATTTATTGCAGCAAATAACATGGTAACCAAATGGATCGGCTTACCAAAAAAAGGAGAATTTTGACAAAATTCTCATGTCATGATCACCTTTGGAACTCCCAACTAGCCTTGTGGTCGCCTTCTTCTCCATAATCCAAAAATCTTTCTTGGGGGACGAATATCACCAGCATCCCCTGGTGAGAACCATTGGTAACATGAAACTCCAAGATAGCACCATTAAGTGGGGATCACCATCCATATGTTGATTTTGTATAGTCTAACCAATTGAAGCCAGACTTGAGCAAACACCTTCAGCAAGGAGACAACATACGTACGTTGATATTGTCTGGTCCCGTGAGTAAATGATATGTGAGAAGTTTTCACCCAAAGAAACACATGAATCTTTCGATGCCTATACACCACACGATCAATATATGCATGCCTACATAGAACACTACATCAGATGGCTCCATGCGTGAATAGGATAAAGAATGTGCCAACCGATACCCCATGAGAAACAAAGCCGTCTTTGCTGGAATCATAGGAGAAGTTCACTGAAAGCATGATGATGATGTTGATCATCTCTCTCATGCTACATGAACCATTCCCACACCATTATGAGAGGCCTACATCCCATCGCTCCCCGTCGTATATGTGTCACGACACACATTGAGCAAATTATCTTACTAAGATGTGCTTGAAACCACGGCCTCGAGCCAACATAGAGCAGGGACAACCGAAAAGAATAACAAATACATACTCCCTCCCTTCCAAGTTTAAAAGGCCTATCTCAATATTTGCATATTTCCATTATATTAGTCCCTCTTAGAGTCACATCTAGTTAAACTGCTTTGAGTCCCACGCCATAGTTAATCAATGGAGATGAGAGAGAGTGAATTAGTGGCCATGCATGCACTCTTATCTTGCATGCACCATGAAAATCCAATTCGAGGGAGGGTGATGCACTTATAGCTTCAAAGTTGAACATGGGGATATTTAATTTGGCAGTTTTGAACCCACGAAACTTGTGCCCTCCATTCACCATGTACCTTGCTTGCTGAGAATTTTGAGATGAGCCCTTTAAATCAGAAGGGAGGGAGTAGTTTATGTATCGAAAGGTTGAAAAGACAAAGTTAAAAACTACATTATCACACTAAAAGTTAGCCTGGTGTTGGGGAGTTTTTCAATTGTCCTACAAGGCACGTCAAGCTCAAATGATTGCGACTCAAAATCCGACAGTTACTTTCTAGAACAAACATTCCAAAGGTCTGTGATCAACACCTCAATAAACTTATCTTATTGTGCTTTACAAATATGAAAAATCATCATTCGTCGAGGCGGATGTTTTGAGCCATGGGCATGGAATAAATGATGCCCAAACGCCAATGGATAAGTTTCCATGTCATGCATTCGGACAAAGTTAAAAACTACTCGTGCTCTCACCCGTTGTGGCCTATATGTCTACTGTAAGTGCCTTCCTATGAAGGAGAGAAGCCAAACATGCATGTGTGCTTTTGTTATGCACTTGCCCTCCATAACTTTGCTTCATCGAAAGGATTTGTGGCTCCCTCAAACTGAAACCTATATGTCGAGCTTGCCAAGATGTCGATCGAGTCCCGTGGAGTTGGATCAAGGTGTATAAACTATAGGTGGATGCCATGACATGTTGAATCATACATAAATAACAAGACATTGTTTAGGACAATGCTTGCCATTTGGATGTTACAACATATGCTACAAATTTGAACAGACAAGAAGTCAATACAAACAAAACAAAGGGATTACTTGAAGTGCATGCTCATGTTAGAAATTCTTAAGGATGCAATGGGTTTCTATGAAGTAATTTAAGTAGGATCAACATAATCCCATTAGGAAAATACGATGAACAAATAAGTCCCCACCAAAACAAACCAAAGGATAAGGTTAGAGGGTCCCTACTGAAATTACTCCATAGAACCTAGTATTTTGTTCGAAAGACATACATAGAAAAGTTGCTAAATTATAATATTCCAATTCCTGTAAATTTTCTTGAAAAGTCCATAATGCATAGGAGGGCTAATTAATGTCTACAATACCCCGCTTGATGGAGGTACATCCACGGTGTGGTAGGGAACTTGATCGAGGGCGGTGATAGTGCCATGCCCTCTGGATATATCTATAGAGGACAGGAGGGCCCCTATGATAGTAGGGCGGCCAAGCCAAAGCTCGACGTCCACCGGCAATCCGGAGCACATCACCACCTTGGTGGACAAGACAAATAGTCCCTTCTGAATTATGCTACAAATCGTCTATATACAACATGATTTAATTGACGTCTGTTATCTACCAAACGTAGCATAGGACAACTCCTCGATTGACTCGGGACTTGTAGTGCCTTGTGCACCTATATAAGGCATGGCAGGGACCCCTACCCACCCTGACAGGCACATTATTATAGCAGGAAATATGAGGCTTTAGCCCCTAGATGATCTAGCGGTCAACCCCCTTGTAAATACAAAATACTACTCCCTCCGTCCCAAAATAAGTGTCTCAAGCTTAGTAAAACTGTGTACTAAAGTTAGTACAAAATTGAGACACTTATTTTGGGATGGAGGGAGCAGTTCTCAGACAAACATGGAGTAGGGCATTACCTCGATCTGAGGGCCTGAACCTGGGCAAATCGTATTCGTGTGCACCATCCAGATCTCTTATGCGTTTACTATCCTCAGATGGGTATTCTCTAGAATTTACCACGACAGGAGGAGGGATTACTCACCTCCAATATGCAGATGATACAATGGTCATGGTTGAGAGGTTGGAGTTGAACGTCATCAACCTTAAGTTCATCCTCATGTGCTTCAAGTCGATGTCTGGGTTGAAGATTAACTCCACCGAGAGCGAGGTGGTATTCTTAGAATATACTTCGAAGCAGCAACATCGCATTGTGAACATCATGAAATTCATTTTCAACCTTCCCCATCACCAATCTTGGCTTCCTAGGAACAACGCTAGGATCCTTATGTGGGACCTGTACCTGCTAGTACATCAGGTTGGGTTTCGTATGGAGTAGTGATGGTGTAAGTTCTTGTCCAAGGGAGCCAAGAAGATCCTCGTCATCTCTTGTCTCTCTAGTTTCCCAATGTTCTTGGTGGGGTTGTACTTGCTTGCAGAGGGGGTCCATTGGGACATGGAGAAATAGATATCCCTCTTCTCTTTGGGATGGGGTGTGGATGAGAAACAGAAGTACCACATGGTCAAATGGGAGCATATTTGTTTCCTCAGGGACCATGGCGGTGTCAGGATCATCGTATCCTGCAAGATAAACGTGGCTATGCTCCTAAAATGGGTTAAGGAAATCATGCACTATTAGGGCCGGTCTCTGGTTGCGCCTCATCCCCTTGAAACACCTTCAAGATAGTCCTTGATGGCGTGTTCCACAAAGGAGGGATCCCTATTCTTGAGAACTATTCAGGGCGTTAAGCATCTCATTTAGGAGGGAGCCCGAAATGAGGCGGTGACAGTGAGTCGACCTTTTTTTGGTCGGACACTTGGTCTTACCCCCGTTCTTCGTTAGTAATGAACCCGATGCAACTCTTGTGGAGGTCCTCAGTAATTTCCATTGAAACCTCTCATTCCTCCGATCGTTTGGGGCAGATGATGGGTTGCCTAGGAAGCTCTTACGGCTCTTGAAACATGCCTCCTCTCTCCCAACCTCTAAAAACCATCTCTTGGAGACTATCACCTTCAGGCACTTTATCCTCTAAATCGGTCTACTTGAAGCTCATGGGGCAGCCTGGCCCAGTTGTATTGTGGAGATGTGAAGTGCGTGTGTCCCCTTTAAGATCCGGACCTTTCCATGACAACTTTTTCTTGGTCAGCTCCTTTCAGACACGAAAGTAAGGAATCTGACCGGCTCGGGCGACGACTTGTATCTTTGTGTGGAGAAGATGAGAAAGACCCACATCTTTTTCTCGTGCATTGTGGTGCAATTCTCGTGGAGTTGCATGTGTGAGGGCATGGGGTATAGTTGAAACCCTGCAGATGTGGGCAAGTTTATCGCTATACTTGAATCTCTTGCCAGTAGAATGCGACACGTCCTCTTGTCTAGCTTTGCGGCACTTGCTTGGGACTTGTGGACAGCACGGAACAAACTTGTAATTGTGCACGGACCGTTGCAACATGCTACTGATGCACCATACAGATCACTTGCTTCAGCTATGGTGGTTGCTTGTGAGCCATAAGGATCGTGACGTACGACAGTTGCTCCATCATGGATCGGCTGTAGGTCGTGGCTCGTTGACTCAGCTTTGGCAGTCGTCTTGTACCCGGGGGGGGGGGGGGGGGGGGGGGGGGGGGGGGGGGGATGTAGCGGACGGGCTCGCACGCTCCTGGTATGTGTGCCAATGGGACAAGGTCACGTGGGGGACTGCAGTTATGGCTAATGAAGAATACTGACTAGTATACACGGAGGGAACAGTGCACGAATGGGCATGGGTCCGTAGATTCTACGTGACAGAGTTAGGGAGAGCCCTGACGGCGTTTGTCAGCTAAACGGAGAGCCCCCGGTTAGGATGGACGGGTGCATTGAAATTTGTAGCTTGCAATGCATTGAAATTTGGACAGGTTCCCGTTGCTGGCCGCTGAAGTACAAGAAAATAAGTAACTATAAGTCTGTTATGAGCTAGCAATTTTGATTGTTTCACAACTAAAGTGAACACTACAACCCAAGCAATAATATAACATGTTTACGGCTCAGCCACTTTGCATCACGTCTTTAAAAACATTGTCCAGTGAGTTGGTGGATAAATGAATATTTCTCTTTTATGTTCATCTTTGAACACCCCAAATGCCTGCCCCTATCACATTCTGTTGGCTTTCAAATTTAAAACTTTCAAATAATTTCAACCAAAATTTAAATCAAGTTTATTTTGCAGGTGAAATCAAGTTTCATTTTCAGATTCGTACTGCTTGTGATGAGGGCTTTCAAATAAGATCCATTTTGAATATGTTTTGATGATTTTTTTACTCGCAAAAAAATGTTAAGTTCTAATCATTGAACCTTAGTGTGAACTGATAAAATTGTAGGTTTTAGAAAGACGAACATCGAAATCTAAAATTTAGTGCAAGCGAACAATAAAATCGCAAGTTTTCATAAACAGTGAATGTCTTAAACGTAAGTTTTAGATACTTAAAACTTGTGTTCCCTCGTGTGAAATCCAACAAATTTGCGGATTGCGAGACAACCGGGTGGCCGTGTAGAGCTGGGCAGGTGCTCCTGCACATACGTGCCCCTACGAATTTTTTGATTGGTTTCCCTCAAGCTTTCCGTTGCTTGGAATTGAATTGTCTTTAAAAAAGCGCTCTAATATTGAATTGAATTGAAAGTGGAGGGAACACCGTAATATTATTGTTTCTTTTCTTTTCTTTTCCTGGTTTCTTTACATGTTATTTAATTTTTTTTTGGCTAAAACACACATGGTTAAAATAAAAAATATTTACTTACATCAAAGAAAGGTTCGCGGATATACAAAAAGTTCCTGCGTATTTGAAAAGTATTTTTATACATGTGTTAAAAATATTCATCATGTTAAAAAATCATTGCACATTTAAAAAAATTATCATGTATTTTAAAGTGCGTGAAAAGGTTCATCGCGTATTAAAACATATTCATTGAATTTTTTTAAAATTGTGCCTCGTGTATTTTTCTAAAAAAATCATTGTGGTTTTCAAAATTATTAATAGTGTAATTAAAAACCTCTTATGGTATATTGAAAAGTGTTCATTTTGTATTAAAAATTATTCAACATGTAATTAAAAATATTCGCCGTTTATTAAAAAATGACATATCTTTAGAAAACATCGTTGGTAAAAAAAATTCATTCTGCATTTAAAAAATGAATAATGTATCATAATGTACTAGTGTATGTGTTTTTTCAATACAATGCAAACGCATGCGCTTATACATATGCGCAAACACTCGCTCGTGTATGTGTTGGAACTCGGAATTGTTTCGTGTTCCGACACATTTTCGTGCCAACCATATGATAAAAAGCTATGTCCCAGCTAACTGCCCCATGCATTTGTTTTGTTTGTCCAACAGTACATGCGATTGCTGTTTGACCGGGAGGCGAGCGAAAGCTACAGAAAGAGGCGAACAAAAATAGTAAGTTTTTCAAACATGAATTGTTTTTTAAGTGCATGTTCAAACCTACTATCACAGGTTGTAACAGACTCCTACTTTGGTGGATTCAAATGTACTCAGGCCCCGGGGATGAAGATGGACACGGGATTGGAATTGCACGCTAGAAATGTTGGAGAAGTAATCCATTCGGCTGGCTAAAATGAATGAGCGGTCAATGTGGGGTACTTTGCCGCCGCGTGTAAACGTAGGCCTGTGCGTCCTGTGGCACATTTGTTTTAGGGGTTCGTCCTGTGGCACATGTGTGTGCAGAACCCCAACGCCGTCTTTCACGAAACGTCGTTAGTTAGATGTGGGCCCAGCTGTGCCGTATACGATTGAAACAATATGATTTACACACAACCAATACACCAGAAAATACGGAAGGTGGCCCATATCGCGAAGCGAACGAGTGCCCACCGATTCCGTGAGCAGGCGAGCTCGTCCGTCCGCTCCTATGTATTCCCTCAATCTTGGCTGTCCCCCAAACAAGACTTTGTACTTCCTCAACCTTGGTTTAAAACTGCGACATTTTTTTTAGGTTACTGCGACACTTATTATGGATCGTAACTATTCTATTTGGTTCGTGCTTTATCTTTGAAACAGGATTGCGGCCTAATTTGCTATGTCTTTAGCACTCCGCTTGATGGAGAGGCATCTTCAGAAACCGTGTGACACGACCGACTAGCCTCACCAGTACATTAGTGTTCCTTGCTGAACTCCGGCCCGGTTCATTTAGAAAGCAAGTTTCTACCGGCTCGAAGCGTGTTTCTGGAAGTCGTAATTGCGCGTTCCCGGTTCCCCGATGCGGCAATGCCTAATTGGAAATTAACTTGGCTTGGCGTGCGGTGGGCATTGCTTGAACATATTCTCAAGCCAGCCGTCCAAATCTGTCCCTCGCCGAGAGCTCCATAGTAAAAAAGTCAAACAGTCCCAGATCGATCGTATCCCGCTCACGGCTTAGCATGTAGTAGTGTCAGAGACTAAACTATGAGCATTCCACTTAATTCGGTTGACAAGTAGCGAATCTGAGTCGAGGCGCATGTAGTGTGTGTGCTGTGTGCATGATTGAGGTCAGGTCAGCGTGCCTCTGATAAGATATCAGTTCACTGAGATCTAGCCAGCCGGCTCCCATTGCAACTTGCAAAGAGCTCTCCATCTAGCAAACAGACCTCTCGTGCATTGCATGTGACGGGACGGCCGAACAGCGCTTCCAAACCTAGCAAGCTTCATCAGCTTGCCTTCCCAAACCAGCAGCAGGTTCGCCCTCCCTTCGGCCTTGGGCAAGGCTGGCATTCGATCTCTCACGCATTTCCTCATCACTCTCGTCTCCAATTAATATATATATACAGAAGTCTCTCTCTCTCTCTCTCTCTCTCTCTCTCTCTCTCTCTCTCTCTCTCTCTCCGCGTTGGAAGCAGCAAGATAAAGGCTAGCTATAGTTCCTCGGCACTACACAAAGCGGCCGGCAGGGATAGCTAGCTAGCCATGGCGCCAGCATTGCCTTGTAGGCCAAAGCTGCGGCTCCTGTGCGTAGCCTTGGCCTTCCTCCTGGCCGTCGATATGGGCAGGGCGGACATCTACGAGGACCTCGAGATCATATGGAGCGCCGACCATACCTACTACTTCATGGACGGCGAGAGCGAGGCGCTGGCGCTCTCGCTGGACTATAACCGGGGCTCCGCCTTCAAGTCCAAGGAAATGTACCATTTCGTCCGCGTGGACATCGACATCAAGCTCATCGAAGGCAACTCCGCCGGCACCGTCTGCACCGTCTACGTAAGTACCTCTACAGTTCGTTTTCTTTCGTGAGAATTGCGTTAGTGCCAATGTGTACGTCTGAAGTTGACTTCTGACGCGGGTGAATATAATTCTGGATGCACGCGTACGTACAGACCATCTCGGAAGGGCCGTGGGAGGTTCACGACGAGATCGACCTGGAGTTCCTGGGCAACTCCACCGGCGAGCCTTACACCCTCCACACCAACATCTTCGCCAACGGCGTCGGCGGCCGGGAGCAGCAGTTCAAGCTCTGGTTCGACCCCAGCTCCGACTACCACACCTACTCCATCGTCTGGAACCCCAAGCGCATCACGTAAGCGAGCTAGTAGACTAGCACATTTCTCGATCTCTTTTCTTACGTACCTACTGTGGATCATACCGATCTGAACGTATGGATGTGATCACCTTTCGCAGGATCGAGGTGGACGGCGTGACGGTCCGGACGTTCGACAACAACGAGGACCAGGGCGTGCCGTTCCCGTCGTACCAGCGGCAGCGCGTGTACGGGAGCCTGTGGAGCGCGGAGGACTGGGCGACGCAGGGCGGGCGCGTCAAGACGGACTGGTCGCAGGCGCCGTTCGTCTCCTACTACCGCAACTACAACGTCACCTGGTGCCAGCCGTCGCCCGGCGTGCTGTGGTGCGGCACCGAGCCCGCCGAGTCCACGCACTTCAACCTCTCCCCCAAGGCGCTGGCCGACCTGCAGTGGGTGCGCGACAACCACTACGTCATCTACGACTACTGCCTCGACCGGAGCGACCGGTACACCGACGCCACCAGGCCCAAGGAGTGCTCGCTCCCGCCCCGCCCGTAGTCGCTCCTGTCACACGTCGGGGCATCCGACACGGCGCAGCGACAGCAAGCGAGCGACGCCCGCTGGTCGTTTATTCGTCCGGATTTTTCACGGAGATTTTTTTAAATTTCGGTTAGTTTTTTGTCTAAATATTTCCTTTTTTGTGGGTTGTCTAAATATTTCATACAATGTTCATAAAATCAAATATGTTCCCGAATTTAATAAAAAAATAATGAATTCCGAAGATGTTCACGGATTCGAAAAATATCCGTATCTTTGAAAAATAACGAATTAAAAAAATGTTCGTGAAGTGGAAAAAATGTTCATGACTTCAAAAAATGTTCAAACAAATACAGAAAATGTGCGTTAAGCAAAAAAATCATGAAATTCAAGAAATGTTGGCAGATTCAAAACAAGTTTCGTGTGAATAGAAAAAAATGTTCATGAATTAAAATTGTTTTGAAAATCATGAATAAGTTTTTAAAATGTGAATATATTTCAAAATTTGTGAAGATCTCAAGAATTATTTTAAAATTCTGAACAGTTAAAAGAACGTGAACTTCGTTTGAATTTATACACACAAATTTGAAATTCCAACCGTATTTCAAAAAAAGCATGATCAAAGATTTAAAACTTGAACATTTTTTGAAATCCCAAAATAGATTTCAAAATCATGATTTTCGGAAGAAAAGAAAAAATAAACAAAAGAATTTAGAAGGAAGGAAAACAAATGAAAAGTAAAGAAAGAAGAAGAAATGAAATATCAAATGAGAAAACCAGAAGTAAAACCAGGAAAACCGATACAAAAACATAGGGGAAAAATGTCCCGAAAGCTTCAAGAACTTTTCCAAAATCAGCTCACTTGCGGTGCTGGCAGGCGATTAGTGGGCCGGCCCCGTCGGCGTGACGATTTGTAGGCGATCGAGAGTTTAATGCTCGAAATAAGCGATATAAAACATTTCCCATTGTTTTGGTTAGTGAGGGAATTAACCGATCGATTCATTGTTCGGGTTGGATATATAGTACTACTTCCGGGCAGATCTATTAGAACCATTTTTATTTTGGGATAAAGTTTGATCATAAATTTAACTAATAATATGCAAACTTCATAAAAATTATAATATGAAAAACCTCTTTCAATACAAATTCAAGAAGATCATATAATTTATATTTTCTTATTTCTACATATGCTCAAACTTTTACTCAAAATACGAGTGGCCAAATAAATCCAGATGGAGGGAGTATCATCCATTGATTATGTTTGGAGCGTGGCTATATTACCAGATGGCTTAAACTAGTTTTAGGGTTAGTCATTACTTTTGAGCGCACTCACGGCCAGCTTGCTGCTAGTGTTACATGGTGAGGGCGTATCTAGTGCATCGCGGCAATTGGTGCTATCGGTGCACCTCATTCCAGATGCACATTCAAAAATGTTTGGATCATAGTTGTACTTCCATGATTGAAGATGAATAGATCGGATGATTTTCCACAAAAAAAACACATAATAGTATAATTTGCACAAGAAATAAATTTTCTAAGAAGGAATAGATTGATGGCATTGGAATTACTCTTAAAGAAGGGCAGCCCGGTGCACATAGCTCCCGATTGCACAGGGTCCGAAAAAGGGTCCGACCAATTCGGGACTATAGTATGGAGATGTTGCCTGCATTAATGCAAGAGACTATTTTGAGGACTCGAACCCATGACCTCATGGTCACAAGGCAACATCTTTATCGCTGCGCGAAGGCTCCCCTCCAGTAAAGAAGAAGAAACTAAAATATAAACTAAATAGAAAATAAAATAGTGAAGTTCTGTAAGGAAGAATGAATTTGTGGCACTAGTATTACTCTTCCAGAAAAAAAAACATTTTTAAAGAAATAATCACAAAATTTTCACTCAATTTACATAGAAATTGCGCTTTTATTCACCTCGAAGTCCAAAGCACCGCTTCAATGTCGTTTCTTTGATTGGCTTGCCCTGCGGGACAAATGTTGGACCTCGGACAGGTTAGCTGGACGAGGGCTGCCGCACCAAGCCTCCTACACGATGTGTGACCAGCGTGAGGAAACGATTAACCACCTCCTGATTGACTGCTTTTTGCGAGAGAGGTTTGAACTCACGTTTGCACGGCCTTGGGATATCCGGAGTGGGCACCTCCACCTGGCTCCATCATAAACCCGTTGTGCACAAACACAAGCAAGGGGAGCCAATGGCAAAGAGACTCCCGTGCGATCTTCACCTTGGCAATGTGGACCATATGGAAACACCGGAATGGGGTTATTTATCATGGTTACACACTATCGATAGGCAAATTGATGACAACAATTCATCATAAAGGCCGTGCGTGGAGTAAAGCCAGCTTGTTAAAGGAATCGAGTGATATCTTCCTTGCCGGGTTGACTAGGTAGGCTATCGAGAGAGGGTAGACTTAGTCTAGTGCTTGTGGTTGTGGAGATGGAGTTGGACATGTACTTGTAGAACTTGTTGTGGATGGGTTCTTTCCCCTCTCCTTATTTAATAGATGATATGCACACTCGTCGGTATTTCAGAAAATAATATGCTAGAATAGGCATATAATAGTGAATTTTTTGCAAAAACATGTTTCCTAAAAATAAATAGATTAGTGACATTGGTATTACCTTTAAAAAAACAAAATGAATTAAAATAAAAAAAATTCAAGTGAGAATGAATTAGTGATATTGGCATTACTCTTTAAGAAAGAATGAAACAAATAATGACAAAATTTACATAAAAATTGTGCCTTTCCATAATATGCAAGAATAAGCATATAATAGTGAAATTTTCGATAATAAGAAGCTTCCGACAAAGGAATAAATTAGTGGCATTTGTAAATTATCCTTAAAGAAAAGAATAAAATGAAATATAAACTAAAATAAAATAATAAAGTTTCTAAGGAGAAATTAATTAGTGGCATTTGTTTTATCCTTTAAGAAGAAAGAATATGGAAGAATAAAATAAATAATGACAAAATTTGCGAACAATTTACTTAAAAATTGCACATTTTCACCATATGCAAGGAAAAATATATAATAGTAGATTTTTCATAAAAAGATGTTTCATAAGAAGAATTAATTAGTAGCATTGGTATTACTCTTAAAAAAATATCAAAATGACGATGTTTTCTAAGGATTAATGAATTAGTGGCATTGGTATTACCCTTTAGGAAGAAATAAATGAAAAAATAATGGCAAAATTTGCACATGATTTACATGGAAAATGCGAGTGTAACAGTGAATTACTGCATTGGTATTACACTTTTGGAAGAAATTTGAACACACTATCAGGCTATAGCATTGGATTGGAAGCAATTAACTGGAACTTGAGCAACCTAAGACCCATCAAGAGAGGCAGACAATGCACCATCTCCTCTGATCACATCAAAACCACAAGCAGAACCTCCATCATCATCACCAAAACCATCATCAGGAGCAGGACGAGCTATGATAGTCCTTAGATATGAGTCCCAGTCAGGAACACATTCCATGAGCTTAGTCACCTTCAGAAACAAGATCAATCAAAAGTTGACCGAAAAATGAAAAAGCAATACAATTTTTCGAGAAAAAATAAGTTAAATAACCTTTTCAACAACGACAGTAAGAGAATCACATTGATATTGCTGACCGGCAACAAGCATAACATCAAAGGCATTGTCAAAGGCGACAAACACAACATCCTTGACAAAATGGTTAAGAATTCTGAAGGTCATGTTCCCATCGATATCAAACATAGTGTGGGAAACGACAAAGCCTGTATTGTGAGTGTTTTGACTGACTGAAACTATGACAATACTAGCGATAGGACCCAAAGGCACATCAAGCAGAGCTCTTGACACATAAGAAATGTTAACAACTGGACCAAAATGAGAAGCATGTCGAGAAGATCAACAACAAACGTAACAAGAATACTACTGACAGAAACAAAAGTTGCATAAAAACCTTAGATTAAAAAAAAATACAATACCATCCTCTTCAAAACCTTGGATTTGCTAGAAGATGATTCAGAGTCAACAGCCTTCCACTTGTGTGAAATTGCTCCATTCTTATCCATCTATATATTATAAGTGGGTAATTTAAACCAACTATAATTAAATTATTTTGCAACACAAAAAAACTAATCTTATAAAAATGAGAAGATATAAAACAAAAATATTTCATATCATCTAGTGACGACAACCGAAAAGACAAGGGACTAACAGAAGGAGATCACAACCAAATGCACATCCATAACACTAAAAAGGAAGGGAAAGATCATGGCTCAACACAAACTAACAAAAATGTACCTTCTCCTCGCCAATTGTTGAATAGACTGAGGATGGAATGCCGCAGAGTAGAAATTTGAAGGACAGAAATACGTAAGTACTTAGGGCCTGTTTGGTTGAAGACTTGATTTGCCACGCCTAAACTAGCCACACGCCCACAACTGTGGCTCGCCACAGAAACTGTGGCGCTCAAAACAAACGCCGCACCTTAGGCACAAATTTCTACTGCGGATGCTCCTATGGGCTGTGGCGAGCCAAACATTACTACAGAAGCAAACACATGCCAAGGGAGCTGTGGAACGCCACACTATGGCATGGCAAGCTAAGGTGGCAACCAAACAGCCCCTTAGAGATAAAACTATCAACTATATATATGGATGGGTGGAAGAAAAAAGCACAGGAACAGAAGGAAAACAATGTTGCGATAATATAAAAAAGAGCGAGCAGGATGGTGGTGGCATGTGCGACGTGGCATTAGTGGGCTAGTGTAGGTAGTGCCCAAAATGTAGTTAGTGCCACATCATTGTGGGGCGTGGAATGAGGAGAAGTAAAGACACACTGGTAACTACCAACAACAAACAAAATTCAACAAAATAGCATGGTTAAAAAACAAAAATTAAAAAGAAAATACTAAAAATAAAACAATAGTAAAATTCATATTTGAAAGAAAAGCACAACTGATAATAAAAAAAAATTATTTCTTGGGAGGAAATCAGAGTTGTTCCTCTACACGAGGCACAGTTCTATGTGCAACAAAAGCACTATTAGTTCTTCTGGTTGAGGCAAAGTTCTCGTTGAGACACTGCTTTGCCAATGACTGCGGCATAGTTCTGTGTTCGGCAAAAGCATTACTATTGCTTTTGGGGTTTTTGTATGCTTCTTGAGGATTTATTTGGACAAAGGCATCGTGATGCCTTCGGCTGCGGCACAGTTCTATGTGCAGCAAAAGGACTAGTAGTTCTTCCTTTTCTTTATACATTTAGGCAAAGGCACAGGTGTGCGTGTGGTTGAGCCATAGTTCTGTTGTAGCAAAAACACTAGTAGTGCTTCTGATAGAGGCACTGCTTTGTCTATGTTTGAGGCACAATTTTGTGCATGGCAAAAGCACTAGCAATGCTTTTATGTTTTATTTTTGTTTTTTCTAGTATTCATTTGGACAAAGGCATTATTGTGCCTCTCGTACAGGAACATTTCTATGCATATCAGAGGTATAGTTGTGCGTCTACAATATTTGTTCGAATATTGCTAGCCAAGGGGCACAAAAGCACAAGTATGCCTCTAATTGAGTCACAATTCTATTTGCAACAGAAGAGCATGCTTGCATCTGAATTGAAAGTGACCAGGGAAGCACAACTTTCCCTCTTGTACAACAACAAATTTATGTGCAAGAGAGGTCGAGGTGTGCTTATGAGTTTTATGTTCAAATACCCCTACATAAGGGGAGGCGGCCACAAAAAGCACAACTCTGGGATTTCAACAAGAATATAGAACAAGATACACATAGAAAACCATATATCAATCACAACTCTATTTGATCATCGCTAACAACATCTCAGGTACTATATAAAAAACACCAAAGTTGCTTAAATGCAACTACGAGTACAACTATAAGTCACATCACTTCGGCACGAGGCTAAAACTAACTGCTAGCAATCCATCACACTCTTTGAAGGTTGTGAGCACCAAGGTGTTTTCTTCCAGAGATGATGCTAAAAAGAAAATCACTGAAACCTTCCCTGTTGAACACCATTCTTCCACCCAAACCGATGAAGTAGGAAGAAGGAATGCTCACGTAGACATCATCCTCATAATATTTCAAGTTAACTTCTAGAGTTTAAAAGTGAATGTACCGAGTCGTTCAAAATGTTTCTATAGTGCAGGATCCATGCAAGTTATCATGAGGCATTAAACAGTGAGGCTGTCATCTTTCTTAGTGGCCCAGACATTTCTTCCATCCTCCAACGCAATATACGCTAACTATTCTGGAAGAGTTGCATCTAGCACATACTCTTTCTTAGCACTCCTGAGAACAAGCCTTGGGGGTACAGATCTACTCCCCATAGTTTCCACCATTAGCAGCTAACTTCTCTCTCTCTCTCTCTAATATGGAATCAATTGAAAGTGGTGTTGCAAGCCATTGATATACGATGACAAAATCAAGATTCATTTAGACATAGTTTATAATTAACTTCACTAGTGTTTAAACAATTTTAATTTAAAGTATGCTTGCACTCAAATTAATGTCTCCCATAATTAAAGTGAGTGATTCAAGCCATAAATCAATTCTATGCAAATTATGTGGACATCACTGATGATGATGCTTTCAATCGGTAGGCCAACTTGCTGATCACATCTCCATGCGACTCTTGTTCAAATTTTGATTGATGAGTTTCGAGCTCATGACTATCATGCTTGGTCGTTTAAGACAACCAAGTGATCATGCAATGAGGTCTGACCATCACCCGCCTTACACCTCACTAATGTTCCTACACATGTGGACATGACGCACCCCAAAGAGCTACATGTTTTAGACGGTGCTGCACTTGGGAGAACACTAGCAACTTAAATATTTTTATGTGAGAGATCACCTTAATAAAAATTACTAGTGCATAATCAAAAGAATGCAAAAAAGGGATAAACATCTCAGGAAATTTCTAATAGTAAGATATGGTATAGCCCTGGGCGTCGTGAAGTCTTCATGTTCTTTACAAAATTTCAGCCAAAAATGCTGTCGTGGCAGCAATTATGAAAATTGCCGCCGTGGCAGCACTTTTAGCTTTTATTCCTCCTGCGCCTGGTACGGCCTCCTCGCCTCGGGGTTGTCTGATGCAAGCTTTTCATCGGCATCTTGTAATCTTACTATTACTATGAAGTTGACACACAGGTCATAAAAGTGACAATCCCATGTCTCCAGCCATCATGTTGTACTATGACGCGTAGGTCACTTAAATATTAAAATATATAACCATCTCATACATAAACTCATTATCATGACAAAGGCTATCAAATCACATGCACCCTGCAAGACCAAGTTAAACGTTCTCTAATCGATTTAGCAAAATTTTAGTTTACATGGCTTCTAGGGTTTCGGAGAAGAATTGCTACCTACATCCACCATCAAGTATGATTATTCTTGTTGCTAGATTAATTTTGCGAGGTGTGTGAGGGAAGATACTTAATTAAAATCTCTAGCCCCAAACTAAACTTCATCAATACACATGAACCCCTTGTAGATCGTAATCTACATGCCCTCTTGTGTTTGAAACAATTCACTTTTCTTTAATATTATGTAGCCCAAAGAACTATTAGTAGATCTTTGATAACCAGAATCGCCAATTCCCAGAACTTTGTAACAAAGTTGCATCATGCCGCTGAGAAACAAAACGAAGCAAAACTCGAGCGAAGCAAGCAAAAACATTTAGTAAAATGTTGCATCTAATACAATGGATCGTATCTTCTAGTCACACAATTATATTAAGTTCTACAACTCATCTAGTTACTAATTCTTTTTAGCAATACATTACTAAAAACTCTTGTGCAATACCATCACAATGACATGTGATCTAGATTGTAACATCCATCTACTCATAGAACTACTCACAATGACACTATTGGGAAATGTAGTAGAAAAAAATCGTCCAACGGATCAAACTCTAAGAACAGTATGAAAATGCATAGAGGTTAAAATCGGATTGTTACCAACTACGAGTTGTAGTGGAATAAGAAATGGTGTAGATCGTTAATGAAGTACCTCGAACTGTTCACGAATGATCCCTCAAACCAAATACCTAAAGAATGACCTCTCTATGGATTTCACATATACGGGCGTCAGGATCCGATAGCGCTTCATCGTCTAGAGCTTTGTAGGGCAATGCAACAGAAAACAAAATATTTTCGCACTATGAACATGCCCAGGACCACTATGAAGATGCATACTGAAGGAAATATGCCCTAGAGGCAATAATAAAGTTATTATTTATTTCCTTATATCATGATAAATGTTTATTATTCATACTAGAATTGTATTAACCGGAAACATAATACATGTGTGAATACATAGACAAACAGAGTGTTACTAGTATGCCTCTACTTGGCTAGCTCGTTGATCAAAGATGGTTATGTTTCCTAACCATAGACATGAGTTGTCATTTGATTAACGGGATCACATCATTAGGAGAATGATGTGATTGACTTGACCCGTTCCGTTAGCTTAGCACTTGATCGTTTAGTTTGTTGCTATTGCTTTCTTCAAGACTTATACATGTTCCTATGACTATGAGATTATGCAACTCCCGTTTACCGGAGGAACACTTTGTGTGCTACCAAACGTCATAATGGAACTAGGTGATTATAAAGGTGCTCTACAGGTGTCTCCGAAGGTACTTGTTGGGTTGGCGTATTTCGAGATTAGGATTTGTCACTCCGATTGTCGGAGAGGTATCTCTGGGCCCTCTCGGTAGTGCACATCACTTAAGCCTTGCAATAATTGCAACTAATGAGTTAGTTGCGGGATGATGTATTACGGAACGAGTAAAGAGACTTGCCGGTAACGAGATTGAACTAGGTATTGAGATACCGACGATCGAATCTCGGGCAAGTAACATACCGATGATAAAGGGAACAACGTATGTTGTTATGCGGTCTGACCGATAAAGATCTTCGTAGAATATGTAGGAGCCAATATGAGCATCCAGGTTCCGCTATTGGTTATTGACCGGAGACGTGTCTCGGTCATGTCTACATAGTTCTCGAATCCGTAGGGTCCGCACGCTTAACGCTACGATGACAGTTATATTAAGAGTTTATATGTTTTGATGTACCAAAGGAGTTCGGAGTCCCGGATGAGATCGGGGACATGACGAGGAGTCTCGAAATGGTCGAGACGTAAAGATCGATATATTGGACGACTATATTCGGACTTCGGAAAGGTTCCGAGTGATTCGGGTATTTTTTGGAATACCGGAGAGTTACGAGAATTCGCCGGGCAGTATATGGGCCTTATTGGGCCATACGGGAATAGAGGAGATAGGCCAAAAGGAAGGAGGCCTGCGCCCCCCCTCTGGTCCGAATTAGACAAGGGGTGCAGCCCCCTTTTCCTTCTCCCTCTCCTCCTCTTTCCTTCACTCCTACTCCAACAAGGAAAGGAGGAGTCCTACTCCCGGTGGGAGTAGGACTCCCCCCTTGGCACGCCCTCCTCCTAGGTCGGCCGACTCCCCCCTTGCTCCTTTATATACAGGGGCAGGGGGACACCTCTAGACACACAAGTTGATCAAGTTGATCGTCTCTTAGCCGTGTGCGGTGCCCCCCTCCACCATAGTCCACCTCGATAATACTGTAGTGGTGCTTAGGCGAAGCCCTGCATCGGTAGAACATCAACATCGTCACCACGCCGTCGTGCTCACGAAACTCTCCCTCAACACTCGGCTGGATCAGAGTTTAAGGGACGTCATCGGGCTGAACGTGTGCTGAACTCGGAGGTCCCGTACGTTCAGTACTTGATCGGTCGGATCGTGAAGACGTATGACTACATCAACCGCGTTGTGCTAACACTTCTGCTTTCGGTCTACGAGGGTACGTGGACAACACTCTCCCCTCTCGTTTCTATGCATCACCATGATCCTGTGTGTGCGTAGGAAATTTTTGAAATTACTACGTTCCCCAAAAGTGGCATCAGAGCCTGGTTTTATGTGTAGATGTCATATGCACGAGTAGAATACAAGTGAGTTGTGGGCGATACAAGTCATACTGCTTACCAGCATGTCATACTTTGGTTCGGCGGTATTGTTGGATGAAGCGGCCCGGACCGACATTACGCGTACGCTTACGCGAGACTGGTTCTACCGACGTGCTTTGCACATAGGTGGCTGGCGGGTGTCAGTTTCTCCAACTTTAGTTGAACCAAGTGTGGCTACGCCCGGTCCTTGCGAAGGTTAAAACAGCACCAACTTGACAAACTATCGTTGTGGTTTTGATGCGTAGGTAATAACGGTTCTTGCTAAGCTCATAGCATCCACGTAAAACTTGCAACAACAAAGTAGAGGACGTCTAACTTGTTTTTGCAGGGCATGTTGTGATGTGATATGGTCAAGACGTGATGCTATATTGTATGAGATGATCATGTTTTGTAACCGAGTTATCGGCAACTAGCAGGAGCCATATGGTTGTCGCTTTATTGTATGCAATACAATCGCCCTGGAATGCTTTACTTTATCACTAAGTGGTAGCGATGGTCGTGGAAGCATAAGATTGGCGAGACGACAACGATGCTACGATGGAGATCAAGGTGTCGCGCCGGTGACGATGGTGATCATGACGGTGCTTCGGAGATGGAGATCACAAGCACATGATGATGATGGCCATATCATATCACTTATATTGATTGCATGTGATGTTTATCTTTTATGCATCTTATCTTGCTTTGATTGATGGTAGCATTATAAGATGATCCCTCACTAAATTATCAAAGTATAAGTGTTCTCCCTGAGTATGCACCGTTGCGAAAGTTCTTCGTGCTGAGACACCACGTGATGATCGGGTGTGATAGGCTCTACGTTCAAATACAACGGGTGCAAAACAGTTGCACACGCGGAATACTCAGGTTAAACTTGACGAGCCTAGCATATAACAGATATGGCCTCGGAACACGGAGACCGAAAGGTCGAGCGTGAATCATATAGTAGATATGATCAACATAGTGATGTTCACCATTGAAACTACTCCATCTCACGTGATGATCGGACATGGTTTAGTTGATTTGGATCACGTGATCACTTAGAGGATTAGAGGGATGTCTATCTAAGTGGGAGTTCTTAAGTAATATGATTAATTGAACTTAAATTTATCATGAACTTAGTCATGGTAGTATTTTGCAAATTATGTTATAGATCAATAGCTCGCGTTGTTGCTTCCCTGTGTTTATTTTGATATGTTCCTAGAGAAAATTGTGTTGAAAGATGTTAGTAGCAATGATGCGGATTGGATCCGTGATCTAAGGTTTATCCTCATTGCTGCACAGAAGAATTATGTCCTTGATGCACCGCTAGGTGACAGACCTATTGCAGGAGCAGATGCAGACGTTATGAATGTTTGGCTAGCTCAATATGATGACTACTTGATAGTTAAGTGCACCATGCTTAAACGGCTTAGAATCGGGACTTCAAAGACGTTTTGAACGTCATGGACCATATGAGATGTTCCAGGAGTTGAAGTTAATATTTCAAGTAAATACCCGAGTTGAGAGATATGAAGTCGCCAACAAGTTCTATAGCTAAAAGATGGAGGAGAATAGCTCAAGTAGTGAGCTATTACTCAGATTGTCTGGGTACTACAATCGCTTGAATCAAGTGGGAGTTAATCTTTCAGATAAGATAGTGATTGACAGAATTCTCTAGTCACCATCACCAAGTTAGTAGAACTTCGTGATGAACTATAATATGCAAGGGATAATGGAAACGATTCCCAAGCTCTTCGTGATGCAAAAATCGGCGAAGGTAGAAATCAAGAAAAACATCAAGTGTTGATGGTTGACAAGACTACTAGTTTCAAGAGAAAGGGCAAAGGGAAGAAGGGGAACTTCAAGAAGAACGACAAACAAGTTGCTGCTCAAGTGAAGAAACCCAAGTATGGACCTAAGCCTGAGACTAAGTGCTTCTACTGCAAAGGAACTGGTCACTGGAAGCGGAACTACCCCAAGTATTTGGCGGATAAGAAGGATGGAAAAGTGAACAAAGGTATATTTGATATACAGATTATTGATGTGTATATTACTAGTGTTCGTATCAACCCCTCGGTATTTGATACTGGTTCAGTTGCTAAGAGTAGTAACTTGAAACGGGAGTGCAGAATGAACTGAAACTAGTTTAAGGGTGAAGTGACGATGTGTGTTGGAAGTAGTTCCAAGATTGATATGATCATCGTCGCACACTCCCTATACTTTTGGGATTAGTGTTGAACCTAAATAAGCGTTATTTGGTGTTTGCGTTGAGCATGAATATGATTTGATCACGTTTATTGCAATACGGTTATTCATTTAAATCAGAGAATAATTGTTGTTCTGTTTACATGAATAAAACCTTATATGGTTACACACCCAATGAAAATGGTTCATTGGATCTCGATCGTAGTGATACACATATTCATAATATTGAAGCCAAAAGATGCAAAGTTAATAATGATAGTGCAACTTATTTGTGGCACTGCCGTTTAGGTCATATTGGTGTAAAGCGCATGAAGAAAATCCATGCTGATGGGATTTTGGAATCACTTGATTATGAATCAGTTGATGCTTGCGAACCATGCCTCATGGGCAAGATGACTAAGACTCCGTTCTCCGGAACAATGGAGCAAGCAACTGACTTATTGGAAATAATACATACTGATGTATGCGGTCCGATGAGTGTTAAGGCTCACGGCAAGTATCGTTATTTTCTGACCTTCACAGATGATTTGAGCAGATATGGGTATATCTACTTAAAGAAACATAAGTCTGAAACATTTGAAAAGTTCAAAGAATTTCAGAGTGAAATAGAAAATCAACGTAACAAGAAAATAAAGTTTCTATGATCTGATCGCATAGGCGAATATTTGAGTTACGAGTTTGGTCTTCAATTAAAACAATGTGGAATAGTTTCTCAAACTCATGCCACCTGGAACACCACAGTGTAATGGTGTGTCCGAACGTCATAACCGTACTTTATTTGATATAGTGCAATCTATGATGTCTCTTACCGATTTACCACTATCGTTTTGGGGTTATGCATTAGAGACAGCTACATTCACGTTAAATAGGGCACCATCTAAATCCGTTGAGACGACACCGTATGAACTGTGGTTTGGCGAGAAACCTAAGCTGTCATTTCTTAAAGTTTGGGACTGCGATGCTTATGTGAAAAAGTTTCAACATGATAAGCTCAAACCCAAATCGGAGAAGTAAATCTTCATAGGATACCCAAAAGAAAATGTTGGGTACACCTTCTATCACAGATCCGAAGGCAAGATATTCATTGCTGAGAATGGATCCTTTATAGAGAAGGAGTTTCTCTCGAAAGAAGTGAGTGGGAGGAAAGTAGAACTTGATGAGGTAACTGTACCTGCTCCCTTATTGGAAAGTAGTTCATTACAGAAATCTGTTCCTGTGAGTACTACACCAATTAGTGAGGAAGCTAATGATGATGATCATGTAACTTCAGATCAAGTTACTACTGAACCTCGTAGGTAAACCAGAGTGAGATCCGCACCAGAGTGGTACGGTAATCCTGTTCTGGAGGTCATGACCATGACGAACCTACGAACTATGAGGAAGCGATGATGAGCCCAGATTCCGCGAAATGGCTTGAGGCCATAAAATCTGAGATGGGATCCATGTATAAGAACAAAGTGTGGACTTTGGTTGACTTGCCTGATGATCAGCAAGCCATAGAAAATAAATGGATCTTCAAGAGGAAGACGGACGCTGATAGTAGTGTTACTATCTACAAAGCTAGAATTGTCACAAAAAGGTTTTCGACAAGTTCAAGGTGTTGACTACGATGAGAGTTTCTCACTCGTATCTATGCTTAAGTTTGTTCGAATCATGTTAGAAATTGCCGCATTTTATGAAATCTGGCAAATGGATAAACAAAACTGCATTCCTTAATGGATTTATTAAAGAAGAGTTGTATATGATGCAACCAGAAGGTTTTGTCAATCCTAAAGGTACTAACAAAATATGCAAGCTCCAGCGATCCATCTATGGACTGGTGCAAGCATCTTGGAGTTGGAATATATGCTTTGATAAGTTGATCAAAGCATATAGTTTTATACAGACTTGCGGTGAAGCCTGTATTTACAAGAAAGTGAGTGGGAGCACTACAGCATTTCTGATAAGTATATGTAAGTCGGAGATGATGTAGAATTATTCTGCAAAGCATAAAGGAATGTTTGAAAGGAGTTTTCCAAAGAAAGACCTCGGTGAAGCTGCTTACATATTAAGCATCAAGATTCTTAGAGATAGATCAAGACGCTTGATATGTTTTTCAATGAGTACATACCTTGACAAGATTTTGAAGTAGTTCAAAATGGAATAGTCAAAAAGGAGTTCTTGCCTGTGTTACAAGGTGTGAAGTTGAGTAAGACTCAAAACCCGACCACGGCAGAAGATAGAGAGAGAATGAAAGTCATTCCCTATGCCTCAGCCATAGGTTCTATAAAGTATGCCATGCTGTGTACCAGACCTATTGTATACCCTGCCCTGAGTTTGGCAAGGGAGTACAATAGTGATCTAGGAGTAGATCACTAGACATTGGTCAAAATTATCCTTAGTGGAATAAGGATATGTTTCTCGATTATGGAGGTGACAAAAGGTTCGTCGTAAAGGGTTACGTCGATGCAAGTTTTGACACTGATCCAGATGACTATAAATCTCAATCTGGATACATGTTGAAAGTGGGAGCAATTAGCTAGAGTAGCTCCGTGCAGAGCATTGTTGACATAGAAATTTGCAAAATACGTACGGATCTGAATGTGGCAGACCCATTGACTAAACTTCTCTCACAAGCAAAACATGATCATGTTGGAAATATGCCCTAGAGGCAATAATAAATTAGTTATTATTATATTTCCTTGTTCATTATAATCATTTATTATCCATGCTAGAATTGTATTGATAGGAAACTCAGATACATGTGTGGATACATAGACAACACCATGTCCCTAGTAAGCCTCTAGTTGACTAGCTCGTTGATCAATAGATGGTTACGGTTTCCTGACCATGGACATTGGATGCCATTGATAACGGGATCACATCATTAGGAGAATGATGTGATGGACAAAGACCCAATCCTAAGCCTAGCACAAGATCATGTAGTTCATATGCTAAAACTTTTCTAATGTCAAGTATCATTTCCTTAGACCATGAGATTGTGCAACTCCCGGATACCGTAGGAGTGCTTTGGGTGTGCCAAACGTCACAACGTAACTGGGTGGCTATAAAGGTTACACTACAGGTATCTCCGAAAGTGTCTGTTGGGTTGGCACGAATCGAGACTGGGATTTGTCACTCCGTGTAAATGGAGAGGTATCTCTGGGCCCACTCGGTAGGACATCATCATAATGTGCACAATGTGATCAAGGAGTTGATCACGGGATGATGTGTTACGAAACGAGTAAAGAGACTTGCCGGTAACGAGATTGAACAAGGTATCGGGATACCGACGATCGAATCTCGGGCAAGTATCGTACCGCTAGACAAAGGGAATTGTATACGGGATTGATTAAGTCCTTGACATCGTGGTTCATCCGATGAGATCATCGTGGAACATGTGGGAGCCAACATGGGTATCCAGATCCCGCTGTTGGTTATTGACCGGAGAGTCATCTCGGTCATGTCTGCATGTCTCCCGAACCCGTAGGGTCTACACACTTAAGGTTCGGTGACGCTAGGGTTATAGAGATATTAGTATGCGGTAACCCGAAAGTTGTTCGGAGTCCCGGATGAGATCCCGGACGTCACGAGGAGTTCCGGAATGGTCCGGAGGTAAAGAATTATATATAGGAAGTGCTATTTCGGCCATCGGGACAAGTTTCGGGGTCACGGTATTGTACCGGGACCACCGGAAGGGTCCCGGGGGTCCACCGGGTGGGGCCACCTGCCCCGGGGGGCCACATGGGCTGTAGGGGGTGCGCCTTGGCCTATATGGGCCAAGGGCACCAGCCCCAAGAGGCCCATGCGCCAAGAGAAGAGGGAAAGGAAGAGTCCTAAAGGGGGAAGGCACCTCCGAGGTGCCTTGGGGAGGAGGGACTCCTCCCTGGCCGCACCCTTCCTTGGAGGAAGGGCCAAGGCTGCGCCCCCCTCTCCCTTGGCCCTATATATAGTGGGGGGAAGGGAGGGCAGCCAATCTAAGCCCTGGCGCCTCCCTCTCCCTCTCATGACACATCTCCCCCCTCCCGCAGCGCTTGGCGAAGCCCTGTTGGAATCCCGCTACTTCCACCACCACGCCGTCGTGCTGCTGGATCTCCATCAACCTCTCCTTCCCCCTTGCTGGATCAAGAAGGAGGAGACGTCGATTCTCCGTACGTGTGTTGAACGCGGAGGTGCCGTCTGTTTGGCGCTAGGATCATCGGTGATCATCGTTGAACGAGTACGACTCCATCAACCCCATTCTCTTGAACGCTTCCGCGCGCGATCTACAAGGGTATGTAGATCCACTCCTCCCTCGTTGCTAGATGACTCCATAGATAGATCTTGGTGACACGTAGGAAAATTTTGAATTTATGCTACGTTCCCCAACAGTGGCATCATGAGCTAGGTCTATGCGTAGTTTCTATGCACGAGTAGAACACAAAGTAGTTGTGGGCGTTGATTTTGTTCAATATGCTTACCGTTACTAGTCCAATCTTGATTCGGTGGCATTGTGGGATGAAGCGGCCCGGACCGACCTTACACGTACTCTTACGTGAGACTGGTTCCACCGACTGACATGCACTAGTTGCATAAGGTGGCTAGCGGGTGTCTGTCTCTCCCACTTTAGTCGGATCGGATTCGATGAAAAGGGTCCTTATGAAGGGTAAATAGCAATTGGCATATCACGTTGTGGTTTTGCGTAGGTAAGAAACGTTCTTGCTAGAAACCCATAGCAGCCACGTAAAACATGCAAACAACAATTAGAGGACGTCTAACTTGTTTTTGCAGGGTATGCTATGTGATGTGATATGGCCAAAAGGATGTGATGAATGATATATGTGATGTATGAGATTGATCATGTTCTTGTAATAGGAATCACGACTTGCATGTCGATGAGTATGACAACCGGCAGGAGCCATAGGAGTTGTCTTAATTTATTTATGACCTGTGTCAACATAAACGTCATGTAATTACTTTACTTTATTGCTAACCGTTAGCTATAGTAGTAGAAGTAATAGTTGACGAGACAACTTCAATGAAGACACGATGATGGAGATCATGATGATGGAGATCATGGTGTCATGCCGGTGACATGATGATCATGGAGCCCCGAAGATGGAGATCAAAAGGAGCAAAGATATTGAGCCATATCATGTCACTATTTGATTGCATGTGATGTTTATCATGTTTTACATCTTATTTGCTTAGAACGACGGTAGCATAAATAAGATGATCCCTCATAAAATTTCAAGAAAGTGTTTCCCCTAACTGTGCACCGTTGCGAAGGTTTCGTCGTGAAGCACCACGTGATGATCGGGTGTGATAGATCTAACGTTCACATACAACGGGTGTAAAGAATTTACACACCGCAAAACACTTAGGTTGACTTGACGAGCCTAGCATGTACAGACATGGCCTCGGAACACGACAGAAGACGAAAGGTCGAACATGAGTCGTATAGAAGAATACGATCAACATGAAGATGTTCACCGATGTTGACTAGTCCGTCTCACGTGATGATCGGACACGGCCTAGTTGACTCGGATCATGTAATCACTTAGATGACTAGAGGGATGTCTATCTGAGTGGGAGTTCATAAGATGAACTTAATTATCCTGAACATAGTCAAAAGGTCTTCGCAAATTATGTCGTAGCTCGCGCTTTAGTTCTACTGTTTAGATATGTTCCTAGAGAAAATTTAGTTGAAAGTTGATAGTAGCAATTATGCGGACTAGGTCGTAAACTGAGGATTGTCCTCATTGCTTCATTAGAAGGCTTATGTCCTTAATGCGCACCGCTTCAGTGTGCTGAACCTCGAACGTTGTCTGAGGATGTTGCGAACATCTGACATACACATTTTTGATAACTACGTGATAGTTCAGTTAAACGGTTTAGAATTGAGGCACCGAAGACGGTTTTGAAATGTCGCAAAACATATGAGATGTTTTGAGGGCTGAAATTGAGATTTCAGGCTCGTGCCCACGTCAAGAGGTATAAGACCTCCGACGATTTTCTTAGCCTGCAAACTAAGGGAGAAAAGCTCAATTGTTGAGCTTGTGCACAGATTGTCTGAGTACAACAATCATTTGAATCGAGTGGGAGTTGATCTCCCAGATAAGATAGTGATGTTTCTCCGAAGTCATTACCACCAAGCTGCTAGAGCTTCGTGATGAACTATAATATATCAGGGACATATATGATGATCCTTGAGATATTCGCGATGTTTGACACCACAAAAGTAGAAATCAAGAAGGAGCATCAATTGTTGATGGTTGGTGAAACCACTAGTTTCAAGAAGGGCAAGGGAACAAAGGGATACTTCATGAAACGGCAATTCAGCTGCTGCTCTAGTGAAGAAGACCCAAGGTTGAACCCAAACCCGAGACTAAGTGCTTCTGTAATAAGGGGAACAACCACTGGAGCAGAATTACCCTAGATACTTGGTAGATGAGAAGGCTGGCAAGGTCGATAGAAGTATATTGGATATACATTGTGTTGATGTGTACTTTACTAGTACTCCGAGTAGCACCAGGGTATTAGATACCGGTTCGGTTGCTAAGTGTTAGTAACTCGAAATAAAAGCTACGGAATAAACGGAGACTAGCTAAAGGTGAGCTGACGATATGTGTTGGAAGTGTTTCCAATGTTGATATGATCAAGCATCGCACGCTCCCTCTACCATCGAGATTGGTGTTTGCGTTGAGCATAGACATGATTGGATTATGTCTATCGCAATACGGTTATTCATTTAAGGAGAATAATGGTTACTCTGTTTATTTGAATAATACCTTCAATGGTCTTGCACCTAAAATGAATGGTTTATTGAATCTCGATCGTAGTGATACACATGTTCATGCCAAAAGATATAAGATAGTAATGATAGTACCACCTACTTGTGGCACTGCCACTTAAGTCATATCGGTATAAAACGCATGAAGAAGCTCCATGTTGATGGATCTTTGGACTCACTCTTTTGAAAAGTTTGAGACATGCGAACCATGTCTATTGGTGTATATGCATGAAGAAACTCCATGCAAATGGACCGTTTGGACTCACTTGATTTTTGAATCACTTGAGACATGCAAATCATACCACATGGGCAAGATGACTGAAAGCCTCGTTTTCAGTAAAATGGAACTAGAAAGCAACTTGTTGGAAGAAATACATTTTGATGTGTGCAGTCCAATGAGTGCTGAGGCGTGTAGTGGATATCGTTATGTTCTTACTTCATAGATGATTTGAGTAGATGTTGAGTATATTTACTTGATGAATCACGAGTCTGAATTATTGAAAGGTTCAAGTAATTTCAGGGTGAAGTTGAAAGATCGTCGTGACAAGAGGATAAAATATCTATGATATGATCATAGAGATGAATATCTGAATTACGAGTTTGGCACAGAATTAAGACATTGTGGAAATTGTTTCACAACTAATACAGCCTGGAACACCATAGTGTGATGGTGTGTCCGAACATCATAACTGCACCCTATTGGATATGATGCATACCATGATGTCTCTTATCGAATTACCACGATAGTTTATGGGTTAGGCATTAGAGACAACCACATTCACTTTAAATAGGGCACATGTAATTCCGATGAGATGACACCGTATGAACTATGGTTTAGAGAAACCTAAGCTGTCATTTCTTAAAAGTTTGGGGCTGCGACGCTTATGTGAAAAAGTTTCAGGCTGATAAGCTCGAACCCAAAGCGGATAAATGCATCTTCATAGGACACCCAAAACAGTTGGGTATACCTCCTGTCTCAGATTCGAAAGCAATAAGGGATTGTTTCTAGAATCGGGTCCTTTCTCGAGGAAAAGTTTCTCTCGAAAGAATTGAGTGGGAGGATGGTGGAGACTTGATGAGGTTATTGAACCGTCTCTTCAACTAGTGTGTGGCAGGGCACAGGAAGTTGTTCCTGTGGCACCTACACCAATTGAAGTGGAAGCTTATGATAGTGATCATGAAACTTCAGATCAAGTCACTACCAAACCTCGTGGGATGACAAGGATGCGTACTACTTCAGAGTGGTACGTAATCCTGTCTTGAAGTCATGTTGCTAGACAACAATGAACCTACGAGCTATGGAGAAGCGATGGTGGGCCCGATTCCGATAAATGGCTCGAGGCCATATAATCCGAGAGAGGATCCATATATGAAAACAAAGTGTAGACTTTGGAAGAACTACTTGATGGTCGTAAGGCTGTTGAGTGTAGATGGATTTTAAAAGGAAGACGGACAATGATGGTAAGTATCACCATTAAGAAAGCTCGACTTGTCGTTAAGATGTTTCCCGACAAGTTCAAGGAGTTGACTACGATGAGACTTTC
This sequence comes from Triticum urartu, assembly GCF_003073215.2. Lineage (NCBI taxonomy): Eukaryota > Viridiplantae > Streptophyta > Magnoliopsida > Poales > Poaceae > Triticum > Triticum urartu. The sequence goes on along the minus strand of NC_053023.1, from coordinate 664,641,407 downwards.
TCACTCGTAGCGATGCTAAGAGTCTGTTGGAATTATATTAGCGATTACTGCATTATTTATGAAATCTTGCAGATAGGATGTCAAAACATTGTTTCCTCGACGATTTTCTTGAGGAAAGGTTGTATGTGATACAACCGGAAGGTTTTGTCAATCCTGAAAGATGCTAATAAGTATGCAAAGCTCCAGCAATCCTTCTAAGGACTGGAGTAAGCATCTCGGAGTTGGAATGTATGCTTTGATGAGATGATCAAAGATTTTGGGTTTATACAAAGTTTATGAGAAACTTGTATTTCCAAAGAAGTGAGTGGGAGCACTATAGAATTTCTGATGAGTATATGTTGTTGACATATTGTTGATCAGAAATGACGTAGAATTTCTGGAAAGCATATAGGGTTATTTGGAAAGTGTTTTTCAATGGAAAGCCTGGATTAAGCTACTTGAACATTGAGCATCAAGATCTATAAGGATAGATCAAAACGCTTAATGGTACTTTCAAATGAGCACATACCTTGACATGATCTTGAAGGTGTTCAAGATGGATCAGTCAAAGAAGGAGTTCTTGCCTGAGTTGTAAGGTATGAAGTTAAGACTTAAAGCTCGACCACGGCAGAATAGAGAGAAAGGACGAAGGTCGTCCCCTATGCTTAAGACATAGGCTCTACAGTATGCTATGCTGTGTACCGCACCTGAAGTGTGCCTTGCCATGAGTCAGTCAAGGGGTACAAGAGTGATCTAAGAATGGATCACAGGACAGCGGTCAAAGTTATCCTTAGTAACTAGTGGACTAAGGAATTTTCTCGATTATGGAGGTGGTAAAAGAGTTCGTCGTAAAGGGTTACGCCGATGCAAACTTTGACACTAATCCAGATTATTCTGAGTAGTAAACTGGATTCGTATAGTAGAACAGTTATTTGGAATAGCTCCAAATGTAGCGTAGTAGTTGCATCTACAAGATGACATAGAAATTTGCGAAGTACATACGGATCTGAAAGATTCAGACCCGTTGACTATAACATCTCTCACAAGCATAACATGATCAAACCCAGAACTCATCGAGTGTTGATCACATGGTAATGTGAACTAGATTATTGACTCTAGTAAACTCTTTGGGTGTTAGTCACATGGGGATGTGACCTTGAGTGTTAGTCACATAGCGATGTGAACTGGATTATTGACTCTAGTGCAAGTGGGAGACTATTGGAAATATGCCCTAGAGGCAATAATAAATTGATTATTATTATATTTCCTTGTTCGTGATAATCGTTTATTATCCATGCTAGAATTGTATTGATAGGAAACTCAGATACATGTGTGGATACATAGACAACACCATGTCCCTAGTAAGCCTCTAGTTGACTAGCTCGTTGATCAATAGATGGTTACGGTTTCCTGACCATGGACATTGGATGTCATTGATAACGGGATCACATCATTAGGAGAATGATGTGATGGACAAAGACCCAATCCTAAGCCTAGCACAAGATCATGTAGTTCGTATGCTAAAGCTTTTCTAATGTCAAGTATCATTTCCTTAGACCATGAGATTGTGCAACTCCCGGATACCGTAGGAGTGCTTTGGGTGTGCCAAACGTCACAACGTAACTGGGTGGCTATAAAGGTACACTACAGGTATCTCCGAAAGTGTCTGTTGGGTTGGCACGAATCGAGACTGGGATTTGTCACTCCGTGTTAAACGGAGAGGTATCTCTGGGCCCACTCGGTAGGACATCATCATAATGTGCACAATGTGATCCAAGGAGTTGATCACGGGATGATGTGTTATGGAACGAGTAAAGAGACTTGCCGGTAACGAGATTGAACAAGGTATCGGGATACCGACGATCGAATCTCGGGCAAGTATCGTACCGCTAGACAAAGGGAATTGTATACGGGATTGATTAAGTCCTTGACATCGTGGTTCATCCGATGAGATCATCGTGGAACATGTGGGAGCCAACATGGGTATCCAGATCCCGCTGTTGGTTATTGACCGGAGAGTCATCTCGGTCATGTCTGCATGTCTCCCGAACCCGTAGGGTCTACACACTTAAGGTTCGGTGACGCTAGGGTTATAGAGATATTAGTATGCGGTAACCCGAAAGTTGTTCGGAGTCCCGGATGAGATCCCGGACGTCACGAGGAGTTCCGGAATGGTCCGGAGGTAAAGAATTATATATAGGAAGTGCTATTTCGGCCATCGGGACAAGTTTCGGGGTCATCGGTATTGTACCGGGACCACCGGAAGGGTCCCGGGGGTCCACCGGGTGGGGCCACCTGCCCCGGGGGGCCACATGGGCTGTAGGGGTGTGCCTTGGCCTATATGGGCCAAGGGCACCAGCCCCAAGAGGCCCATGCGCCAAGAGAAGAGGGAAAGGAAGAGTCCTAAAGGGGAAGGCACCTCCGAGGTGCCTTGGGGAGGAGGGACTCCTCCTGGCCGCACCCTTCCTTGGAGGAAGGGCCAAGGCTGCGCCTCCCTCTCCCTTGGCCCTATATATAGTGGGGGGAAGGGAGGGCAGCAACACCTAAGCCCTGGCGCCTCCCTCTCCCTCCCATGACACATCTTCCTCCTCCCGCAGCGCTTGGAGAAGCCCTGTTGGAATCCCGCTACTTCCACCACCACGCCGTCGTGCTGCTGGATCTCCATCAACCTCTCCTCCCCCCTTGCTGGATCAAGAAGGAGGAGACGTCGCTGCTCCGTACGTGTGTTGAACACGGAGGTGCCGTCCGTTCGGCGCTAGGATCATCGGTGATTTGGATCACGACGAGTACGACTCCATCAACCCCGTTCTCTTGAACGCTTCCGCGCGCGATCTACAAGGGTATGTAGATCCACTCCTCCCTCGTTGCTAGATGACTCCATAGATAGATCTTGGTGACACGTAGGAAAATTTTGAATTTATGCTACGTTCCCCAACAGATCACACCTTAGTAATCTTTGGGTATTAATCACATAGCGATGTGAACTAGATTATTGACTCTAGTAAACCCTTTGGGTGTTGGTCACATGAAGATGTGAACTATGGGTGTTAATCACATGGTGATGTGAACTATTGATGTTAAATCACATGGCGATGTGAACTAGATTATTGACTCTAGTGCAAGTGGGAGACTGAAGGAAATATGCCCTAGAGGCAATAATAAAGTTATTATTTATTTCCTTATATCATGATAAATGTTTATTATTCATGTTAGAATTGTATTAACCGGAAACATAATACATGTGTGAATACATAGACAAACAGAGTGTTACTAGTATGCCTCTACTTGACTAGCTCGTTCATCAAAGATGGTTATGTTTCCTAACCATAGACATGAGTTGTCATTTGACTAACAAGATCACATCATTAGGAGAATGATGTGATTGACTTGACCCATTTCGTTAGCTTAGCACTTGATCGTTTTGTTTGTTGCTATTGCTTTCTTCATGACATATACATGTTCCTATGACTATGAGATTATGCAACTCCCGTTTACCGGAGGAACACTTTGTGTGCTACCAAACGTCACAACGTAACTAGGTGATTATAAAGGTTCTCTACAGGTGTCTCCGAAGGTACTTGTTGGGTTGGCGTATTTCGAGATTAGGATTTGTCACTCCGATTGTCGGAGAGGTATCTCTGGGCCCTCTCAGTAATGCACATCACTTAAGCCTTGCAAGCATTGCAACTAATGAGTTAGTTGCGGGATGATGTATTACGGAACGAGTAAAGAGACTTGCCGGTAACGAGATTGAACTAGGTATTGAGATACCGACGATCGAATCTCGGGCAAGTAACATACCGATGACAAGGGAACAACGTATGTTGTTATGCGGTCTGACCGATAAAGATCTTCGTAGAATATGTAGGAGCCAATATGAGCATCCAGGTTCCGCTATTGGTTATTGACCGGAGACGTGTCTCGGTCATGTCTACATAGTTCTCGAACCCGTAGGGTCCGCACGCTTAACGCTACGATGACAGTTATATTATGAGTTTATATGTTTTGATGTACCAAAGGAGTTTGGAGTCCCGGATGAGATCGGGGACATGACGAGGAGTCTCGAAATGGTCGAGACATAAATATCGATATATTGGACGACTATATTCGGACTTCGGAAAGGTTCCGAGTGATTCAGGTATTTTTTGGAGTACCGGAGAGTTACGGGAATTCGCCGGGGAGTATATGGGCCTTATTGGGCCATACGGGAATAGAGGAGATAGGCCAAAAGGAAGGAGGCCTGCGCCCCCCCTCTGGTCCGAATTAGACAAGGGGTGCAGCCCCCTTTTCCTTCTCCCTCTCCTCCTCTTTCCTTCACTCCTACTCCAACAAGGAAAGGAGAAGTCCTACTCCCGGTGGGAGTAGCACTCCCCCCTTGGCGCACCCTCCTCCTAGGCCGGCCGCCTCCCCCCTTGCTCCTTTATATACAGGGGCAGGGGCACCTCTAGACACACAAGTTGATCAAGTTGATCGTCTCTTAGCCGTGTGCGGTGCCCCCCTCCACCATAGTCCACCTCGATAATACTGTAGCGGTGCTTAGGCGAAGCCCTGCGTCGGTAGAACATCAACATCATCACCATGCCGCCGTGCTGACGAAACTCTCCCTCAACACTCGGCTGGATCGGAGTTTGAGGGACGTCATCGGGCTGAACGTGTGCTGAACTCGGAGGTGTCGTACGTTCAGTACTTGATCGGTCGGATCATGAAGACGTACGACTACATCAACCGCGTTGTGCTAACGCTTCCGCTTTCGGTCTACGAGGGTACGTGGACAACACTCTCCCCTCTCGTTGCTATGCATCACCATGATCTTGCGTGTGCGTAGGAAAATTTTGAAATTACTACGTTCCCAACACATACAAGGTTTGATCTGATCATTGCCAACTTGTAGTGTAGTGGAAGGAGGGTTTGTGAAGATCGTTTGTGTAGATCCCCGTGACTAGGATTTTACAACCTCCCAACCGTGAGGGTATTCTCCCTCAAACAACACCTCTAACGGCCCCTCGGACAACCCTTCAGCAGGCACTCACATAGAACCTCGAACTAAGATTGAAACTACAACCTCTCTACCAGGTTGCACACATCTGGTGTCAACTATCCAGCAGGGCTTTGCTGTCCAGAACTAGGCCCTACCGAAGACTAGACAACCTTTCGACACTAGGAAACTATTTCATGGAGGCATAGAAAGAACTAGAAGCATACGCGCGCTTTGATGCACCGATGGATACCAAACATTCACAGTGCGGTGGCAATTAAAGTTTTGGTTCATATGAGTCTTTATTTAGTCAATTCATATGATATCATAGCACACACTTCGTGCACATGATAAATTCATTTTTTGAGAAGCACATCTCACTCATAACTTTTTACTATTTGTTAAATACACCACAGCACACCTTCACATGGTTGTCTTCCTTCGGATCAATGCCAATGTTTTTGATTCATCAGCCATCCCACAACAAGCAACATGTACAAAATTAACATTCTTGTGCATACTGTTATCGAGATACCACATTATCTTCTTAGGAAAATGGGGAAGCATATAGATGGTGCCACCGTCATATTTTCTCTTAGCGCAAGCCATTGGTCGCCACACTCTCCATTGAGACACTGAACTCCATAAAAGCAACCCCTTCCTTTTGGCCAAACTACGTTTGATTAGGATCCTAACACACTTGCTAATAACCGAAGCCCTTAAGAAGAAAATAATATTACTCCCATTTCACAATAAAATGTAAGTAAACCATCCGATGAGAAATTGGTCTAATAAAGTATTATCTGCAATTCCAGGATAACAATAACCTTTTCAGAACCGGACGGGCATCCATGATCCTAGAGAACCCAACATCTTTGTAAATCTGGATGGAAATGAGGTTTTATGTAGAGTATCTCATAGCTCTCACTGACAACGTGAGAATAAATTTTGATTGCAATACCAGTTCCTTTTCCTCAAACAACCATGTGGTATTTACCTCCTCACCTCAATTTCTTGCAGCTAATCTTAGATATTTGATTGCAATACTAGTTCTTGCAATCTATTTTTCACATCAACAAGATTTAGATGTGCATGCTACCACTCAACACCATCCACCAATAGGAAAAAATATTGATAGTTGAAAACTGTATCCCCACATTCATATAAACATGCGACATGAGCAGATATACTCAAGTGTGTTTCTTTTGCCCATCACTCAAATAAATACTGATAAAAAATTAAGCAGGTTTAGATAAACCAGTTACTTGTACTTTCTCTTTGATCTAATTTATCATGCCAAAAATAGAGAAAGATAATTTCGGATTCATGACTCATTGAATAGTATTTAGTGCCTTCCGCAAAAAATAAAAAAAGAATAGTATTTAGTGTCTGCTTAAAACAGAAATCATATCAGTTGCAGATATGGACCTACAATGCAGTCGTACTCCATTGTTCAGGAGTATATAAACATGTGACATTAATTACTTTACATGGTTCGGAAAGTGGAAGTAGCAGCCCTACAGCAATCAATTGTCAATTGATTTATTTATGGCTAATCTTTGGAAGATGGACAGTAAAATCACCCTCCCGCATATCGTAGTCAGAATATTAAATGAGCCCATAATCACTAACCGTGATCAGCAACACCTGAACAATCTGATGCATCTCAGAATCGTAGTAGCACCAATGAACATCGGAATTGAGCTGCAGAGGACGTGGTTGAGACAGCAATAAACACAAGAAGAAAAACGGGGGAAAGAAAATAGAAAATCGTGATATATTTGAACAACAGAATGTGAGACGCCGTCACAAGCACCACTCGGTGGCCAACTGACATCGGAGGAAAATGGAGAAGGCATCACTGCGGGCAGCCATACCTAGGCCAAGTGATGCACCGGCCGAGAGATTGTAGGATCGAAAGTATGTCTAGAGGGGGGGGGTGATTAGACTACTTGACCAAATAAAAATCTAGCCTTTTCCAAATTTTAGTTCTTGGCAGATTTTAGCAACTTTGCACAAGTCAAGCAATCAACCTACACATGCAATTCTAAGAGTATAGCAGCGGAAAGTAAAACAATTGCATATGAAGGTAAAGGAAGGAGTTTGAGGGAGCAAACGCAATGTTGACACGGAGATTTTTGGCGTGGTTCCGATAGGTGGTGCTATCGTACATGCACTTTGATGGAGACTTCAACCCACGAAGGGTAACGGTTGCGCGAGTCCACGGAGGGCTCCACCGACGAAGGGTCCACGAAGAAGCAACCTTGTCTATCCCACCATGGCCGTCACCCATGAAGTAGGTGATCTCCTTGCCCTTACAAACTCCTTGGTTCAACTCCACAATCTTGACGGAGGCTCCCAAGTGACACCTAGCCAATCTAGGAGGCACCACTCTCCAAGAGGTAACAAATGGTGTGTTGATGATGAACTCCTTGCTCTTGTGCTTAAAATGATAGTCTCCCCAACACTCAACTCTCTCTTATAGGATTGGATTTGGTGAAAAGAAGATTTGAGTGGAAAGCAACTTCGGGAAGGCTAGAGATCAAGATTTATGTGGTAGGAATGGAATATCTTGACCTCAACACAAGTGTAGGTGGTTCTCTCTCAGAAAATGTATGTTGGAAGTGTAGGCATGTTCTGATGGCTCTCTCCATGAATGAAGAGTGGGTGGAGGGGTATATATAGCCTCCACACAAAATCTAACCGTTACACACAATTTACCAAACTCGGTAGGACCGAATCATGAAACTCAGTCGGACCGATTTAGTTCAAAATGTGAATGTTAGGATTTTCGGTGGGACCGACACATCAACTCGGTGGGACCAATTTCTTTAGGGTTAGGGCATAACTAATCTCGGTGAGACCGATTACACAAACTCGGTGGGACTGATTTTGGTAATAGACAAACAGAGAGTTGGTCAGGCAAACTCGGTGGGACCGATTCGCTCATCTCGGTTGGACCGAAACGTTACGAAAGGGAAACAAAGAGTTTGCATTGCAATCTCGGTGGGACCGATCGCTCATCTCGGTTGGACCGAAATGTTACGAAGGGAAATACAGAGATTACAATCCCATCTCGGTGAGACTGAGGTACCTATCGGTGAGACCGAAAAGACAAGGGTTTCTGGCAGTGGCTATGTCAAGAGAACTCGATGGCGCCGGATAGAAAGTTTCGGTAGGGCCGACTTTAACTTTTGGTTTGGGACATATGTGGATATGAGAAAGTAGTTGAGGGCTTTGGAGCATATCACTAAGTAGTTGAGATGAAGGAAATATGCCCTTGAGGCAATAATAAAGTTATTATTTATTTCCTTATATCATGATAATGTTTATTATTCATGCTAGAATTGTATTAACCGGAAACATGATACATGTGTGAATACATAGACAAACAGAGTGTCACTAGTATGCCTCTACTTGACTAGCTCGTTTATCAAAGATGGTTATGTTTCCTAGCCATAGACATGAGTTGTCATTTGATTAACGGGATCACATCATCAGGAGAATGATGTGATTGACTTGACCCATTCCGTTAGCTTAGCACTTGATCGCTTAGTATGTTGCTATTGCTTTCTTCGTGACTTATACATGTTCCTATGACTATGAGATTATGCAACTCCCGTTTACCGGAGGAACACTTTGTGTGCTACCAAACGTCACAACGTAACTGGGTGATTATGAAGGTGCTCTGCAGGTGTATTCGAAGGTACTTGTTGAGTTGGCGTATTTCGAGATAAGGATTTTTCACTCCGATAGTCGGAGAGGTATCTCTGGGCCCACTCGGTAATGCACATCACTATAAGCCTTGCAAGCATTGTAACTAATAAGTTAGTTGCGGGATGATGTATTACAGAATGAGTAAAGAGACTTGCCGGTAACGAGATTGAACTCGGTGAGATACCGACAATCGAATCTCGGGCAAGTAACATACCGATGACAAAGGGAACAACATATGTTGTTATGCGGTTTGACTGATAAAAGATCTTCGTAGAATGTGTGGGAGTCAATATGAGCATCTAGGTTCCGCTATTGGTTATTGACCGGAGATGTGTCTCGGTCATGTCTACATAGTTCTCGAACCCGTAGGGTCCGCATGCTTAAAGTTCGGTGACGATCGGTATTATGAATTTTGTGTTTTGATGTACCGAAGGTAGTTCAGAGTCCCGGATGTGATCACGGACATGGTGAGGAGTCTCGAAATGGTCGAGACGTAAAGATCGATATATTGGACGACTATGTCCGGACACCGGAAAGGTTCCGGAAGGTTTCAGACATATATCGGAGTATCGGAGGTTACCGGAACCCCCCCGGGGGCTTAATGGGCAGCAAGGGGAGTGCGGGGCGCGCCCCCCAAGGCCCAAACCAAATTGGTTTAGGGCAAGGGGGGCCGGCCCCCTCTTTCCTTCTCCTCCTCTGCCTTTCCTTCCCCCTCTCCTACTCCTACTAGGAATAGGAGGGGTCCTACTCCTAGTGGGAGTAGGACTCCCCCTTGGCGTGCCTCTCCCTGGCCGGCCACCTCCTCCCCCTTGCTCCTTTATATACGGGGGCACGTGGGCACCCCATAAGCACACAATTGATCATTGATCCCTTAGCCGTGTGCGGTGCCCCCCTCCACCATAATCCTCCTTGATCATATCGTAGCAGTGCTTAGGCGAAGCCCTGCGTCGGTAGCATCATCATCACCGTCATCACACCGTCGTGCTGACGAAACTATCCTGTGAATCTTTGCTGGATCGGAGCTTGTGGGACGTCATCGAGTTGAACGTGTGCAGAACTCGGAGGTGTTGTGCGTTCGGTACTTGGATCGGTCAGATCGTGAAGACGTACGACTACATGAACCGCGTTGTGCTAACGCTTCCGCATTCGGTCTATGAGGGTACGTAGACGCACTCTCCCCTCTCGTTGCTATGCATCACCATGATCCTGTGTGTGCGTAGGAATTTTTTTGAAATTACTATGTTTCCCAACAGTGGCATCCGAGCCAGGTTTATGCGTAGATCTTATATACACGAGTAGAACACAAGTGAGTTGTGGGCAATACAAGTCATACTGCTTACCAGCATGTCACACTTTGGTTCAGCGGTATTGTTGGATGAAGCGGCCCGGACCGACATTACGCGTACGCCTACGCGAGACTGGTTCTACCGACGTGCTTTGCACACAGGTGGCTGGCGGGTGTCAGTTTCTCCAATTTTAGTTGAACCAAGTGTGGCTACGCCCGGTCCTTGTGAAGGTTAAAACAGCACTAACTTGACGAACTATCACTGTGTTTTTATGCGTAGGTAAGAACGGTTCTTGCTCAGCCCGTAGCAGCCACGTAAAACTTGCAACAACAAAGTAGAGGATGTCTAACTTGTTTTTGCAGGGCATGTTGTGATGTGATATGGTCAAGACATGATGCTATATTTTGTTGTATGAGATGATCATATTTTGTAACCGAGTTACCGGCAACTGGCAGGAGCCATATGGTTGTCGCTTTATTGTATGCAATGCAATCACCCTGTAATTGCTTTACTTTATCACTAAGCGGTAGCGATAGTCGTAGAAGCAATAGTTGGCGAGACGACAACGATGCTACGATGGAGATCAAGGTGTCGCGCCGGTGACGATGGTGATCATGACGGTGCTTCGGAGATGGAGATCACAAGCACAAGATGATGATGGCCATATCATATTACTTATATTGATTGCATGTGATGTTTATCCTTTATGCATCTTATTCTGCTTTGTTTGACGGTAGCATTATAACATGATCTCTCACTAAATTTCAAGGTAAAAGTGTTCTCCCTGAGTATGCACCATTGCCAAAGTTCGTCGTGCCGAGACACCATGTGATTATCGGGTGTGATAAGCTCTACGTTCATCTACAACGGGTGCAAGCCAGTTTTGCACACACAGAATACTCAGGTTAAACTTGACGAGCCTAGCATATGCAGATATGGCCTCGGAACACTAAGATCGAAAGGTCGAGCGTGAATCATATAGTAGATATGATCAATATAGTGATGTTCACCATTGAAAACTACTCCATCTCACGTGATGATCGGACATGGTTTAGTTGATTTGGATCCCGTGATCACTTAGATGATTAGAGGGATGTCTATATAAGTGGGAGTTCTTAAGTAATATGATTAACTGAACTTAAATTTATCATGAACTTAGTACCTGATAGTATTTTGCTTGTCTATGTTGATTGTAGATAGATGGCCCGTGCTGTTGTTCCGTTGAATTTTAATGCGTTCCTTGAGGAAGCAAAGTCAAAAGATGATGGTAGAAATTACACAGTCTGGGTCTGTAACTTGAGGATTATCCTCATTGCTGCACAGAAGAATTACGTCTTGGAAGCACCGCTGGGTGCCAGGCCTGCTGCAGATGCTGTTGATGACATTAAGAACGTCTGGCAGAGTAAAGCTGATGACTACTCGATAGTTCAGTGTGCCATGCTTTACGGCTTAGAACCGGGACTTCAACGACATTTTGAACGTCATGGAGCATATGAGATGTTCCAGGAGTTGAAGTTAATATTTCAAGCAAATGCCCGGATTGAGAGATATGAAGTCTCTAATAAGTTCTATAGCTGCAAAATGGAGGAGAATAGTTATGTCAGTGAACATATACTCAAAATGCCTGGGTATCATAATCACTTGACTCAACTGGGAGTTAATCTTCCTATTGATAGTGTCATTGACAGAGTTCTTCAATCACTGCCACCAAGCTACAAAAGCTTCGTGATGAACTATAATATGCAAGGGATGAATAAGACAATTCCCGAGCTCTTCGCAATGCTAAAGGCAGCGGAGGTAGAAATCAAGAAGGAGCATCAAGTGTTGATGGTCAACAAGACCACCAGTTTCAAGAAAAAGGGTGAAGGGAAGAAGAAGGGGAACTTCAAGAAGAACAACAAACAAGTTGCTGCTCAGGAGAAGAAACCTAAGTCTGGACCTAAGCCTAAGACTGAGTGCTTCTACTACAAACAGACTGGTCACTGGAAGTGGAACTGCCCCAAGTATTTGGCGGATAAAAAGGATGGCAAGGTGAACAAAGGTAGATGTGATATACATGTTATTGATGTGTACCTTACCAGAGCTCGCAGTAGCACCTGGGTATTTGATACTGGTTCTGTTGCTAATATTTGCAACTCGAAACAGGGACTACGGATTAAGCGAAGACTGGCTAAGGACGAGGTGACGATGCACGTGGGAAATGGTTCCAAGTCGATGTGATCGCCGTCGGCACGCTACCTCTACATCTACCTTCGGGATTAGTTTTAGACCTAAATAATTGTTATTTGGTGCCAACGTTAAGCATGAACATTATATCTGGATCTTGTTTGATGTGAGATGGTTATTCATTTAAATATGAGAATAATGGTTGTTCTATTTATATGAGTAATATCTTTTATGGTCATGCACCCTTGAAGAGTGGTCTATTTTTGTTGAATCTCGTTAGTCGTGATACACATATTCATAATGTTGAATCCAAAAGATGCAGAGTTGATAATGATAGTGCAACTTATTTGTGGCACTGCCGTTTGGGTCATATTGGTATAAAGCGCATGAAGAAACTCCATACTGATGGACTTTTGGAATCACTTGATTATGAATCACTTGGTACTTGCGAACCATGCCTTATGGGCAAGATGACTAAAATGCCATTCTCCGGAACTATGGAATGAGCAACATATTTGTTGGAAATCATACATATTGATGTATGTGGTTTGATGAATATTGAGGCTCGCGGCGGGTATCGTTATTTTCTCACCTTCACTGATGATTTGAGCAGATATTGGTATATCTACTTAATGAAACATAAGTCTGAAACATTTGAAAAGTTCAAAGAATTTCATAGTGAAGTGGAAAATCATCGTAACAAGAAAATAAAGTTTCTACGATCTGATCGTGGAGGAAAATATTTGAGTTACGAGTTTGGTCTACATTTGAAACAATGCGGAATAGTTTCACAACTCACGCCACCCAGAACACCACATCGTAATGGTGTGTCCGAACATCGTAATCATACTTTACTAAATATGGTGCGACCTATGATGTCTCTTACTGATTTACCACTAGAAAAAACCTTACCAGTAGCATGGTTTTTGGACTACCAGTAGCGTAGGTTCCCACGCTACTGCTATGACGCTACATCTATTTTTTAGCAGTAGCGTGTGTTTTACCCCACGCTACAGCTAAAAAGTTAGTAGTAGCGCGCGTAACCCACGCTACTACTATTCCTAAGTACTAGTAGAATGCCCTTCTTTCCCCACGCTACTGCTAAGTAATTGAAAATTAAAAAAAAGTTAGATGCAATATTTATGGATGGAAATCAAGACACATCTAGTGCAAAGGTCACAGAACCATCTTAGCACTTGCAGCGTTTATGTATACAACATTGAAAATCTGAACTCAAAGAAATCATGAGATCCCATTTATATATCAGATGCACACAACCATCACGAAAGGTGGGTACCTTCCCTAGCGTCCCACCACCAACCTAACCAGACCACTTTTCTAAATGTATCTACCAAGGAGTCGAGGTCCTTCACCTTGGCAACCTCCAGACGGTGGCATCGAGGTCCTCCGCCTCGGCAACCTCCTGACGGTGGCGTCAAGGTCCTCCAACTCGTCGACCTCTGGCGTCACAATCACCTGGACAATCATCTATGTGACGCAGTCGCCGGGCTTCATGGTGAAGTCCGTCTCTGAGTTGTTGAAGAGCACGATGCCCACCGGGTGCGGTAGTCCGTGACGATCACCCCTGCGCCCATGTCGGGAAAGTGAAAACTGCTTGTTAGTTCTTGTCCTTGTGTAGATCCGGTAGGGTATTTTCTTCATTTATCAATCTCTTTTAGTCTTTTATGAATCTTTGAAACGGAAACACACCTACTAAATGCATACCCTAGCTATACGTGTTCATGCTATCTTGTTCAACATTCTGTTCAACATTTATTGTTGCATGGATAGGGAAATAGACAACCAAGGACTTCAGAAAATCAATTCCCATTGTTTTTTCAAAACAGGGAATAGGCAAAGTCTATTTTGAATTTTGATATTCCATGCCAACTTCAAGTATATATGCTACCATGTAATCTTGGAACGTGGATCAAAATGAGATTTCAGGCTTTGTCAACCTTACCATGATCAGTACTAAATTCTCTAGGCTGCTCAACCTTTCCTTGTAGGGATCATTTCTTTCACCTAGTATCTCGTTGTTAAGTTTGGGAAGAAACCTGCTTACGTTCAGATAGTCATCCATATCCTGAAGAAAAACACAGTATACATTTTCAGTGACTCACAATATATCATTGAATATTGCTCTGGTTTACTCTAAGAATAATTGTTAAAGATCACCCAATGTTTTCTTACAATCTTCCACTCTGTGAAGTAGAAGTAAAAACTGAAACCGAAAAACTGAGTGATTTCTATTAACAAGACATCGCCTATGTAATATTGTATTGAAACGGACAAACTGAAATATTAGACCAATCTTATTATCTACTGAACACCGACCCTCACTTGTTAATCTTGTTCAGATGTTCACTTACTACACATCTAAACATCTACATACAGCTACAAACAAGCTTCTGATGACCAAACATATTTTTTCATCAATTAGATTTACATGGCACATTTTTCCCCATCAGTTAGCTACAAGACTCTACATACATACAGGCAAAGCAATTTCACCAAGAATCAACTCCTTGCATATATAATGAATTAATTTTCCGTATTATTCTGAATGACAATTTTATAAAAAACAAAAACTACTTTATTTTGAGGTTGTACTTGCAAGTTACATATACTATTCATAAATAAAAAGAAACAGCAGGTGCAGTGTTGTACTTGCAACACAAGCAGAGCACTGAAGCTCAAAATGGAAAACCACTTGGCCAATAGCAAGAAGACAGGGGTAGTTATGAATGACCATTTAATATTGTAGGACACAGAGAACTCCCAACAGAACCCTCAGTCGTTGAACAAATTTAATTCTAAATAAAAGGAATACACATTTATGCAGTATGAGATCATGTTAATTGGTTGCAAGACTGAAGATGGCCCAATGCTAGTGCCATCAGAACTGAGCTATTCAAATTCAGGATACTGAAATGTGAAAACAGGGTGCAGATTACTACTATCCATGGTGGAAAGTAAAAGGGACCCAATATATAACTTAAATACAACCTAGTTAGTTAGTGGAGCTTAATTCATCAGCCACATTAGTACGGACATTACGAATTGCCATAAGCAAAGCAGCAGCTACCTGCGGGGCTAATAAGCAGTTGATACGCCACAACAATACATACAGATTGCGCGGACACAAACATTGGTCCATCCACGATATGATTAGAAAGTTAGTAGCATAATGCAGCAAGCATGCTTACTAACTTAGTAGCCACCAGCACAATATTCTGCCGCTTATAATATAAATTTGATTATAACAAGAGGAGAAGAGGGGTGAGAAGAGTTGCCTGGCGACAGGATTAGCTGGTCCGGCAATAGGGAACTTCAAATACTCAGTATCCCATTCAATTTTGACTACTCATGAATTTTGTGGCATCAAATGTGTCAAGCTAAAAAATCATAAAGAAGCTATACTATGATAACCCAAGCTGACTGCAATTTGTGAAATCACAAATAGCATTAGTTGACATAAAAAATAAGACAAAAGCTTTGTGCTGATCACAATTTAACTTCATTTTAAAATCCCAGTCACCTTCATTTGTTCACCCATGCCCTTTATCAGCAGCTCAGCTGCCACTAAGTCAACGCCACACCTTTTGTGGTCCAGGCTATCTATCCTATAACAGTGCATGACTGAATTCATGACACAAAGTAGTTACAGAACAATGAAAGAATGTCGAAACACATAAACAAGAATTGGCATTTCTTGCTTCCTTAAGAAGGTTTGCCATAAACATAGCTGAGCTAATTAAGGTAAATTAGAGTATTGTTATTTGTAAAATAAAAAATGCCATTGCATCTCATTTAAGTAAAATTCAGCTCTAAGTATTGCACTCCTACATTATACAGTGGATAAACATACATTGAGAACCTGAACAACTAAAAATACAACATCTATTATATACAGGAAGAACAATGCATAAATAAGTGTCTATGAATAATTAAAAAAACTTCAATGTAAATTACTATTTCTGATAAATAAATGAAGATAAAAAGCAGCAGCAGGTGCAAGCTAACCTAATTAAAGATTCAGTTTTCTCCTCTCTGAAGATAAAAAAGTTTCAGTTTGGTTGTGACACCTAACGCCATTAATTCAGGCAGAGCATGAGAGGGAGAGAGGGACCTTGAAGAGTAGGAAGAAGCAGACCCGCAGGAGCAGTGGTCTTCTCTTCACTTGTAGGTGGAGCCCTGTGCATGACCCCCATGGAGAAGAGAACAAGAATGGAGCCCTGCTGCCCTGTGCGTGAGGAATCAAGGAAATCAGGGAAGGTAATCCAAGATGGTCAAGGAAATCAAGGATGGAGCCCTACTGCCCTGCTACCTTGGCTTGACGATTTGCAGGTCCGCTCCATCCACTGGGCCATCTCCGTCGAGGTCGTGGCGGATGGATCTGACCTACACGGCCGATCTTCCTCCCGCTTGCCTTGTCTTCCCTAGTGATGAGATGGGGGAAGGAGGAGACGGTGTGGGAGGCGTCCATGGAAGAGATGGATCCATGGGCAAAGGGAGAGAAAGTGTGGGGATGGTGGCCGGCGGCGATGGGGAAGAAGGCGCAACATGGCACCGAGGTTGGATCTGGATCAGAGTAGGGAGGAAGGGGGGAGAGAGAACTGTTGGAAATATGCCCTGGAGGCAATAATAAATTGGTTATTATTATATTTCCTTGTTCATGATAATCGTTTATTATCCATGCTAGAAATTGTATTGATAGGAAACTCAGATACATGTGTGGATACATAGACAACACCATGTCCCTAGTAAGCCTTTAGTTGACTAGCTCGTTGATCAATAGATGGTTACGTTTCCTGACCATGGACATTGGATGTCGTTGATAACGGGATCACATCATTAGGAGAATGATATGATGGACGAGACTCAATCCTAAGCCTAGCACAAAGATCGTGTAGTTCGTATGCTAAAACTTTTCTAATGTCAAGTATCATTTCCTTAGACCATGAGATTGTGCAACTCCCGGATACCGTAGGAGTGCTTTGGGTGTGCCAAACGTCACAACGTAACTGGGTGGCTATAAAGGTTCACTACATGTATCTCCGAAAGTGTCTGTTGGGTTGGCACGAATCGAGACTGGAATTTGTCACTCCATATAACGGAGAGGTATCTCTGGGCCCACTCGGTAGGACATCATCATAATGTGCACAATCTGATCAAGGAGTTGATCACGGGATGATGTGTTACGGAACGAGTAAAGAGAGTTGCCGGTAACGAGATTGAACAAGGTATTGGGATACCGACGATCGAATCTCGGGCAAGTATCGTACCGATAGACAAAGGGAATTGTATACGGGATTGATTGAATCCTTGACAGCGTGGTTCATCCGATGAGATCATCGTGGAGCATGTGGGAGCCAACATGGGTATCCAGATCCCGCTGTTGGTTATTGACCGGAGAGTTGTCTCGGCCATGTTTGCATGACTCCCGAGCCCGTAGGGTCTACACACTTAAGGTTCGATGACGCTAGGGTTATAGGGAATAGATATACGTGGTTACTGAATGTTGTTCGAAGTCCCGGATGAGATCCCGGACGTTACGAGGAGTTCCGTAATGGTCCGGAGGTAAAGATTTATATATGGGAAGTCATCATACGGTCACCGGAATAATTCGGGGGTCACCGGTATTGTACCGGGACCACTGGAGGGGTTCCGGGGGTCCACCGGGAGGGTCCACCTGCCCCGGAGGGCCCTATGGGCTGTGTGTGGAGAGGGACCAACCCCTTAGTGGGCTGGGCGCCTCCCCCCTAGGGCCCATGCCCCTAGGGTTTGGGGGAACCCTAAAAGGGGGCGCCCCCCTTGCCTTGGGGGGCAAGGCAACCCCCCTGGCCGCCGCCCCCTCCTCAGATTGGATCTGAGGGGGCCGGCCCCCTCTCCCTTGCCCCTATATATATGTGGGGGTGGGAGGGCAGCCGCACCCAAGTTCTGGCTGCCCTCCCCCTCTCCCAAGTCCTCCTCCTCTCCCGCGGTGCTTGGTGAAGCCCTGCAGGATTGCCACGCTCCTCCTTCACCACCACGCCGTCGTGCTGCTACTGGATGGAGTCTTCCCCAACCTCTCCTTCTCCCCTTGCTGGATCAAGGCGTAGGAGACGTCACCGGGCAGCACGTGTGTTGAACGCGGAGGCGCCGTGGTTCGGCACTTAGATCGGAATCAACCACGATCTGAATCGCTACGAGTACGACTCCTTCATCCGCGTTCTTGCAACGCTTCCGCTTAGCGATCTACAAGGGTATGTAGATGCACTCTCCTTCCCCTCGTTGCTAGATTACTCCATAGATTTGTTGGAAATATGCCCTAGAGGCAATAATAAAAGCATTATTATTATATTTCCTTGTTCATGATAATTGTCTTTATTCATGCTATAATTGTGTTATCCGGAAATCGTAATACATGTGTGAATAATAGACACCAACATGTCCCTAGTAAGCCTCTAGTTGACTAGCTCGTTGATCAACAGATAGTCATGGTTTCCTGACTATGGACATTGGATGTCATTGATAACGAGATCACATCATTAGTAGAATGATGTGATGGACAAGACCCAATCCTAAACATAGCACAAGGTCGTATAGTTCGTTTGCTAGAGTTTTCCAATGTCAAGTATCCTTTTCCTTAGACCATGAGATCGTGTAACTCCCGGATACCGTAGGAGTGCTTTGGGTATGCCAAACGTCACAACGTAACTGGGTGACTATAAAGGTACTACGGGTATCTCCGAAAGTGTCTGTTGGGTTGACATGGATCAAGACTGGGATTTGTCACTCCGTATGACGGAGAGGTATCACTGGGCCCACTCGGTAATGCATCATCATAATGAGCTCAAAGTGACCAAGTGTCTGGTCACGGGATCATGCATTACGGTACGAGTAAAGTGACTTGCCGGTAACGAGATTGAACGAGGTATTGGGATACCGACGATCGAATCTCGGGCAAGTAACATACCGATTGACAAAGGGAATTGTATACGGGGTTGCTTGAATCCTCGACATCGTGGTTCATCCGATGAGATCATCGAGGAGCATGTGGGAGCCAACATGGGTATCCAGATCCCGCTGTTGGTTATTGACCGGAGCTGTCTCGGTCATGTCTACATGTCTCCCGAACCCGTAGGGTCTACACACTTAAGGTTCGGTGACGCTAGGGTTGTAGGGATATGTATATGCAGTAACCCGAATGTTGTTCGGAGTCCCGGATGAGATCCCGGACGTCACGAGGAGTTCCGAATGGTCCGGAGGTAAAGAATTATATATAGGAAGTGCTATTGGCCATCGGGACAAGTTCAAGGAGGGAAGAGTCCCAAGGGGAAGGCACCTCCTAGGTGCCTTGGGGAGGAGGGATTCCTCCCCTTGGCCGCACCCCCTAGGAGATTAGATCTCCTAGGGCCGGCGCCCCCCCTTGGCCCTCCTATATATAGTGGGGAGATGGAGGACTTCTTACCTTGATCTTTGGTGCCTCCCTCTCCCTCTCCAACACTCCTCCTCCTCCATAGTGCTTGGCGAAGCCCTGCCGGAGTACTGCAGCTCCATCAACACCACGCCGTCGTGCTGCTGCTGGAGCCATCTCCCTCAACCTCTCCTTCCCCCTTGCTGGATCAAGAAGAAGGATACGTTACGTTGACCGTACGTGTGTTGAACGCGGAGGTGTCGTCCGTTCGGCGCTAGGATCTCCGGTGATTTGGATCACGTCGAGTACGCCTTCCTCATCCCCGTTCTTTGAACGCTTCCGCTCGTGATCTACAAAGGTATGTAGATGCAATCCAATCACTCGTTGCTAGATGAACTCCTAGATGGATCTTGGTGAAACCGTAGGAAATTTTTTGTTTTCTGCAACGTTCCCCAACAGTGGCATCATGAGCTAGGTCTATGCGTAGTTCTCTTGCACGAGTAGAACACAATTTGTTGTGGGCATTGATGTTGTCAACTTTCTTGCCGCTACTAGTCTTATCTTGCTTCAACGGTATTGTGGGATGAAGCGGCCCGGACCAACCTTACACGTACGCTTACGTGAGACCGGTTCCACCGACTAACATGCACAAGTTGCATAAGGTGGCTGTCGGGTGTCTGTCTCTCCTACTTTAGTTGGAGCGGATTCGATGAAAAGGGTCCTTATGAAGGGTAAATAGAAGTTGACAAATCACGTTGTGGCTTTCACGTAGGTGAGAAAACGTTCTTGCTAGAACCCTACTTCAGCCACGTAAAACTTGCAACAACAATTAGAGGACGTCTAACTTGTTTTTGCAGCAAGTGCTTTGTGATATGATATGGCCAAAGTTGTGATGAATGATGAATGATCTATATGTGATGTATGAGATGTTCATGCTATTGTAATAGGAATCACGACTTGCATGTCGATGAGTATGACAACCGGCAGGAGCCATAGGAGTTGTCTATATTTTTTGTATGACCTGCGTGTCATTGAGAAACGCCATGTAAATTACTTCACTTTATTGCTAAACGCGTTAGCCATAGTAGTAGAAGTAATAGTTGGCGAGCAACTTCATGGAGACATGACGATGGAGATCATGATGATGGAGATCATGGTGTCATGCCGGTGACAAGATGATCATGGAGCCCCAAGATGGAGATCAAAGGAGCTATGTGATATTGGCCATATCATGTCACTATTATTATTTGATTGCATGTGATGTTTATCATGTTTTTGCATCTTGTTTGCTTAGAACGACGGTAGTAAATAAGACGATCCCTCATAATAATTTCAAGAAAGTGTTCCCCCTAACTGTGCACCTTTGCGACAGTTCGTTGTTTCGAAGCACCACGTGATGATCGGGTGTGATAGATTCTAACGTTCACATACAACGGGTGTAAGACAGATTTACACATGCAAAACACTTAGGTTGACTTGACGAGCCTAGCATGTACAGACATGGCCTCGGAACACAGAAGACCGAAAGGTCGAGCATGAGTCGTACAGAAGATACGATCAACATGAAGATGTTCACCGACGTTGACTAGTCCGTCTCATGTGATGATCGGACATGGCCTAGTTAACTCGGATCATGTTATACTTAGATGACTGGAGGGATGTCTATCTAAGTGGGAGTTCATTGAATAATTTGATTAGATGAACTTAATTACCATGAACTTAGTCTAAAATCTTTAAAATATGTCTTGTAGATCAAATGGCCAACGTAGTCCTCAACTTCAACGCGTTCCTAGAGAAAACCAAGCTGAAAGACGATGGCAGCAACTACACGGACTGGGTCCGGAACCTGAGGATCATCCTCATAGCTGCCAAGAAAGATTATGTCCTACAAGCACCGCTAGGTGACGCACCTGTTCTCCCTGCATAACAAGACGTTATGAACGCTTGGCAGGCACGTACCGATGACTACTCCCTCGTTCAGTGCGGCATGCTTTACAGCTTAGAGTCGGGGCTTCAAAAGCGTTTTGAGAGACACGGAGCATATGAGATGTTCGAAGAGCTGAAAATGGTTTTCCAAGCTCATGCCCGGGTCGAGAGATATGAAGTCTCCGACAAATTCTTCAGCTGTAAGATGGAGGAAAATAATTCTGTCAGTGAGCACATACTCACAATGTTTGGGTTACATAACCGCTTGACTCAGCTGGGAGTTAATCTCTCGGATGACGCGGTCATTGACAGAATCCTCCAGTCGCTTCCACCGAGCTACAAGAGCTTTGTGATGAACTTCAATATGCAGGGGATGGAAAAGACCATTCCTGAAGTATTTGCAATGCTGAAATCAGCAGATGTAGAAGTCAAAAAGGAACATCAAGTGTTGATGGTGAATAAAACCACTAAGTTCAAGAAAGGCAAGGGTAAGAAAACCTTCAAGAAAGACGGCAAGGGAGTTGCCGCGCCCGGCAAACAAGCTGCCGGGAAGAAGCCAAAGAATGGACCCAAGCCCGAGACTCAGTGCTTTTATTGCAAGGAAAGTGGTCACTGGAAGCGGAACTGCCCCAAATACTTAGCGGACAAGAAGGCCGGCAAAACGAAAGGTATATGTGATATACATGTAATTGATGTGTACCTTACCAGTATTCGTAGTAGCTCCTGGGTATTTGATACCGGTGCAGTTGCTCACATTTGTAACTCAAAGCAGGAGCTGCGGAATAAGCGGAGACTGGCGAAGGACGAGGTGACGATGCGCGTCGGGAATGGTTCCAAGGTCGATGTGATCGCCGTCGGCATGCTACCTCTACATTTACCTACGGGATTAGTTTTGAACCTCAATAATTGTTATTTAGTGCCAAGTTTGAGCATGAACATTGTATCAGGATCCCGTTTAATTCGAGATGGCTACTCATTTAAATCCGAGAATAATGGTTGTTCTATTTATATGAGAGATATGTTTTATGGTCATGCTCCGATGGTGAATGGTTTATTCTTAATGAATCTTGAGCGTAATGCTACACATGTTCATAGTGTGAGTACCAAAAGATGTAAGATTGATAATGATAGTCCCACATACTTGTGGCACTGCCGCCTTGGTCACATAGGTGTCAAACGCATGAAGAAGCTCCATGCTGATGGACTTTTAGAGTCTCTTGATTACGAATCATTTGACACATGCGAACCATGCCTCATGGGTAAAATGACCAAGACTCCGTTCTCAGGAACAATGGAGCGAGCAACCAACTTATTGGAAATCATACATACTGATGTGTGCGGTCCAATGAGTGTTGAGGCTCGCGGTGGCTATCGTTATGTTCTCACCCTCACTGATGACTTGAGTAGATATGGGTATGTCTACTTAATGAAACACAAGTCTAAGACCTTTGAAAAGTTCAAGGAATTTCAGAGTGAGGTTGAGAATCAACGTGACAGAAAAATCAAGTTCCTACGATCAGATCGTGGAGGAGAATACTTGAGTCACGAGTTTGGCACACACTTAAGAAAATGTGGAATAGTTTCACAGCTCACGCCGCCTGGAACACCTCAGCGTAATGGTGTGTCCGAACGTCGTAATCGCACTCTATTAGATATGGTGCGATCTATGATGTCTCTTGCCGATTTACCGCTATCTTTTTGGGGCTATGCTTTAGAGACTGCCGCATTCACTTTAAATAGGGCTCCGTTGAAATCCGTTGAGACGACACCGTTTGAATTATGGTTTGGGAAGAAACCTAAGCTGTCGTTTCTAAAATTTTAGGGATGCGATGCTTATGTCAAGAAACTTCAACCTCAAAAGCTCGAACCCAAATCGGAAAAATGCGTCTTCATAGGATACCCTAAAGAAACTATTGGGTATACCTTCTACCTCAGATCCGAAGGCAAGATTTTTGTTGCCAAGAATGGATCCTTTCTAGAGAAGGAGTTTCTCTCGAAAGAAGTAAGTGGGAGGAAAGTAGAACTTGATGAAGTATTACCTCTTGAACCGGAAAATGGCGCAGCTCAAGAAAATGTTCCTGAGGTGCCTGCACCGACTAGAGAGGAAGTTAATGATGATGATCAAGATACTTCTGATCAAGCTCCTACTGAAATTCAAAGGTCCACAAGGACACGTTCCGCACCAGAGTGGTACGGCAACCCTGTCTTGGAAATTATGTTGTTAGACAACGGTGAACCTTCGAACTATGAAGAAGCGATGGCGGGCCCGGATTCCGACAAATGGCTAGAAGCCATGAAATCCGAGATAGGATCCATGTATGAAAACGAAGTATGGACTTTGACTGACTTGCCCGTAGAGCGGCGAGCCATAGAAAATAACTGGATCTTTAAGAACAAGACAGACGCGGATGGTAATGTGATCATCTATAAAGCTCCGCTTGTCGCTAAGGGTTATCGACAAGTTCAAGGGGTTGACTACGATGAGACTTTCTCACCGGTAGCGAAGCTGAAGTCCGTCCGAATCATGTTAGCGATTGCCGCATTCTATGATTATGAAATATGGCAAATGGACGTCAAAACGACATTCCTTAATGGTTTCCTTAAGGAAGAATTGTATATGATGCAGCCGGAAGGTTTTGTCGATCCTAAGTATGCTGACAAGGTGTGCAAGCTCCAACGCTCGATTTATGGGCTGGTGCAAGCATCTCGGTGTTGGAACATTCGCTTTGATGAGATGATCAAAGCGTTCGGGTTTACACAGACTTATGGAGAAGCCTGCGTTTACAAGAAAGTGAGTGGGAGCTCTGTAGCATTTCTCATATTATATGTAGATGACATACTTTTGATGGGAAATGATATAGAGCTTTTGGACAGCATCAAGGCCTACTTGAATAAGAGTTTTTCAATGAAGGACCTTGGAGAAGCTGCTTATATATTAGGCATCAAGATCTATAGAGACAGATCAAGACGCCTCATAGGTCTTTCGCAAAGCACATACCTTGATAAGATATTGAAGAAGTTCAATATGGATCAGTCTAAGAAGGGGTTCTTGCCTATGTTGCAAGGTGTGAAATTGAGCTCGGCTCAATGTTCGACCATGGCAGAAGATATAGAAGAGATGAGTGTCATCCCCTATGCCTCAGCCATAAGTTCTATTATGTATGCCATGCTGTGTACCAGACCTGATGTAAACCTTGCCGTAAGTTTGGTAGGAAGGTACCAAAGTAATCCCGGCAAGGAACACTGGACAGCGGTCAAGAATATCCTGAAGTACCTGAAAAGGACTAAGAAAATGTTTCTCGTTTATGGAGGTGACAAAGAGCTCGTCGTAAAGGGTTACGTCGACGCTAGCTTCGACACAGATCTGGATGACTCTAAGTCACAAAGCGGATACGTGTATATTTTGAATGGTGGGGCAGTAAGCTGGTGCAGTTGCAAGCAGAGCGTCGTGGCGGGATCTACATGTGAAGCGGAGTACATGGCAGCCTCGGAGGCAACGCATGAAGCAATTTGGGTGAAGGAGTTCATCACCGACCTAGGAGTCATACCCAATGCGTCGGGGCCGATCAAGCTCTTCTGTGACAACACTGGAGCTATTGCTCTTGCCAAGGAGCCCAGGTTTCACAAGA
This sequence comes from Triticum urartu, assembly GCF_003073215.2. Taxonomy (NCBI): domain Eukaryota; kingdom Viridiplantae; phylum Streptophyta; class Magnoliopsida; order Poales; family Poaceae; genus Triticum; species Triticum urartu. Next base: position 664,616,327 of record NC_053023.1, on the reverse strand, counting down.
AGACAAGGCACATCAAGCGTCGCTTCAACTCCATTCGTGAAAATGTTCAAAATGGAGACATAGATATTTGTAAAGTACATACAGTCCTGAATGTAGCAGATCCGTTGACTAAACCTCTCCCTAGAGCAAAACATGATCAGCACCAGAATTCCATGGGTGTTCGATTCATCACAATGTAACTAGATTATTGACTCTAGTGCAAGTGGGAGACTGTTGGAAATATGCCCTAGAGGCAATAATAAAAGCATTATTATTATATTTCCTTGTTCATGATAATTGTCTTTATTCATGCTATAATTGTGTTATCCGGAAATCGTAATACATGTGTGAATAATAGACACCAACATGTCCCTAGTAAGCCTCTAGTTGACTAGCTCGTTGATCAACAGATAGTCATGGTTTCCTGACTATGGACATTGGATGTCATTGATAACGAGATCACATCATTAGGAGAATGATGTGATGGACAAGACCCAATCCTAAACATAGCACAAGGTCGTATAGTTCATTTGCTAGAGTTTTCCAATGTCAAGTATCCTTTCCTTAGACCATGAGATCGTGTAACTCCTGGATACCGTAGGAGTGCTTTGGGTGTGCCAAACGTCACAACGTAACTGGGTGACTATAAAGGTATACTACGGGTATCTCCGAAAGTGTCTGTTGGGTTGACACGGATCAAGACTGGGATTTGTCACTCCGTATGACGGAGAGGTATCACTGGGCCCACTCGGTAATGCATCATCATAATGAGCTCAAAGTGACCAAGTGTCTGGTCACGGGATCATGCATTACGGTACGAGTAAAGTGACTTGCTGGTAACGAGATTGAACGAGGTATTGGGATACCGACGATCGGATCTCGGGCAAGTAACATACCGATTGACAAAGGGAATTGTATACGGGGTTGATTGAATCCTCGACATCGTGGTTCATCAGATGAGATCATCGAGAAGCATGTGGGAGCCAACATGGGTATCCAGATCCCGCTGTTGGTTATTGACCGGAGAATGATCTCGGTCATGTCTACATGTCTCCCGAACCCGTAGGGTCTACACACTTAAGGTTCGGTGATGCTAGGATTGTAGGGATATGTATATGCAGTAACCCTAATGTTGTTCGGAGTCCCGGATGAGATCCCGGACGTCACGAGGAGTTCCGGAATGGTCCAGAGGTAAAGAATTATATATAGGAAGTGCTATTTCGGGCATCGGGGGTTTCAAGGAGGGAAGAGTCCCAAAGGGGGAAGGCACCCCTAGGTGCCTTGGGGAGGAGGGATTCCTCCCCTTGGCCGCACCCCCCTAGGAGATTAGATCTCCTAGGGTACCTTGATCTTTGGTGCCTCCCTCTCCCTCTCCAACACATCCTCCTCCTCCATAGTGCTTGGCGAAGCCCTGCCGGAGTACTGCAGCTCCATCAACACCACGCCGTCGTGCTGCTGCTGGAGCCATCTCCCTCAACCTCTCCTTCCCCCTTGCTGGATCAAGAAGAAGGAGACGTTACGCTGACCGTACGTGTGTTGAACGCGGAGGTGCCGTCCGTTCGGCGCTAGGATCTCCGGTGATTTGGATCACGTCGAGTACGCCTTCCTCATCCCCGTTCTTTGAACGCTTCCGCGCGTGATCTACAAAGGTATGTAGATGCAATCCGATCACTCGTTGCTAGATGAACTCCTAGATGGATCTTGGTGAAACCGTAGGAAATTTGTTTTCTGCAACGTTACTCCATACAGATTGATCTTGGTGATGCGTAGAAAATTTTAAATTTCTGCTACGATCCCCAACAGTGGCATCATGAGCTAGGTCTATGCGTAGTTTCTATGCACGAGTAGAACACAAAGCAGTTGTGGGCGTCGATATTGTCAATTTACTTGCCGTTACTAGTCTTATCTTGATTCGGCGGCATCGTGGGATGAAGCGGCCCGGACCGACCTTACACGTACGCTTACGTGAGACTGGTTCCACCGACTGACATGCACTAGTTGCATAAGGTGGCTAGGGTGTCTGTCTCTCCTCCCACTTTAGTCGGATCGGATTCGATGAAAAGGGTCCTTATGAAGGGTAAACAGAAATTGGCATATCATGTTGTGGTTTTCGCGTAGGTAAGAAACGTTCTTGCTAGAAACCTATAGCAGCCACGTAAAAACTTGCAACAACAATTAGAGGATGTCTAACTTGTTTTTGCAGCATATGCCTTGTGATGTGATATGGCCAAAAGGATGTGATGAATGATATATGTGATGTATGAGATTGATCATGTTCTTGTAATAGGAATCACGACTTGCATGTCGATGAGTATGACAACCGGCAGGAGCCATAGGAGTTGTCTTAATTCATTTATGACATGCGTGTCAACATAAACGTCATGTGATTACTTTACTTTATTGCTAAAGCGTTAGCCATAGTAGTAGAAGTAATAGATGACGAGACAACTTCAAGAAGACACGATGATGGAGATCATGGTGTCATGCCGGTGACAACGATGATCATGGAGCCCCGAAGATGGAGATCAAAAGGAGCAAAATGATATTGGCCATATCATGTCACTATTTGATTGCATGTGATGTTTATCATGTTTTACATATTATTTGCTTAGAACAACGGTAGCTTAAATAAGATGATCCCTCACTAAAATTTCAAGAAAAGTGTTCCCCCTAACTGTGCACCGTTGCGAAGGTTCGTTGTTTCGAAGCACCACGTGGTGATCGGGTGTGATAGATTCTAACGTTCGAATACAACAGGTGTTGACGAGCCTAGCATGTACAGACATGGCCTCGGAACACATGCGAAACACTTAGGTTGACTTAACGAGCCTAGCATGTACAGACATGGCCTCGGAACACGGAAGACCGAAAGGTCAAACATGAGTCGTATAGAAGATACGATCAACATGAGATGTTCACCGTTGATGACTTGTCCGTCTCACGTGATGATCGGACACGGCCTAGTCAATTCGGATCATGTTTCACTTAGATGACTAGAGGGATGTCTATCTGAGTGGGAGTTCATTAAATAATTTGATTAGATGAACTCAATTATCATGAACATAGTCTAAATTGTCTTTGCAAATATGTTGTAGATAAATAGCTCACGTTGTAGCTCCCTATTTCAATACGCTCCTAGAGAAAGATTAAGTTGAAAGATATTGTAAGCAATGATGCAGACTAGGTCCGTAGTTCGAGGAGTGTCCTCACTGCTACACAGAAGGCTTACGTCTTTGATGCACCGCTCGATGTGCAAACCCCTACAACGTCGTCTGTGGATGTTGTGAACACCTGACAGACACATCCTGATGACTACTTGATAGTTTAGTGCACCATACTTTACGGCTTAGAATCGGGATTCCAATGACGTTTTGAACGCCATAGAACATATGAGATGTTCCAAGGGCTGAAATTGGGATTTCAGGCTCATGCCCGTGTTGAGAGGTGTGAGACCTCTGACAAGTTCTTTTGCCAACAAGATGGAGGAGAATAGCTCAGCTAGTGAGCATGTGCTCAGAATGTCTGGGTGCTACAATCACTTAAATCAAGTGGGAGTTAAACTTCCAGATAAGATAGTGATTGATAGAGTTCTCTAGCCACTATCACTAAGCTACTAGATCTTCGTGATGAACTATGACATGCAAGGGATGGAATTGATCCCGGAGCTGTTCACGGTGCTTAAGACCGCAAAAGGTAGAAATCAAGAAGGAGCATCAAGTGTTGATGGTTTAACAAGACCACTGGTTTCAAGAAGGGCAAGGGCTAGAAGGGAAACTTCTTGGATGGCAAACCAGTTGCCGCTCCAGTGAAGGAACCCAATGTTGAACCCAAACCTGAGACTAAGTGCTTCTATTGTAAGGGGAACGGTCACTGGTAGCGGAATTACCCCAAATGCATGGTAGATAAGAAGGCTGGCAACTTCAACAAAGTATATACGTGTTATTAATGTGTACCTCACTAATACTCCTGGTAGCACCTGGGTATTGGATACCGGTTCAGTTGCTATTATTGGTGACTTGAAGCAAAAGCTACGGACTAAACGGAGACTGGCTAAGGGCAAGGTGACGATGTGTGTTGGAAGTGTTTCCAAAGTTGATGAGATCACCATCGCATGCTCCATCTGCCTTCGGAATTAGTATTGAACCTAGATAAAAGTTATCAGGTGTCTACGTTGAGCATGAATATGATTAGATCATGTTCATTGCAATACGGTTATTCATTTAAGTTAGAGAATAATGGTTATTCTATTTACATGAATAATACCTTTCATGGTCATGCACCCTATGTGAATGGTTCATTGAATCTCCGTCGTAGTAATACACATGTTCATGCCAAAAGATGTAGAGATAATAATGATAGTACCACTTTCTCGTGGCACTGCCGCTTAGGTCATATTGGAGTAAGATGCATGAAGAAACTCCATGTCGATGGATGTTTGGAGTCACTTGATTTTGAATCGCTTGACACATGCGAGCCATGCCTCATGGGCAGGATGACTAAGACCCCGTTTTCAGGTACAATGAAACGGGCAAGTGACTTGTTGGAAATCATACATACCGATGCGTGTGATCCAATGAGAATTGAAGCGTGTGGTGGATATCGCTATTTTCTCATCTTCACTGACGATTTGAGTAGATATAGGTACATTTACTTAGTGAAGCACAAGTCTGGAACGTTTGAAAAGTTCAAGCGATTTCAGAGTGAAGTTAAGAACCATCATAACAAGAAGATCAAATTCCTACGATCTGATCGATGAGAATTTCTGAGTTATGAGTTTGGCAATCACTTAAGACATTGTGGAATTGTTTCACAGTTGAAGCCACCTGGAACACCACAGGGTAATGGTGTGTCCGGACGTCGTAATCGAACCTTATGAGATATGGTGCGATCTATGATGTCTCTTACCGATCTACCGTTTTTCATTTTGAGGTTATGCGTTAGAGACAGCTGCATTCACTTTAGATAGGACACCATCTAAGTCCGTTGAGATGATGTCATGTGAACATTGGTTTGGCAAGAAACCAAAGTTTTCGTTTCTTAATGTTTGGGCTGCGATGCTTAAGGCTTCAGCCGGAGAAGCTCGAACCCAAAAGCGGACAAACACATCTTCATAGAATACCCAAAGGTGACAGTTGGGTATACCTTCTATCTCAAATCCGAGGGCAAATTGTTTGTCACTAATAACGGGTCCTTTCTCGAGAAGGAGTTTCTCTCGAAAGAATTGAGTGGGAGGAAGATAGAACTTGATGAGGTTGTCGAACCTTTGTTTCAACCAGAGAGTGATGCAACACAGAAAGATGTTTTTCTGTGGCGCCTATGTCTGCTGAAGAGGAAGTTAATGATAGTGATCATGAAGCTTTGGATCAAGTTGCTATCGAACCTCGTAGGTCGACAAGGATATGTACTACTCCTGAGTGGTACGGTAATCCTGTCTTAGATATCATGTTGTTCGACAACAATGAACCTACGAGCTATGGAGAAGCGATGGTGGGCCCGTATTCCGACAAATGGTTAGAAGCCATGAAATCTGAGATAGGATCCATATATCAGAACAAAGTATGGACTTTGGTGGACTTGCCCGATGATCGGCAAGCCATTGAGATAAATGGATCTTTAAGAAGAAGACGGACGTGGGCGGTAATGTTACCGTCTATGAAGCTCGACTTGTGGCAAAAAGGTCTTTCACAAGTTCAAGGAGTTGACTACGATGAGATTTTCTCACCCATAGCGATGCTTAAGTCCGTCGGAATCATGTTAGCATTAGCTGTATTTTTCAATTATGAAATTTGACAGATGGATGTCAAAACAAGTTTTCTTACCAGTTTCCGTAAGAAAAGTTTGTATGTGATACAATAAAAGGTTTTGTCGATCCTAAGGATGCTAAAAGGTATGCTAGCTCCAGCAATCCTTCTATGGACTAGAGCAAGCATCTTGGAGTCAGAATACATGCTTTGATAGAGTGATCAAAGCTTTTAGGTTTATACAATGTTTGCTAGAAACTTGTATTTACAAGAAAGTGAGTGGGAGCACTACAACATTTCTCATAAGTATATGTGGATGACATATTGTAGATCCGAAATAATGTAGAATTTCTGGAAAGCATAAACGGTTGTTTGAAGAGTGTTTTTCAAAGGAAGACTTGGATAAAGCTGCTTACATATTGGGCATCAAGATCTATAGAGATAGATCAAGACGCCTGATGATACTTTCAAAGAACGCACACCTTGACATGTTTTTGAAGGAGTTCAAAATAGATCAGTCAAAGAAGGGGTTCTTACCTGAGTTGTAAGGTGTGAAGTTGAGTAAGACTCAAAGATTGACCACGGCAGAAGAAAGAGGAAGGATGAAGGTCGTCCCCTATGCTCTTGTCATAGGCCCTATACAGTATGCCATGCTGAGTACCGCACCTGATGTGTGCCTTGCCACATGTCTGGCAAGAGGGTACAAAGGTGATCTAGGACTGGATCACCAGATAGTGGTCAAAATTATCCTTAGAGGAATAAGGAAATGTTTCTCGGTTATGGAGGTGATAAAGAGTTCGACGTAAAGAGTTACGTCGATGCAAGCCTAACACCTATCCGGATAGCTCTGAGTAGAGATACCGGATACGTATAATGGAGCAACAATTTGGAATAGCTCCAAGTGGAACGTGGTAGCAGCATCTACGATATGACATAAAGTTTTGCGAAATACATAGGGATCTGAATATGGCAAGACCCATTGACTACAACCTCTCTCACAAGCATAACATGATCAAACCCAGAACTCATTGAGTGTTAATCACATAGTGATGTGAACTAGATTATTGAGTCTAGTAAACTCTTTGGATGTTGGTCACATGGCGATGTGACTAGTGAGTGTTAATCACATAGAGATGTGAACTAGATTATTGACTCTAGTGCAAGTGGGAGACTGTTGGAAATATGCCCTAGAGGCAATAATAAATTGGTTATTATTATATTTCCTTGTTCATGATAATCGTTTATTATCCATGCTAGAATTGTATTGATAGGAAACTCAGATACATGTGTGGATACATAGACAACACCATGTCCCTAGTAAGCCTCTAGTTGATTAGCTCGTTGATCAATAGATGGTTACGGTTTCCTGACCATGGACATTGGATGTCATTGATAATGGGATCACATCATTAGGAGAATGATGTGATGGACGAGACCCAATCCTAAGCCTAGCACAAAGATCGTGTAGTTCGTATGCTAAAGCTTTTCTAATGTCAAGTATCATTTCCTTAGACCATGAGATTGTGCAACTCCCGGATACCGTAGGAGTGCTTTGGGTGTACCAAACATCACAACGTAACTGGGTGGCTATAAAGGTTCACTACAGGTATCTCCGAAAGTGTCTGTTGGGTTGGCACGAATTGAGACTGGAATTTGTCACTCCATGTAACGGAGAGGTATCTCTGGGCCCACTCAGTTGGACATCATCATAATGTGCACAATGTGATCAAGGAGTTGATCACGGGATGATGTGTTACGTAACGAGTAAAGAGAGTTGCCGGTAACAAGATTGAACAAGGTATCGGGATACCGACGATCGAATCTCGGGCAAGTATCGTACCGATAGACAAAGGGAATTGTATACAGGATTGATTGAATCCTTGACATCGTGGTTCATCCGATGAGATCATCGTGGAGCATGTGGGAGCCAACATGGGTATCCAGATCCCGCTGTTGGTTATTGACCGGAGAGTTGTCTCGGCCATGTTTGCATGACTCCCGAGCCCGTAGGGTCTACACACTTAAGGTTCAATGACGCTAGGGTTATAGGGAATAGATATACGTGGTTACTGAATGTTGTTCGGAGTCCCGGATGAGATCCCGGACGTCACGAGGAGTTCCGGAATGGTCCGGAGGTAAAGATTTATATATGGGAAGTCATCATACGGTCATCGGAATAATTCGGGGGTCACCGGTATTGTACCGGGACCACTGGAGGGGTTCCGGGGGTCCACCGGGAGGGTCCACCTGCCCCGGAGGGCCCTATGGGCTGTGTGTGGAGAGGGACCAGCCCCTTAGTGGGCTGGGCGCCTCCCCCTAGGGCCCATGCGCCTAGGGTTTGGGGGAACCCTAAAAGGGGGGCGCTCCCCTTGCCTTGGGGGGCAAGGCAACCCCCCTGGCCGCCGCCCCCTCCTCAGATTGGATCTGAGGGGGCCGGCCCCCTCTCCCTTGCCCCTATATATATGTGGGGGTGGGAGGGCAGCCGCACCCAAGTTCTGGCGCTGCCCTCCCCCTCTCCCAAGTCCTCCTCCTCTCCCGCGGTGCTTGGTGAAGCCCTGCAGGATTGCCACGCTCCTCCTTCACCACCACGCCGTCGTGCTGCTACTGGATGGAGTCTTCCCCAACCTCTCCTTCTCCCCTTGCTGGATCAAGGCGTAGGAGACGTCACCGGGCAGCACGTGTGTTGAACGCGGAGGCGCCGTGGTTCGGCACTTAGATCGGAATCAACCACGATCTGAATCGCTACGAGTACGACTCCTTCATCCGCGTTCTTGCAACGCTTCCGCTTAGCGATCTACAAGGGTATGTAGATGCACTCTCCTTCCCCTCGTTGCTAGATTACTCCATAGATTGATCTTGGTGATGCACAGAAAATTTTAAATTTCTGCTACGATCCCCAACAAGAACGTGACGAGGGAGAGAGGGGGACAAGGGAGACAGGCAGGTGTGGTGCGCTTACTTGTAGCGCATGTCGGTGAACCGCACTATAACTAAGTTTGTAGTGGTAGCGCGGTCTCGGGAACACACGCTACTACTATGGCCAGTCCCGAGGGCATGACGAGAACCACTTAGTAGTAGTGCGGCTAGACAAAACCAACGCTACTGCTAAGTTATACCGGTAGCGTGTTTGGTACCCAGCGCTACTGGTAATTACCAGTAGCGTGGTGGCCCAAACAGATATGGCCTCAGAACACTAAGACCGAAAGGCCGAGCGTGAATCATAGAGTAGATATGATCAACATAGTGATGTTCACCATTGAAAACTACTCCATCTCACGTGATGAACAGACATGGTTTAGTTGATTTGGATCACGTGATCACTTAGATGATTAGAGGGATGTCTATCTAAGTGGGAGTTCTTAAGCAATATGATTAAATGAACTTAAATTTATCATGAACTTAGTACCTGATAGTATTTTGCTTGTCTATGTTGATTGTAGATAGATGGCCCGTGCTGTTGTTCCGTTGAATTTTAATGCATTCCTTGAGAAAGCAAAGTCGAAAGATGATGGTAGAAATTACACGGACTGGGTCCGTAACTTGAGTATTATCCTCATTGCTGCATAGAAGAATTACGTCCTGGAAGCACCGCTGGGTGCCAGGCCTGCTGCAGATGCTGTTGATGATGTTAAGAACGTCTGGCAGAGTAAAGCTGATGACTACTCAATAGTTCAGTGTGCCATGCTTTACGGCTTAGAACCGGGACTTCAACGACGTTTTGAACGTCATGGAGCATATGAGATGTTCCAGGAGTTCAAGTTAATATTTCAAGAAAATGCCCGGATTCAGAGATATGAAGTCTCCAATAAGTTCTATAGCTCTAAAATGGAGGAGAATAGTTCGGTCAGTGAACATATACTCAAAATGTCTGGGTATCATGATCACTTGACTCAATTGGGAGTTAATCTTCCTATTGATAGTGTCATTGACAGAGTTCTTGAATCACTACCACCAAGCTACAAAAGCTTCATGATGAACTATAATATGCAAGGGATGAATAAGACAATTCCCGAGCTCTTCGCAATGCTAAAGGCAGCGGAGGTAGAAATCAAGAAGGAGCATCAAGTGTTGATGGTCAACAAGACCACCAGTTTCAAGAAAAAGGGTAAAGGGAAGAAGAAGGGGAACTTCAAGAGGAACAACAAACAAGTTGCTGCTCAGGAGAAGAAACCTAAGTCTAGACCTAAGCCTGAGACTGAGTGCTTCTACTGCAAACAGACTGGTCACTGGAAGCGGAACTGCCCCAAGTATTTGGCGGATAAGAAGGATGGCAAGGTGAACAAAGGTATATGTGATATACATGTTATTGATGTGTACCTTACCAGAGCTCGCAGTAGCACCTGGGTATTTGATACTGGTTCTGTTGCTAATATTTGCAACTCGAAACAGGGACTACGGTTTAAGCGAAGACTGGCTAAGGACGAGGTGACGATGCGCGTGGGAAATGGTTCCAAAGTCGATGTGATCGCCGTCGGCACGCTACCTCTACATCTACCTTCGGGATTAGTTTTAGACCTAAATAATTGTTATTTGGTGCCAGTGTTAAGCATGAACATTATATCTAGATCTTGTTTGATGCGAGATGGTTATTCATGTAAATCTGAGAATAATGGTTGTTCTATCTATATGAGTAATATCTTTTATGGTCATGCACCCTTGAAGAGTGGTCTAGTTTTGTTCAATCTCGATAGTCATGATACACATATTCATAATGTTGAATCCAAAAGATGCAGAGTTGATAATGATAGTGCAACTTATTTGTGGTACTGCCATTTGGGTCATATTGGTATAAAGCGCATGAAGAAACTCCATACTGATGGACTTTTGGAATCACTTGATTATGAATCACTTGGTACTTGCGAACCATGCCTTATGGGCAAGATGACTAAAATGCCATTCTCCGGAACGAGCAACATATTTGTTGGAAATCATACATACTGATGTATGTGGTCCGATGAATATTGAGGCTCGCGGCGGGTATCGTTATTTTCTCACCTTCACAGATGATTTGAGCAGATATTGGTATATCTACTTAATGAAACATAAGTCTGAAACATTTGGAAAGTTCAAAGAATTTCATAGTGAAGTGGAAAATCATCGTAACAAGAAAATAAAGTTTCTACAATCTGATCGTGGAGGAGAATATTTGAGTTATGAGTTTGGTCTACATTTGAAACAATGCGGAATAGTTTCACAACTCACACCACCTGGAACACCACAGCTTAATGGTGTGTCCGAACATCGTAATCGTACTTTACTAGATATGGTGCGATCTATGATGTCTCTTACTGATTTACCGCTATTGTTTTGGGGTTCTGCTTTAGAGACGGCTGCATTCACGTTAAATAGGGCACCATCAAAATCCATTGAGACGACACCTTATGAACTATGGTTTGCTAAGAAACCAAAGTTGTCGTTTCTTAAAAATTGGGGCTGCGATGCTTATGTGAAAAAGATTCAACCTGATAAGCTCGAACCCAAATCGGAGAAATGTGTCTTCATAGGATACCCAAAGGAAACTATTGGGTACACCTTCTATCACAGAACCGAAGGCAAGACATTCGTTGCTAAGAATGGATCCTTTCTAAAGAAGGAGTTTCTCTCGAAAGAAGTGAGTGGGAGGAAAGTAGAACTTGATAAGGTAACTATACCTGCTCCCTTATTGGAAAGTAGTTCATCACAGAAACCGGTTCCTGTGACACCTACACCAATTAGTGAGGAAACCAATGATGATGATCATGAAACTTCAGATCAAGTTACTACCGAACCTCATAGGTCAACTAGAGCAAGATCCACACCAGAGTGGTATGGTAATCTTGTTCTGGAGGTCATGTTACTTGACCATGACGAACCTACGAACTATGAGGAAGCGATGATGAGCCCAGATTCCGCAAAATGTCTTAAGGCCATGAAATCTGAGATGGGATCCATGTATGAGAACAAAGTGTGGACTTTGGTTGACTTGCCCGATGATCGGCAGGCCATCGAAAATAAATGGATCTTCAAGAAGAAGACAGACGCTGATGGTAATGTTATTGTCTACAAAGCTCGACTTGTTGTGAAAGGTTTTCGACAAGTTCAAGGAGTTGACTACGATGAGACCTTCTCACCAGTAGCGATGCTTAAGTCCGTTCGAATTATGTTAGCTATTGCCGCATTTTATGATTATGAAATTTGGCAAATGGATGTAAAGACTGCATTCCTGAATGGATTTCTGGAAGAAGAGTTGTATATGATGCAACCTAAAGGTTTTATTGATCCAAAAGGTTCTAACAAAGTGTGCAAGCTCCAGCGATCCATTTATGGACTGGTGCAAGCCTCTCGGAGTTGGAATAAACGTTTAGATAGTGTGATCAAATCAAGATGGCAACGGGGCCCCGAAACCCGCGTCCCCGTGGGTTTTTACCCTATTAGGGGACGGGGATGGGCATCTTTTCATCCCCGCGGGGCTGTTGTTGGGCGCATTATACAACCCGACACGTTTCATGGGTTTGCACCCATTTCGGTAGTCCCCGAACCCGAAACCCGGCAAACCCGGCAAAATACATTTTTTTACTGAAATATGCTCCTGTGTGTTGCTGAGATATGCTTATCTTCGTTGTTGAAATGGGCTATAGTTGTGCTAAAATAGGCTTCTTTTAGCTGATGTTATTCGTGAGTATTGTGCTGAAATTTGCAGTTGTTTTGCTGCCGAAATATACTATGTTGCTGCTGAAATGATATCATTGTTGCTACTATGTTATGTTTGCTGCCTCCGAAATATACTATGTATGTTATTTAAATCTGCTAAAATACACTCTATATAGCTGTTGAACCATCCACTATTGTTTTTTGTTGAAATTTGCTCTAGTTATGCTGCTGAAATGTGCTTGTTTTGCTATTCAAATGTTATTCTTTGTCGCCACTATGTTTGTTTAAATATTTTTATTTTCGCATGGGTTTCCCGTGGGTTCCCCGAAACCCGATGGGTTTAGGGGACGGGCGAAAAACTAGCCCCACACACGGTGATGGGGACGGGGATGGGTTTGCGATTTTCTCAAGGGGATGGGTTTGGGAAGGCAAAACCATACGATGGGTTTCATCCCCGTTGCCATCTGGATGATCAAAGCATATGGTTTTATACATACTTTTGGAGAAGCCTGTATTTACAAGAAAGTGAGTGGGAGCTCTGTAGCATTTCTAATATTATATGTGGATGACATATTGTTGATTGGAAATGATATAGAATTTGTGGATAGCATAAAAGGATACTTGAATAAGAGTTTTTCAATGAAAGACCTCGGTGAAGCTGCTTACATATTGGGCATCAAGATCTATAGAGATAGACCAAGACGCTTAATTGGACTTTCACAAAGCACATACCTTGACAAAGTTTTGAAGAAGTTCAAAATGGATCAGGCAAAGGCAGGGTTCTTGCCTGTGTTACAAGGTGTGAAGTTGAGTAAGACTCAATGCCCGACCACTGCAGAAGATAGAGAGAAAATGAAAGATGTTCCCTATGCTTCAGCCATAGGCTCTATCATGTATGCAATGCTGTGTACCAGACCTGATGTGTGCCTTGCTATTAGTTTAGCAGGGAGGTACCAAAGTAATCCAGGAGTGGATCACTAGACAACGGTCAAGAACATCCTGAAATACCTGAAAAGGACTAAGGATATGTTTCTCGTTTATGGAGGTGACAAAGAGTTCATCATAAATGGTTACGTTGATGCAAGCTTTGACACTGATCCGGACGATTCTAAATCGTAAACCGGATACGTGTTTATATTGAACGGTGGAGCTGTCAGTTGGAGCAGTTCTAAACAGAGCGTCGTGGCGGGATCTACATGTGAAGCGGAGTGCATTGCTGCTTTGGAAGCAGCAAATGAAGGAGTCCATATCCGATCTAGGTCTCATACCTAGTGCATCGAGTCCAATGAAAATCTTTTGTGACAATACTGGTGCAATTGCCTTGGCAAAGGAATCCAGGTTTCACAAGAGAACCAAGCACATCAAGAGACGCTTCAACTCCATCCGGGATCAAGTCCAGGTGGGAGACATACAGATTTGCAAGATACATATAGATCTGAATGTTGCAGACCCGTTGACTAAGCCTCTTCCACGAGCAAAACATGATCAGCACCAAGGCTCCATGGGTGTTAGAATCATTATTGTGTAATCTAGATTATTGAATCTAGTGCAAGTGGGAGACTGAAGGAAATATGCCCTAGAGGCAATAATAAAGTTATTATTTATTTCCTTATATCATGATAAATGTTTATTATTCATGCTAGAATTGTATTAACTGGAAACATGATACATGTGTGAATACATAGACAAACAGAGTGTCACTAGTATGCCTCTACTTGACTAGCTCGTTTACCAAAGATGGTCATGTTTCCTAGCCATAGACATGAGTTTTCATTTGATTAACGGGGTCATATCATTAGGAGAATGATGTGATTGACTTGACCCATTTCGTTAGCTTAGAACTTGATCGTTTAGTATGTTGCTATTGCTTTCTTCATGACTTATACATGTTCCTATGACTATGAGATTATGCAACTCCCATTTAGCGGAGGAACACTTTGTGTGCTACCAAACGTCACAATGTAATTGGGTGATTATAAAGGTGCTCTGCAGGTGTCTCCGAAGGTACTTGTTGAGTTGGCATATTTCGATATTAGGATTTGTCACTCCGATTGTCGGAGAGGTATCTCTGGGCCCACTCGGTAATGCACATCACTATAAGCCTTGCAAGCATTGTAACTAATAAGTTAGTTGTGGGATGATGTATTACAGAATGAGTAAAGAGACTTGCCGGTAACGAGATTGAACTAGGTATTGAGATACTGATGATCGAATCTCGGGCAAGTAACATACCGATGACAAAGGGAACAACGTATGTTGTTATGTGATTTGACCAATAAAAGATCTTCGTAGAATATGTGGGAGCCAATATGAGCATCTAGGTTCCGCTATTGGTTATTGACCGGAGACGTGTCTCGGTCATGTCTACATAGTTCCCGAACCCGTAGGGTCCGCACGCTTAAAGTTCGGTGACGATCGATATTATGAGTTTTGTGTTTTGATGTACCGAAGGTAGTTCGGAGTCCCGGATATGATCACAGACATGACGAGGAGTCTCGAAATGGTCAAGACGTAAAGATCGATATATTGGACGACTATGTTCGGACACCGGAAAGGTTCCGGAAGGTTTCAGACATATATCGGAGTATCGGAGGTTACCGGAACCCCCCCCCCCGGGGGGGCTTAATGGGCCTACATGGGCCTTAGTGGAAATAGAGGGCAGCAAGGGGAGTGTGGGGCGCGCCCCCCTAAGGCCCAAACCGAATTGGTTTAGGGCAAGGGGGGTCGGGCCCCTCTTTCCTTCTCCTCCTCTCCCTTTCCTCCCCCCTCTCCTACTCCTACTAGGAATAGGAGGAGTCCTGCTCCTAGTGGGAGTAGGACTCCCCCTTGGCACGCCTCTCCCTGGCCGGCCACCTCCTCCCCCTTGCTCCTTTATATACGGGGGCACGTGGGCACCCCATAAACACACAATTGATCATTGATCCCTTAGCCGTGTGCGGTGCCCCCCTCCACCATAATCCACCTCGATCATATCGTAGCAGTGCTTAGGCGAAGCCCTGCGTCGGTAGCATCATCATCACCGTCATCATGCCATCGTGCTGACGAAACTCTCCTGTGAAGCTTTGCTGGATCGGAGCTCGCGGGACGTCATCGAGTTGAACGTGTGCAGAACTCGGAGGTGCCGTCCGTTCGGTACTTGGATCGGTCAGATCGTGAAGACGTACGACTACATCAACCGCGTTGGGCTAACGCTTCCGCATTCGGTCTATGAGGGTACGCAGACACACTCTCCCCTCTCGTTCCTATGCATCACCATGATCCTGTGTGTGCGTAGGATTTTTTTTTGAAATTACTACGTTTCCCAACAAAAGATCACCTTGAGCTTGTGTTCCTTTGAAAGAAGTAGGATCATACTTCTCTTGTTGAGGAACAAACTTCGTCTTGGGGTATTGATCTTCTTCCCACTCAACTCCATTGGCATTGAACTTCTGTTCAAAACCAACACCTTGATTCTTCCGGTGCCTTCCTTGCTTGCGTACAATTTCCTCAAATTTCTTACTTCCGGCAAGGCTCTTGTAAACACCTTTCTCTATAATTCCCTTCAATAAGCTATTTTCTTGCTCAAGTGTAACTTGGCTAAGAGAGTCATTAGTGGAATCAAGATAACTACTAGAAGCAACAACATTGGATTAGCATGATTGTTGTTACTACTAGATGAAGAATCTTTCTTGTTCCTGTTGCTAGATTTAACTTGTGGCATGTAAGTAGACAAGAGTAAACGCTTGGCAATGTAAGAAGAACTTTTATTGTGAAGATCATCATTGATTGATTTTAAGAACTCATGCTCTTGCTCTAGGTTGAGCTTTTCAAAGCGTAGCTTCTCATGAGTCTTTAAAAATTCTTGATGATCTTTCAAGGTAGTTTCATGAGCTAACTTAAGAGTGTTTAGTTCTTTAGTTAGACGCTCAATCTCCTTCTTATCATCATCATTCGTTTTATCTTGATTAGCATGATTAATAGCAAGTTCATTGTAGTTTTCATAACTAGAGTTGTTAACAAGTAAATCATCATCTCCTAGCAAATCATCTTCATCACTATTGAAATCAACATACTCGGGGTGTGTTACCTTTGGACCTTTAGCCATGAAGCATCTTCCAATTCCTTCATTTGGTGAGTCAAATATGTCGTAGGAGTTGGTTGTCACAAGTGCTAGTCCGGAAACACCTTCATCTTGAGTATATTCGGAGTCGGAGTGATAACTTCTTTCGGAGTGATGGTCGGAGTCAGAGCCGGATACCCATTCACCAACATGAGCTTGATGTATTCGTTTTGTGTAGCTCCTTGATGACTTGTCCTTCCTCTCTGAATCCTTGATTCTCCGAGAGGGTCTTCATTCATAACGATCATCTCTACTCCTCCTCTCTCTTGATGGTGATTCTTCTCTTCTACTTCTTATCTTGGGAGAATCTTCTCTTCTTTTGTAGGGAGCCGTACACTCATTGGAATAGTGTCCGGGTCTTCCACAATTGTAGCAGTTATGCTCACGACTAGAAGATCTTTTGTCATTGTAGGACCTTGACTTGGAACTTCTTTCCTTACTTCTACTCTTGTAGAACTTGTTGAAGTTCTACACCATTAGGCTCAATTCTTCATTGAAGGTTTGTTTCTCATTTGATGATGTGGGGGCATCACATGAGGCTTTGTAAGCACCACTTGACTTGTTGTGAAGCTCTTCCTTATCCTTAAGTGACATCTCATGGGCAACAATTCTTCCAATGACTTCCGTTGGCTTGAGATCTTTGTAGTTGGGCATCATTTGTATCAATGTGCACATGGTATCATATTTTCCATCCAGGGCTCTTAGGATCTTCTTGATGATGAATCTATCGGTCTTCTCTTCACTTCCTAAGCCGGCAATCTCATTTGTGATGAGAGCAAGCCTAGAGTACATTTCAGCGACACCTTCACCATCCTTCATTTTGAACTTGTCAAGTTGACTTTGAAGCACATCCAATTTGGATTCCTTGATGGAGTCGGTACCTTCGTGCATATAAATCAAAGTATCCCAAATTTCCTTTGCATTCTCAAGATGGCTGATTTTGCTGAATTCTTCGATGCACAATCCGTTGAAGAGAATATCACAAGCTTGAGCATTGTATTACATCATCTTCAAATCTTCTGCGGTAGCTTCACGGTTCGGTTCTCTCCCATCAAAGAATTCACCTTGCAAGCCAATACACACAATAGCCCAAACGGCGGGGTTATGTCCAAGAATATGCATTTTCATCTTATGCTTCCAACTAGCAAAATTTGTACCATCAAAGTAAGGACCTCTACGGTGGTAATTTCCCTCGCTAGATGCCATACTCTCCTAGGTTGTGAAACCAAGGCTATGACCACCAAAATCTATGGAAATTAAAGCAAATGGAGACCAAAGCTCTGATACCACTTGTAGGATCAAAAGTATGTCTAGAGGGGGGTGATTAGACTACTTGACCAAATAAAAATCTAGCCTTTTACCAATTTTAGTTCTTGGCAGATTTTAGCAACTTTGCACAAGTCAAGCAATCAACCTACACATGCAATTCTAAGAGTATAGCAGCGAAAAGTAAAACAATTGCATATGAAGGTAAAGGGAGGAGTTTGAGGGAGAAAATGCAATGTTGACATGGAGATTTTTGGCGTGGTTCCGATAGGTGGTGCCATCGTACATCCATGTTGATGGAGACTTCAACCCACGAAGGGTAATGATTGCGCGAGTCCACGGAGGGCTCCACCCACGAAGGGTCCACGAAGAAGCAACCTTGTCTATCCCACCATGGTCGTCACCCATGAAGGACTTGCCTCACTCAGGTAGATCTTCACGAAGTAGGCGATTTCCTTGCCCTTACAAACTCCTTGGTTCAACTCCGCAATCTTGACGGAGGCTCCCAAGTGACACCTAGCCAATCTAGGAGACACCACTCTCCAAGAGGTACAAATGGTGTGTTGATGATGAACTCCTTACTCTTGTGCTTCAAATGATAGTCTCCCCAACACTCAACTCTCTCTCATAGAATTGGATTTGGTGGAAAGAAGATTTGAGTGGAAAGAAACTTGGGGAAGGCTAGAGATCAAGATTTATGTGGTAGGAATGGAATATCTTGACCTCAACACAAGTGTAGGTGGTTCTCTCTCAGAAAATGCATGTTGGAAGTGTAGGCATGTTCTGATGGCTCTCTCCACGAATGAAGAGTGGGTGGAGGGGTATATATAGCCTCCACACAAAATCTAACCGTTACACACAATTTACCAAACTCGGTAGGACCGAATCATGAAACTTGGTCGGACCGATTTAGTTCAAAATGTGAACGTTAGGATTTTCGGTGGGACCGAACTTCAACTCGTTGGGACCGATTTCTTTAGGGTGAGGGCATAACGTAATCTCGGTGAGACCGATTACACACACTCGGTGGGACCGATTTTGGTAATAGACAAACAGAGAGTTGGTCAGGCAAACTCGGTGGGACCGATTCGCTCATCTCGGTTGGACTGAAACGTTACGAAAGGGAAACAAAGAGTTTGCATTGCAATCTCGGTGGGACCGATCGCTCATCTTGGTTGGACCGAAACGTTACGAAGGGAAATCGAGAGATTATAATCCCATCTCGGTGAGACCGAGATACCTATCGGTGAGACCAAAAAGACTAGGGTTTCTGGGCTTCTGGCAGTGGCTATGTCAAGAGAACTCGGTGGCGCCGGATAGAAAGCTTCGGTAGGGCCGAGTTTGACTTTTGATTTGGGACATATGTGGATATGAGAAAGTAGTTGAGGGCTTTGGAGCATATCACTAAGCATTTTGAGCAAGAACCTCATTAAGTAGCACCTCACCCCCTCTTGATAGTATTGGCTTTTCCTATGGACTCAATGTGATCTTGGATCACTAAAATGAAAAATGTAGAGTCTTGTGCTTTGAGCTTGAGCCAATCCTTTTGTCCTTGGCATTTTGAGAGGTCCACTTTTCTAATCCATGCCACGCCAATCATTGAGCTTTCCTGAAATATTTATCTTGAAATAGCATTAGCTCAATGAGCTATATGTTGTTAGGAATTACCAAAACCACCCAGGGATAGTTGCACTTTCAGAGATGCCTAAGAGAGTGGAGCTAAAAGAGCACTCACATGGAGGTGGCCCAGGATTGAAGAGTTGCATTGGTTCATCTGCCAACGCCCAACACAAATGCAATCTCACGGCGACCTTGGTTCGCACCGGCGAGGAAGTCTGCTTAGATAAGATGTGGTTAGTTACCTAAGGTCGCTTTGTTTTCCTAAGAACCTTCGCTTCCAGAGACGCCTCCTCAACTCAATTCACTAATTGCTACACACTTGCATGGGCTGGACACGACCTCCTCCACGTCGTGCACCTCGTCTGGTTATGTGGATTTGTTCTCGAGCCTATGGGCCGCGCGTCGCCAGTTCATGGGGTCTCCTCCCCACCTTAGAGCAGTCAAGATGACGGACAAGGCCAGCAAGAGCTAGGTCTATGTGCAGGGCGAAGGCGATTGTAGTGGAAAGAGCAGCGGGCGGCTCGGGGAGCCGTGGAGGTCAGCCATCCACGGTTCCCCATGCCCGTGGCCGATACACAACGCTCGACGGAACGGAAAGCCAGAGAAATGGAACGGAGAGGTAACGGCGTGGTCGCTGTCCCCGTCCTTCGCCGTCGCCATCCGCCCCCGCCCATGCTCCCAATAAGACCATGACGACCTGACCCCCACCCCTTCTCGGATCCCACCAGCGAGCGAGGCCAACGACAGAGGCCAAGCAGCAGAGCTACCTACCCCTCGAAGCCGGAGCAGAGATGGAGTCGCCGGAGCCGATGAGCCCATCGTCGTCGGGGGACTAGCACTGGCACCACGGGGCGGCGGAGCAGCCGTCAGAGACGGCGGCGCTGCGGGCGCTGGTGGACCGGGTGTGCGGCGGGGAGGTAGAAAATAGCGGTAGACCAACTGACAAGCGTGGACATGAAGTGAAAAACAGACGAAATCATTGTGAGCTCGTTATTTCACGGGAGCTTAGTAACTAGAGGGATGCCAGATCATTGCCTGGCTTGTGTGGAGAGAAACTTGAGTCAAATGGAGATCCCCTCCCCACCCCTATTTATAGTGGGATCAAGGGGTATAGGCTAGGGGGAAAACACCAAAAAGTGCTTGGATATTTTCCACATAAAAGCCACAATAGAGGGAAAGGGGAACTCCATGGAGGAGCTCCTCCTTGGCCCGGCCACCCTTGTGTGGGCCCCTTTTGGTGGGGCCCACCACCCCATATCATCATCCTTGACTTTTAGGGAAAGCCCCAAAAGCTGGATTTCCAAAAGGCCACAAAAAGGGGTTGTACCATAATAGTGTTGCATCCATCATTATCCCATGATTTATGGGATCTTGTCCCTTCAAATTTGGACAAGTTTTTTTCATGACCATTTAATCCGAAAAAATTTCTGGAAGGTCTAGAACATTTTTGGAACCCCCTAAAATAATTCTGGACATGTTTCGAAACATTTCCTATATGATATTTTTATCTCCGAAACATTTTCGGTTACTCCGAAACACTTTCAGTTTTCTCTCTGAAACTTTTTCACCGTCTCAAAACTTTTCTGGTAGCTATCTCTTGGACTTCCTGTCTATTATTCAACAAATATATTACCCTTAAGTGTGTGAGCATGTAGGTTCGGTGAAGTATAGACATGATCGGAACTCTTTTCGGTCAATGATCAATAGCAGAACGTGGACATCCATATTGATCCCTATGCCCACATGAATGAATATCTGAGTGAACCTATAGTTACCGAATGCTATTCATGTTCCTTCACGATATGCTACAAATACAGAAGGTGAGATTTAATGGCATCACCGTGAATCAACAACTTGTTCACTATGTCAGTTTCCTCGTTACCGGTTTTGTTCTCTTTTCTCATTCCCACGTTCCGGTATCCTTGTGATCAAATCACACCGTGTTTGTGTTGGGGAACGTAGTGTAACACCCCGGATGTAACTTTCCCAATTTGTACTCCAACTCTTGCCGTTTCCGGCGTTAAGTTATATTTATTTCTCGGGTTCGGGTCTTTGTCTCCGTGTGTTGTTTTCATTTTCATGCATCTCATATCATGTCATCAGGTGCATTGCATTTGCATACGTGTTCATCTCATGCATCCGAGCTTTTTCCCCATTGTCCGTTTTGCATTCCGGCGCTTCGTTCTCCTCCGGTGGTCATTTCTAGTTTTCTTTCGTGTGTGGGAATTAAACATTTCCGGATTGGACCGAGACTTGTCATGCGGCCTTGGTTTACTACCGGTAGACCGCCTGTCAAGTTTCGTACCATTTGGACTTCATTTGATACTCCAACGGTTAACCGAGGGACCGAAAAGGCCTCGTGTGTGTTGCAGCCCAACACCCCTCCATTTTGGCCCAAAACCCACCAAACTCTTCTCCATGTCCTAGAGCGTTCGATCATGATCGCGTGGCCGAAAACCGCACCTTATTTGGACTCTCCTAGCTCCACTTATGCCTATATATAGCCCCCTCCATTCTCGGATCATCTCTTCCCACGAAACCCTAGGAAAAAAACAGATCTCCGCGCCGAGCCGGACACGTCCGACCCGGCCGGACAAAATTCGCCACCCGCCGCCGCCACGTCAGCGCCCGCGGGACCGCTTCGCCGCCGACGCCCGAGGCCCTCTAGGCCCGCGGGAAGCCCCCGTGAGCCTATCTCCGCGCCCGCCGCCGCCTGTCTTCTCCCCCGCGCCCGACCACTGCCCGCGGCCACCATCGTTGGCTGGCGACCGCCGCACCTCGCCGGCGCGCGAGCCGCGCCCCGCCGCCGCCTGTCTCGCCGTGGGTCGCCGCCCGAGCCGGCGCCGCCCCCGTCCACCACCGCCGGCGCCGCCTTGCTCCGGCCGGTGAGCCCCGGCCTCTTCCCCGAGCTCCGGCCGTCCCTCTCCTCTACGGCGATTCGAGATACAGTGTTTCCGGCGAACATCGAAGAACGCGCCAGATCTGGATCTGGGTCATCTCGGTTGACTTTTTCGTCCCTAACCCTAGTTTTTTATGCATACTTTAACCGCCCGTAACTTTGCATCCGTAGCTCCGATTTGGACATATTATATATCAAAATGTTCGCCTCGACGAGTACATAATTTCATTCCATTGCATCATTTTCAGTTGAGCTCATCTTGATGCCCAAAATGCTGTTAGAAGGAGGCTTCGTGAGTTAATTGTCAGATCTGCTAGTTCATCTTAGACTTTTGTCTTTTTTGCCATGATTATTGTGTGCATGCTATGCCTGTGAGTCCTTCATATGTTTTGTTAAGCATTTTTTCTTCTTTCTAGAGGTGCAACCCATGCATTTTTAGGATGTGTGTGGTGACTTGTGAAAGCTTGCAAAGAGAGGCACCCGGGAAATCTGTTTTCAGGGACTTAGTTGTTTTCACAAAGTCTGGGATATTTTAGTTCATGATGCCATATGTTCGGCTTGTTTCCTAGTGATCCGTGCCTCTTTTGAGGATGATCAGTAAAGGAGTTTTGTTAATCATGTTATGCTCTATACATCCATGTCTTTGTTTGCAATTATGGAGCAACATTGCTTGAGTGAATCGAGCTCTACTTTTGCTTCGTGGTGAATCTGGGCAGATCGTCAACTCGTTTGCGATTTTGCCGGCGTTGTTGTAGTTGATCCGTGCATGCTATGCCATTGTTCTTGCCATGTCTAGCTAGAATTTTGTGCCTTCTTAATGGATGTATGATTTCCTTGCCATGACTTGCACCGTGGTGAGTGCATCGAGCTCATTTACATGCCTTCGTGAGTTATATTACAGCATGTCTCAGTTTTCACTAAGTCTGAAAACTGATTGTGTTTTAGCTATGTTCGTGTGCCCGTTAATATATTTTGTGAACCATTTTGGCCCCAGGTCACTTTGGGTCTTTTGTTAAGCTTGTTGAGTACCTCCATGCCATGTTCTTACTTGTCATGTTCAGGTCTTATATCATGTTGTTTTGCTGCTCCGAAGAGAGCATCGTGCTCTGAAATTCCAGACAAGTGTTAATATCACTAAGTCTGGAATCTGTTTTGCATTTGCGTTTTTGCCATGCTTGTTTGAACCTCATAATGGATGAATTTGCCGTGGCTCAGTGCTAGTCTTTTGTTAAGCATCTTGTGTGCATCCCTGCCATATATTTTGTTGTCATGTTCGGTGGCTGTAGCATGTTCATTTCGTTGCATTTAGATGCCTACTTGCTGTAAATCGCAGACCGGTGTCATTCTTAAAACGTTTGCCATTTCCAAACCATAACTCCGAATCCGATGATCTTTATGTCGTTTTCAAGCGATTTCATCCCCTCTATCCAGTGGCACACTTGGAATTCCAAGTTGAGGCCAGGTTCATGCATTTTCCTGTCATATCTTGCGTTTTGCATCCCGCATCGCATCCCGCATAGCATATCATCATTTCATCATATTGCTTGGTCTTACACGTGGTTGATTGTATCCTTGTTGCTTGTTTGTCTTGTTTGGGTAGAGCCGGGAGACGAGTTCGCTACCGAGGAGCCCGTTGAGTTTGCTTGTGAGGATCCAGTCAACTCTGACAACTGTGCAGGCAAGATGATCATACCCTCGAAATTACTAATATCTTTGCTATGCTAGTTTGCTCGCTCTTGCTATGCCAATGCTACGATGCCTACCTTTTGCTTGTCAGCCTCCCAATTGCCATGTCAACCTCTAACCCACCTTGTCCTAGCAAACCATTGATTGGCTATGTTACCGCTTTGCTCAGCCCCTCTTATAGCGTTGCTAGTTGCAGGTGAAGATTGGAGGCCGTTCCTTGTTGGAACATCTTTTATTTACTTGTTGGGATATCATTATATTTCTATGTTATCTTAATGCATCTATATACTTGGTAAAGGGTGGAAGGCTTGGCCTCTCGCCTAGTGTTCTGTTCCACTCTTGCCGCCCTAGTTTCCGTCATATCAGTGTTATGTTCCCGGATTTTGCGTTCCTTACGCGGTTGGGTTATAATGGGAACCCCTTGATATTTCGCCTTGATTAAAGCTTTTCCAGCAATGCCCAACCTTGGTTTTACCATTCGCCACCTAGCCTTTTCTTTCCCTTGGGTTCTGCAGACTCAAGGGTCATCTTATTTTCCCCCCCCCCCCGGGCCAGTGCTCCTCTGAGTGTTGGTCCACCTGTCAGCTACCGGTGGCCACCAGGGGCAACTCTGGGCTGGCCTACCCGTACCTAGGACAATCTGAGTGTTCCCTGAGAAAGAGATATGTGCAGCTCCTATCGGGATTTGTCGGCACATTCGGGCGGTGTTGCTGGTCTTGTTTTAACCTGTCGAAGTGTCTTGAGTTACCGAGTCTGATCGGAACGTCTTGGGAGGAGGTCTATTCCTTCGTTGACCATGAGAGCTTGTCATGGGCTAAGTTGGGACTCCGCTACAGGGATTGAACTTTCGAAAGCCGTACCCGCGGTTATGGGCAGATGGGAATTTGTTAATGTCTGGTTGTAGATAACTTGAACCTTAATTAATTAAAATGAATCAACTGAGTGTGTTACCGTGATGGCCTCTTCTCGGCGGAGTCTGGGAAGTGGACACGGTGTTGGAGTTATGCTTGCGCAGGTTGTTCCTTTAGATTCCCGCTTGTGCTTTGCCTCCTCTTCTCGCTCTCTTTTGCGGATAAGTTAACCACCATTTTTGCCAGTCGCTTGCTGCAGCTCCACTTATAATTGCCTTACCCTTCCTACAAGCTTAAATAGTCTTGATCGCGAGGGTGCGAGATTGCTGAGTCCCTGTGGCTCACAGATACTATAACCCCAGATGCAGGTCCAGGTGATTCCGCTCCAGGTGACGAGTACGAGCTCAAGTGGGAGTTCGACGAGGACTCTCAGCGTTATTATGTTTCCTTTCCCGATGATCAGTAGTGGTGCCTAGTTGGGGTTTGATTCAGGGCCTTGTCGCATGTTGGGTTCCTTTCTATTTTGGCGCCGTAGTCGGGCCATGAGTGTCTGTCTGATGGATGTTATTTATGTACTTTGATGTGATGTGGCGAGTGTAAGCCAACTATGTATCTTCCCCTTTTATTATATTATACATGGGATGTTGTAATGATTGCCTGACTTGCGACATTGCTTTCAATGCGGTTATGTCTCTAAGTCGTGCCTCGACACGTGGGAGCTATAGCCGCATCGGGGCGTTATAAGTTGGTAATCAGAGCCTTCCCCGACCTCAGGAGCCCCATTGCTTGATCGTTTTTAGCAGCCGAGTTGTGTCTAGAAAAATGTTTTGAGTCTTTAGGAATTATATATCGGAGAGTTTAGGAATTCTTTTACTTCCCAGTCTCCTCATCGCTCTGGTAAGACATCCTGACGTAGAGTTTTGACTCTTCTCTTCTCAAATTTTCACTAAATTTTTTTTTAGGATCACGCGAGTATCTTGGATTTGTTCCGATGGCTTATGATGAGAACATTGTCTTGGTGCCTCCTGTCAGGGGTTTAGTGGAAGTGTCCCGGGGAGTTGAGCTCTGAGGTGTTGTCATCATAATTTTATCGTTGCAATTCTGGAATACTTGAGATATGTTCGCCGACATCGAAAATCTCTTTTATGCAGTTCGTTGGTGAGATAACCTCGACGCCACCCAGTACTGGGGCGGGAGTTCGGGAGTATCGCCATAACTTGTATAACGGATGCTTTTCGAAGGTTGAGGTAGATGGTTTCCGAAGTTTTCTTGGTTATGTGTTGAAGGATGGATACAACTGGATGTAGGATTTGCTAGTTTGGGTGAGATATTATGCTTCCCCTGTATCCCCAACACCTGATTGCATAACCGGAAAGGTTCGGGAGTTTCATAGGTGGGAATTCTAGTAGCTCTAGTTCTTCTTCCACGGATATTGGTTTGAGATTGGGATTTCTTACCAATTATTCGTTCTTGATCCGTACCTTGTTGATTTATTTCTCTACCTTAATTCTACGTGGCTTCTCAATTTATGGATAGGTGACCATTTGAAGAGGAATGCATTCGTTCATTTTGTTCGGATGTGAAGACTATATGTTGCAATTTTCATTCCGTTGGTTTCAGCTTCAATATTTATCTGTCTATGTGCTAACGGTGGTCAACCTCTTCAGGATGGCTCCCGCTAAGAGCACCAGTCAGAACCAGAATCAAGATCCGCCACCACCTCCACCTCCTCCAGAGGCATGGCAAGCTGTGATGGCCGCAACCAATGCAAACACTCAGCTGATCATGCAAATTCTCCAAGAGCGCAATCAAGGCAGTCAAGGGAATCAAGGCAGCAATCAGAGTCACTTTGCCACACTCAACCAGTTCCTTGCTAACAGGCCAAAGAATTTCAGTAATTGTGTTGAGGCAACCGATGCTGACGATTGGCTTGTGGATCTGTGTAAGCATTTCGAGTGCAGTAACGTCAGGCCTGAGGACTTTGTCAAGTTCGCTTCCTTCCAACTCAAAGATCAAGCTGCAGAATGGTTCCAGCAGTACAAGGACTCCAGAGGTGGACGTGTTATCACTTGGGATGATTTCCGTCGAGATTTCTGAGCTCATCACATTCCGCAGAGCGTGGTTGAAAGCAAGCGTGAGGAATTCCGCAATCTGAAGCAAGGCTCTTTGTCTGTCTATGACTACAACAATCTGTCTATGACTACAACAAATTGTTCCAGAAGCTTGCCCGCTTTGCCAAGCAGGACGTGCCTGATGATAAGAGCATGATATATCAGTTCAGGGGTGGTCTCAGAGAAGATATTCAGCTCGCTCTTGTTCTCTTTGAGCCCTTGAGATACGATGAGTTCTACAACATGGCACTGAAGCAAGAGGCTGCTCAGTTGAGGTGTGATGCTTCCAGGAAGCGAGTCAGAGATGTTACTCCTTCTTCCTCTACTCAAGTGGCCAAGCAGCAGAAGTTTTGGCTTCCTCCTCCTCCGTTCCGTCAGCCGTATCAGCAGAAGAGCAAAGGTGGCAGTGGTTCTTCCCCCCCCCCCAACCCCGGCTTTCAGAACAAGACTTCGTCTCAAACTCCAAGATCGAGTGCTCCGTATCACCGTCCGCTTTCAGAGGTCACGTGCAACAAGTGCCAACAGAAGGGTCACTATGCCAACAAGTGTTTCAACCAGAGGCGTCTTCCTCCTCCTCCTCCTCCTGTCAGATCGGCAAGTACAGCTGTAGTCAAGCATAACCCCAAGCATGCCAAGGTGAATTTGATGAATGCAGCTCAGGCAGAGGACTCGTCAGATGTGATCATGGGTAACATTCCTGTTAATGATATTCCTGCAAAAGTTCTTTTTGACACGGGTGCATCGCATTGCTTCATCTCGAGACCGTTTACAAATAGGCATGAATTGGTTTCACAAGTTTTTCCTAGTCCTTTAGCAGTTGTCTCTCCCGGTAAGCGCATGCAGGCTAACTCCATCGTTCCGGAGGTTTCTATCACTTTGGGTGACTACAAGTTCTTGGCTTCTCCTACGGTTCTCGGTGACTCAGATATTGATCTTATTCTCGGAATGGATTGGCTTTCTAAGCACAAGGCACATCTTGATTGTGCAGCTAGGCAGATTCAATTGACTCATTCGTCTGAGGATGTAATTGTCTTTGCCGCTCGGGATAATACCATTCGTCTGTTTTCCCTCAATGAGAAGGGTGAATTGGACGCTATTTCGCAAATTCCAGTCGTTTGCGAATATCAAGACGTCTTTCCAGAAGAGCTCCCAGGAATGCCTCCGCACCGGCCAGTTGAATTCGTTATTGAACTTGAGCCTGGCACGGAACCTGTGTGCAAACGTCCTTACAAGCTCGGACCTGAAGAGTTGAAGGAGCTGAAGAAGCAACTCGATGAGCAAGAAAGAATGGGTCTCATCCGGCCTAGTACTTCTCCGTGGGGTTGTGGTGTTCTTTTTGTGAAGAAGAAGGATGGAACGGACCGACTTTGTGTTGATTACCGTCCAGTGAACAAGAAGACCATCAAGAACAAATACCCACTTCCCAACATCAATGAGCTGTTCGAACAACTCAAAGGTGCTCAAGTATTCTCCAAGCTTGATCTCCGTATGGGTTATCACCAGATTCGCATTCGTGAAGAAGATATTCCCAAGACAGCATTCAGAACAAGCTTTGGTTCATATGAATACACTGTCATGTCTTTTGGCCTCGCCAACGCTCCTCCGACGTTCTCTCGCATGATGAACTTCATCTTCAACGCCTACACCAATGACTTTGTTTTGGTCTATCTCAACGACATTCTGGTTTTCTCGAAGAACAAGGAAGATCATGCCAAGCACTTGCGTTTGGTTCTTGATAAGCTCAGGGAACATCAGTTCTACGCCAAGTTCTCCAAGTGTGAATTTTGGCTCGATGAGGTTCTTTATCTTGGTCATATCATCTCTGCCAAGGGCATTTCCGTGAATCCCGAGAAGGTATCCGCAATTGTGAATGGGGAACCTCCTCAGAACGTGAAGCAACTTCGCAGTTTTCTCGGTCTCGCAAGCTACTGCCGAAGATTCGTTGAAAACTTTTCTAAGATCGCGAAGCCTCTCTCAAATCTTCTTCAGAAGCACGTCAAGTACGTTTGGTCTCCGGAGTGTGATATTGCTTTCAACACTTTGAAAGAGAAGTTGATCACTGCTCCAGTTTTGACTCCGCCTGATGAATCCAAGCCGTACGAGGTCTTTTGTGATGCCTCTCTCCAAGGTCTTGGCGCAGTTTTGATGCAAGAGAAGAAAGTTGTTGCTTATACATCTCGCCAGTTGAAGCCTAATGAGAAGAACTACCCCACTCACGATCTCGAGTTGGCGGCAGTTGTGCATGCTCTTTTGACTTGGAGACATCTTCTATTGGGAAGAAAAGTGGACATTTTCACTGATCACAAGAGTCTCAAGTACATCTTCACTCAGCCTAATCTCAATCTAAGGCAAACTCGATGGGTCGAAATGATTCAAGAGTATAATCCGAGTATTGAGTATACTCCAGGCAAGGCCAATGTGATTGCTGACGCTTTGAGCAGAAAGGCTTACTGCAACAGTCTGATTCTTAAGCCTTATCAACCCGAGCTTTGTGAAGCTTTCCGCAAACTTAGTCTGCAAGTTGTTCATCAAGGTTTCCTCGCCAACCTTCAAGTCTCTCCTACCCTAGAAGACCAGATTCGCCAAGCCCAGCTTCTTGATGCTATGGTGAAAAAGGTGAAAATTGGGATTGCCAAGAGTCAGTCCAAGTACAAGTGCTACCGCCTTGATGACAAGGACACTCTCTTCTTTGAGGATCGTATTGTTGTGCCCAAAGGTGAACTTCGTAAAGTGATCATGAACGAGGCTCACAATTCTCTCCTCTCCATCCACCCTAGGAGCACGAAGATGTATCAGGACCTTAAGCAAGTTTATTGGTGGACTCGAATGAAGCGCGAGATCGCTCAATTCGTGAATGAATGTGATGTCTGCAGAAGAGTGAAGGCAGAACACCAAAGGCCAGCTGGTCTCCTCCAACCTCTTGCCATTCCATAATGGAAGTTTGACCACATTGAAATGGACTTCGTGACTGGGTTTCCAAAGTCCAAGCGTGGCAATGATGCTATATTTGTTGTCATCGACAAGCTCACCAAAGTGGCTCACTTTCTGCCTATCAAAGAGTCGATCACTGCAGCTCAATTGGCGGAACTCTATACCTCTCGCATTGTCTCTCTGCACGGTATTCCTCAAGTGATCTCTTCAGACCGTGGCAGCATCTTTACCTCCAAGTTTTGGGATTCTTTCCAGAAGGCCATGGGCACTAACATCCGCTTCAGCACAGCTTTCCATCCTCAAACAAGCGGTCAAGTCGAGCGTGTCAACCAGATTCTTGAAGATATGCTCAGGGCTTGTGTGATCTCCTTCGGCATGAAGTGGGAGGATTGTCTTCCTTATGCTGAATTCGCCCTATAGTGAGTCGTATTACAATTCACTGGCCGTCGTTTTACAACGTCGTGACTGGGAAAACCCTGGCGTTACCCAACTTAATCGCCTTGCAGCACATCCGGTGAACGTCAGCTGCTGGGTAATGACTTAATCACAGAAGCAAAAGAAATGTGCAAAGTCATTCGTGATAACCTCAAAGCAGCCCAATCCCGCCAGAAGAGCTACTATGATAGTAAGCACCATGATTTGGCCTTCGAGATCGGAGATCATGTTTACCTCCATGTCTCTCCTATGAAAGGTACTCGTCGCTTCGGTATCAAAGGGAAGCTTGCCCCTAGATACGTGGGACCTTTCAAGATTGTCAGCAAGAGAGGCGACCTCGCCTATCAACTCGAGCTTCCTTCAAACTTTGCAAATGTTCATGATGTGTTCCACGTCTCTCAGCTTCGAAAGTGCTTCAAGACTCCTGACCGCACCGTCAACTTCGAGGACATTGAGCTCCAAGAAGATCTCTCTTATCGTGAGCACCCAGTTGCTATTCTCGAAGAGACTGAACGCAAGACTCGCAACAAGTTAATCAAATTCCTCAAAGTCAAGTGGTCTCACCATTCCGACCGTGAAGCTACCTGGGAACGCGAGGATCATCTCCGTTCTGAGTACCCGGAGTTCTTTCAGTTCTAGATCTCGGGACGAGATCTTTTTGTAGTGGTGGAGTGTTGTAACACCCCGGATGTAACTTTCCCAATTTGTACTCCAACTCTTGCCGTTTCCGGCGTTAAGTTATATTTATTTCTCGGGTTCGGGTCTTTGTCTCCGTGTGTTGTTTTTGTTTTCATGCATCTCATATCATGTCATCAGGTGCATTGCATTTGCCTACGTGTTCATCTCATGCATCCGAGCTCTTTCCCCGTTGTCCGTTTTGCATTCCGGCGCTTCGTTCTCCTCCGGTGGTCATTTCTAGCTTTCTTTCATGTGTGGGGATTAAACATTTCCGGATTGGACCGAGACTTGTCATGCGGCCTTGGTTTACTAACGGTAGACTGCCTGTCAAGTTTCGTACCATTTGGACTTCGTTTGATACTCCAACGGTTAACCGAGGGACCGAAAAGGCCCCGTGTGTGTTGCAGCCCAACACCCCTCCATTTTGGCCCAAAACCCACCAAACTCTGCTCCATGTCCTAGAGCGTTCGATCACGATCGCGTGGCCGAAAACCGCACCTTATTTGGACTCTCCTAGCTCCACTTATGCCTATATATAGCCCCCTCCATTCTCGGATCATCTCTTCCCACGAAACCCTAGGAAAAAAACAGCTCTCCGCGCCGAGCCGGACACGTCCGACCCGGCCGGACAAAATTCGCCACCCGCCGCCGCCACGTCAGCGCCCGCGGAACCGCTTCGCCGCCGACGCCCGAGGCCCGCTAGGCCCGCGGGAAGCCCCCGCGAGCCCATCTCCGCACCCGCCGCCGCCTGTCTTCTCCCCCGCGCCCGACCACCGCCCGCGACCACCATCACCGGCCGGCGACCGCCGCACCTCGCCGGCTCGCGAGCCGCGCCCCGCCGCCGCCTGTCTCGCCGTGGGTCGCCGCCCGAGCCGGCGCCGCCCCCGTCCACCACCGCCGGCGCCGCCTTGCTCCGGTCGGTGAGCCCCGGCCTCTTCCCCGAGCTCCGGCCATCCCTCTCCTCTCCGGCGATTCGAGCTACGGTGTTTCCGGCGAACATCGAAGAACGCGCCAGATCTGGATCTGGGTCATCTCGGTTGACTTTTTCGTCCCTAACCCTAGTTTTTTATGCATACATATTATATATCAAAATGTTCGCCTCGACGAGTACATCATTTCAATCCATTGCATCATTTTCATTTGAGCTCATCTTGATGCCCAAAATGCTGTTAGAAGGAGGCTTCGTGAGTTAATTGTCAGATCTGCTAGTTCATCTTAGACTTTTGTCTTTTTTGCCATGATTATTGTGTGCATGCTATGCCTGTGAGTCCTTCATATGTTCTGTTAAGCATTTTGTCTTCTTTCCAGAGGTGCAACCCATGCATTTTTATGATGTGTGTGGTGACTTGTGCAAGCTTGCAAAGAGAGGCACCCGGGAAATCTGTTTTCAGGGACTTAGTTGTTTTCACTAAGTCTGGGATATTTTAGTTCATGATGCCATATGTTCGGCTTGTTTCCTAGTGATCCGTGCCTCTTTTGAGGATGATCAATAAAGGAGTTTTGTTAATCATGTTATGATCTATCCATCCATATCTTTGTTTGCAATTATGGAGCAACATAGCTTGAGTCAATCGAGCTCTACTTTTGCTTCATGGTGAATCTGGGCAGATCGTCAACTCGTTTGCGATTTTGCCGGCGTTGTTGTAGTTGATCTGTGCATGCTATGCCATTGTTCTTGCCATGTATAGCTAGCATTTTGTGCCTTCTTAATGGATGTATGCTTTACTTGCCATGACTTGCACCGTGGTGAGTGCATCGAGCTCGTTTACATGCCTTCGTGAGTTATATTACAGCATGTCTCAGTTTTCACAAAGTCTGAAAACTGATTGTGTTTTAGCTATGTTCGTGTGCCCGTTAATATATTTTGTGAACCATTTTGGCCCCAGGTCACTTTGGGTCTTTTGTTAATCTTGTTGAGTAGCTCCATGCCATGTTCTTACTTGTCATGTTCAGGTCTTGTATCATATTGTTTTGCTGCTCCGAAGAGAGCATTGTGCTCTGAAATTCCAGACAAGTGTTAATTTCACTAAGTCTGGAATCTGTTTTGCATTTGCGTTTTTGCCATGCTTGTTTGAACCTCATAATGGATGAATTGGCCGTGGCTCAGTGCTAATCTTTTGTTAAACATCTTGTGTGCATCCCTGCCATGTATTTTGTTGTCATGTTTGGTGGCTGTAGCATGTTCATTTCGTTGCATTTAGATGCCTACTTGCTGTAAATCGCAGACCGGTGTCATTCTTAAAACGCTTGCCATTTCCAAACCGTAACTCCGAATCCGATGATCTTTATATCGTTTTCAAGAGATTTCATCCCCTCTATCCAGTGGCATACTTGGAATTCCAAATTGAGGCCAGGTTCATGCATTTTCCTGTCATATCTTGCGTTTTGCATCCCGCATCGCATCCCGCATAGCATATCATCATTTCATCATATTGCTTGGTCTTACACGTGGTTGATTGTATCCTTGTTGCTTGTTTGTCTTGTTTGGGTAGAGCCGGGAGACGAGTTCGCTACCGAGGAGCCCGTTGAGTTTGCTTGTGAGGATCCAGTCAACTCTGACAACTGTGCAGGCAAGATGATCATACCCTCGAAATTACTAATATCTTTGCTATGCTAGTTTGCTCGCTCTTGCTATGCCAATGCTACGATGCCTACCTTTTGCTTGTCAGCCTCCCAATTGCCATGTCAACCTCTAACCCACCTTGTCCTAGCAAACCATTGATTGGCTATGTTACCGCTTTGCTCAGCCCCTCTTATAGCGTTGCTAGTTGCAGGTGAAGATTGGAGGCCGTTCCTTGTTGGAACATCTTTTATTTACTTGTTGGGATATCATTATATTTCTATGTTATCTTAATGCATCTATATACTTGGTAAAGGGTGGAAGGCTTGGCCTCTCGCCTAGTGTTCTGTTCCACTCTTGCCGCCCTAGTTTCCGTCATATCAGTGTTATGTTCCCGGATTTTGCGTTCCTTACGCGGTTGGGTTATAATGGGAACCCCTTGATATTTCGCCTTGATTAAAGCTTTTCCAGCAATGCCCAACCTTGGTTTTACCATTCGCCACCTAGCCTTTTCTTTCCCTTGGGTTCTGCAGACTCAAGGGTCATCTTATTTTACCCCCCCCCCGGGCCAGTGCTCCTCTGAGTGTTGGTCCACCTGTCAGCTACCGGTGGCCACCAGGGGCAACTCTGGGCTGGCCTACCCGTACCTAGGACAATCTGAGTGTTCCCTGAGAAAGAGATATGTGCAGCTCCTATCGGGATTTGTCGGCACATTCGGGCGGTGTTGCTGGTCTTGTTTTAACCTGTCGAAGTGTCTTGAGTTACCGAGTCTGATCGGAACGTCTTGGGAGGAGGTCTATTCCTTCGTTGACCATGAGAGCTTGTCATGGGCTAAGTTGGGACTCCGCTACAGGGATTGAACTTTCGAAAGCCGTACCCGCGGTTATGGGCAGATGGGAATTTGTTAATGTCTGGTTGTAGATAACTTGAACCTTAATTAATTAAAATGAATCAACTGAGTGTGTTACCGTGATGGCCTCTTCTCGGCGGAGTCTGGGAAGTGGACACGGTGTTGGAGTTATGCTTGCGCAGGTTGTTCCTTTAGATTCCCGCTTGTGCTTTGCCTCCTCTTCTCGCTCTCTTTTGCGGATAAGTTAACCACCATTTTTGCCAGTCGCTTGCTGCAGCTCCACTTATAATTGCCTTACCCTTCCTACAAGCTTAAATAGTCTTGATCGCGACGGTGCGAGATTGCTGAGTCCCTGTGGCTCACAGATACTATAACCCCAGATGCAGGTCCAGGTGATTCCGCTCCAGGTGACGAGTACGAGCTCAAGTGGGAGTTCGACGAGGACTCTCAGTGTTATTATGTTTCCTTTCCCGATGATCAGTAGTGGTGCCTAGTTGGGGTTTGATTCAGGGCCTTGTCGCATGTTGGGTTCCTTTCTATTTTGGCGCCGTAGTCGGGCCATGAGTGTCTGTCTGATGGATGTTATTTATGTACTTTGATGTGATGTGGCGAGTGTAAGCCAACTATGTATCTTCCCCTTTTATTATATTATACATGGGATGTTGTAATGATTGCCTGACCTGCGACATTGCTTTCAATGCGGTTATGTCTCTAAGTCGTGCCTCGACACGTGGGAGCTATAGCCGCATCGGGGGCGTTATACGTAGTAATTTCAAAAAAATTCCTACGCACACGCAAGATCATGGTGATGCATAGCAACGAGAGGGGAGAGTGTGATCTACGTACCCTTGTAGACCGACAGCGGAAGCGTTAGCACAACACGGTTGATGTAGTCGTACGTCTTCACGGCCCGACCGATCAAGCACCGAAACTACGGCACCTCCGAGTTTTAGCACACGATCAGCTCGATGATGATCCCCGGACTCCGATCCAGCAAAGTGTCGGGGAAGAGTTCCGTCAGCACGACGGCGTGGTGACGATCTTGATGTACTATCGTCGTAGGGCTTCGCCTAAGCACCGCTACAATATTATCGAGGATTATGGTGGAAGTGGGCACCGCACACGGCTAAGAATATGATCATGTGGATCAACTTGTGTGTCTAGGGGTGCCCCCTGCCCCCGTATATAAAGGATCAAGGGGAGGAGGCCGGCCGGCCCCTATGGCGCGCCAAGGAGTCCTCCTCCTAGTAGGAGTAGGACTCCTACTAGGAGGGGGAAAGAAGTGGGGAGGGATAAGGAAAGGGGGGCGCCGCCCCCCTCTCCTAGTCCAATTCGCACCAGGGGGAGGAGGCGCGCGGCCCACCTTTGGCTGCCCCTCTCTCTCTCCACTAAGGCCCATTTGGCCCGTTACTTCTCCCGGGGGGTTCCGGTAACCCTCCGGCTCTCCGGTTTTCTCCGAAATCACCCAGAACACTTCCGGTGTCCGAATATAGCCGTCCAATATATCAATCTTTATGTCTCGACCATTTTGAGACTCCTCGTCATGTCCGTGATCACATCCGGGACTTCGAACTAACTTCGGTACATCAAAAACTCATAAACTCATAATATAACTGTCATCGAAACCTTAAGCGTGCGGACCCTACGGGTTCGAGAACAATGTAGACATGACCGAGACACGTCTCCGGTCAATAACCAATAGCGGAACCTGGATGCTCATATTGGTTCCTACATATTCTACGAAGATCTTTATCGGTCAGACTACATAACAACATACGTTGTTCCCTTTGTCATCGGTATGTTACTTGCCCGAGATTCGATCGTCGGTATCTCAATACCTAGTTCAATCTCGTTACCGGCAAGTCTCTTTACTCGTTTCGTAATACATCATCTCGCAACTAACTCATTAGTTGCAATGCTTGCAAGGCTTATGTGATGTGCATTACCGAGAGGGCCCAGAGATACCTCTCCGACAATCGGAGTGACAAATCCTAATCTCGAAATACGCCAACCCAACATGTACCTTTGGAGACACCTGTAGAGTACCTTTATAATCACCCATTTACGTTGTGACGTTTGGTAGCACACAAAGTGTTCCTCCGGCAAACGGGAGTTGCATAATCTCATAGTCATAGGAACATGTATAAGTTATGAAGAAAGCAATAGCAACATACTAAACGATCGGGTGCTAAGCTAATGGAATGGGTCATGTCAATCAGATCATTCACCTAATGATGTGATCCCGTTAATCAAATAACAACTCTTTGTTCATGGTTAGGAAACATAACCATCTTTGATTAACGAGCTAGTCAAGTAGAGGCATACTAGTGACACTCCGTTTGTCTATGTATTCACACATGTATTATGTTTCCGGTTAATACAATTCTAGCATGAATAATAA
>NC_053023.1:664442380-664578590 GCF_003073215.2 Triticum urartu | reverse complement strand
GAATTCTATGCACTTATGATTGGAACTATTAGCAAGCATCTGCAACTACTAATGTTCATTAAGGTAAAACCCAACCATAGCATTAAGATATATTGGTCCCCCTTTAATCATGTATGCATCAATTTCTATGCTAGGCTGAAGCTTCTGTCACTCTTGCCCTCCAATACATAGTTCTATCAACATATAACTAACCCTAGGGTGTGATCCACGCGCGCAATCATATGACGGGCACCAAAGGACAGCAACATAACCACAAGCAAATTAAATCAATCATAGCAATTCATCAACCACCGATAGGACAACAAAAATCTGCTCAGACATCATAGGATGACAACACATCATTGGATAATAATATGAAGCATAAAGCACCATGTTCAAGTAGAAGATACAACGGGTTGCGGGAGAGTGGACCGCTATAGATAGAGGGGGGGAGGTGATGGAGATGTTGGTGTAGATCGCGGTGATGATGATGGCGCCCGGTGTCACTCCGGTGCCACCGGAAGCGAGGGGGAGAGAGCCCCCTCCTTCTTCTTCTTCCTTGACCCCCTCCCTAGATGGGAGAAGGGTTTGCCCTCTGGTCCATGGCCTCCATGGCACGGGAGGGGCGAGAGCCCCTCCAAGATTGGATCTGTCTCTCTCTATTTCTGCGTTCCCAGATTCTTCCCTTTCACCATTTTTTATATTCCCGGAGATCCGTAACTCCGATTGGGCTGAAATTTTGCCACGATCTCTATTCGGAAATTAGTTTTCTTGCGGCAAAAGAAGGGCATCAACCGCCTTACTGGTGGCCCACGAGGGTCAGGGGTGGGCCTAGGGGGGCAGGCGTGCCCCCTGCCTCGTGGCCACCTCAGCACCGTCTCGCGTGGATTTTTCTTCCCAAAAAGCATATATATTCCAAAAAAATCTCCGTTAGTTTTTATTCCGTTTGGACTCCGTTTGATATGGATATTCTGCGAAACAAAAAACATGCAATAAACAGGAACTGACACTGGGCACTGGATCAATATGTTAGTCCCAAAAATAGTATAAAAAAGTTGCCAAAAGTATATGAAAGTTGTAGAATATTGGCATGGAACAATAAAAAATTATAGATACGACGGAGACGTATCAGCATCCCCAAGCTTAATTCCTACTCGTCCTCGAGTAGGTAAATGATAAAAAAGATAATTTTTGATGTGGAATGTACCTAGCATAATCTTGATCATATCTCTAATCATGGCACACTACAAGAAACCTGTTAATCCATGACAGATTTCGGATGACGTTCTCAAAATCCGTCACCGATAGGGTGCCATTGATGATGGTTTCTCTAGTTCGTCACGAAAAACGTCATCGATCAGCAAGATGAAAATAGGCCCCCAAAACGGTAGCCCCTTTATGACAGATACAAAAAACCGTCACAGAAATCATCATGAAACAAGCAGTTGGACCTAGTTTTTTTCTTTATACATCATCCAGTCCGTCATGGATGGCTCTTGCTGATGTGCCGCATATTTTTTTCTTCTTTTGTCCCACATGTTAGTCCTTGCTACATCCAGCGGTACACGTGGTGTCATGCGAGCTCGTGCAGTATGGGACCACATTTAAGTGAGGCATAGCGGGAAATGAACCGAGACTGATGCCACGTCAGCTTTACTGAAAAGAGCAGGTCCCAATGTCAGTATGACACCAGAGAAATAACAACAAAAATATGAAGAGCGCTCATGGGGTTCGAACCTAAGACCTCATGCTACTACACCAAACAAGTAAGCCATCAAGCCACAAGATGCCATTTGGTTAAACATGAGCAAGAATTTATACAGAATAACGTTGTGGTGCTTGGCTGTACCAACCAAGATTTTTTATTTTTTTGAGAAATTTCTAGCACCTAGCAGTTTTTTACTTGTTTTCTAGCTTTAATCGATGGAACGAGCTAGCCAACCGACAACAACTTTTTTTTTAGGCAAACCACCCGACAACAACTACATGCTAGAAATAGTAATTATATAATCGGGCCGGTGCTGTACGCCAACCCATGCAGTTTTCTACTCGTTTTCTTTTTATTTTGCCCAAGTTAGATTTACATTTTCTTTTTTAGTTTTTCCAATATAAAACATTACAACAGTTATTATTTTTTGTGGGTTAAAGTTATAGTAATTATTAACATACAACTGTTATGTATTTCAAATGTCTATTCTGTTTTCATTCTTTGTACCATGAAGAGGTAAAAATGAACTTTTCTAAAATTTACATGGACTTAAACAGTTCAACGTGCATTGGAAATTATTTGTAAATTCTGTATCTTCATTCTGGACCAAAAACACATAATTTTTCTATATTGTTCAACCTGTATTAAAATTATTGTGTAATAATAATAATTTTTTGAAATGTATTAAAAATGTTACACATGCTTGTAGTCTATAGAAATTTAAGATTAATAGTACATAATATTTTTTATTAAAATTTCATCATTTTCTGAAAACACACTGAACATTTTTTTAAATATATATTGACTTTTTAAAAGGGACGTTGTCTATTTTTTTTAAATACACATTGACTTTTTCGCGGGTAAAATGCATGGTGAATTAAAAACACGTTTACAAATTTTTAATACACGTGAAACGGTTTTCTAAAAGCAAGTTGACCATTTTTTTCAAATGCATTAATACTTCCGATAAGTTTTATGGCAATTGTAATTTTTCCTTACATTTCTTATTTTGAATGGAAAAAATAATATCAAGAATGCCAACGAGTCTATGTTCAGGTCTTATCCAAGAAAAGAAGAGGATTCATAAACATTAGGGTGCCATGGATCGACCTCAAACACAGAGCTTATTGACTTTTTTATTCTAGAAAATGCAAACAAATTATGGAATAATGAAACCTGACATGGTGTCATTACATCATCCTCAGGCACCATGGTAAAATTTGAGAGCGTTTCACAAAACTTGCAACACACACTATTTGGAGACCGGAAGATCTCCAAGGAAGAATTATGATTTCCATAGGAAATGGGCCGAG
The DNA here is from genome assembly GCF_003073215.2 of Triticum urartu. Lineage (NCBI taxonomy): Eukaryota > Viridiplantae > Streptophyta > Magnoliopsida > Poales > Poaceae > Triticum > Triticum urartu. Next base: position 664,575,590 of record NC_053023.1, on the reverse strand, counting down.
TTTGAATGCAAAGTGACGATTGTAGACTTTGTAAATAGGTGGGTATGTAAAATAAGTTTTTTTCTAACATTATGAGTTATAAAAAAATATATAATCATCTTCAAAACCTTTTTTCATAACAAGTGGTATGTAAATTCGCATTTGTGAATAGGTGGGTGAAAGTAAGATGGTGAAAGTAATGAATATAATTCAATTTTGAATTGTAGATGCATGAAAAAGTTCACCAAAATGGTTTAAAAATCATTTATGTGTTAGCAAGTCTATGTTTAGGCCTTATCAAAAAATCCAAACAAGAGGGTGCCAGGACACGACCTCGAAATTTGCATGCAGATATTGCTTAATTCCGAAAAATGCAGACGAAGTTTGAAAAACATGAAACTTGGCATGGTGCCCTCATATGAGACTCAAAGGTTGTAAAAAAATTGAAAAGGTTTTGTAAAAGTTGTGACATACGCTGCTTACAAAATGAACATTATTGATGTATTGGAAAACACACATACGTTGCAAAATAGGTTCAAAAAATGATGTATTATTCGAAACACTTATGTGTATTACAACGATATTCCAAAAAAGTTCCTTTTGTATTCGCAATTATACACAACCACATATATGCTATACACCACAACAAGCAGCAAATGTTTAACCATTTTAGCTGAACAAATGGTAGCAACGAAGACAATTTAAATTTACAACACTATTATGCACTAACACACACTCATTTCTCATCTTGTTATGTAATAATTTGTACCCCCTATTTTTGAAACACCAAAGTTTCATACCATGCGTAAACCTTTCCAAAATTACATATCTAAAAGGCTATAAATGTTCTTTACATCTAACATACTACTCCCCCGTCCCAAAATAAGTGTCTTGACTTTGTACTAACTTTAGTATAAAGTTGTACCAGACTTAAGACACTTGTTTTTGGACGGAGGGAGTATATTATATCACTTTTATAAAAGTTAGGCATTTCAAAAAAGATTGAAGTTCACATAAACATTTATTCACCACTTGAACTTGAAATTTCGAAACTACCTGAATATTGCACTATTTTGCACTACAAATCATTTTACATATTTTATATGTAATAAGTTATTCCTATTTTTTAAATACCAAAGTTAGGAATCATTTGAAGTTGAAATTCGGAAAATATCTGGATATTACACCATTATGCAACAAGTTAACCATTTGGCTAACAATGAGTAACGAATAAGCATCAATTTTTGATATTACAGATTTAATGACAACTTACATGTTTGCTTGACCACATTTGTATATCGTATCATTTCCCTCCCATTGCTTGCTAATAGAAGGTTGAATTGTTCATAATTTTTTTTATTTTTTCATGCTTTTTTATCATATAAGTTAAAATTAAACGTATAAACTTAAATATATATATTTTTTGAAAATTTTAAAACTTTTTAGAGATACATGTAGTTCTAGTTGGAATAATTTTCAATAGAAAATGCGAAAACTCATTTGAACTATAGAAAATATATATTATTTAGAAAGTTGTTGTAACACCTAAAAATAACATACATTTAGTATATCACGTGTAATTTTTTATTGTGGTATGTATAATAAGTTTTGAAATTTACTTAAGAAAGTGGGCTTAATTAGTTATTTGGAAATAGAGAAAAAAAATTTAATTCTGGGCGGCCTCACTGATGTGGGGCTAAAGTCAACTAAAGCCCAGATGCTCTCAGCCGAGGGGAGATCATGCGCGACGCAAACGACGCCTTCTAATTGGTCGAGCCTACCCGCACATGGATCAAGCCTCTCCACCGTTCGGTTTTCCGAGATCCAATGGTTCGCACACAAACCCTATCCCTCTTCTTTCTCCCTCCCCCACAGCCGCCGGGTTCCAGCACCTTCCTTCCTCGTCTCCTTCTCCAGTCGCCGCCTCCCCTCCCCTCCCAGGCTCCCAGCTCCTCTCGTCTCAGAGGCTGCATCAGGGCACCAGACACGCACCGTCGGCGCGACGTCCAGGCCGCCCCCACACCATCCGGGGGGTGCGCGTTTGGACGCCGGGGGGCAGCATGACCCGTCCCTGAGAGACTGCGTCGCGGTGGGTGTTGCCACCGAACGGCAAGGGAAGCGACGACCTCCACTTCCCGCGGTGGCCGGCAGGATATGGCACTGGTGAGATGGTTAATCGTTGAGCCACAACACAGGCATCTGGGTTCAGCACTCACTGAACCATCGAGCCGATTTCTTGTGCAGGTGGAGTCAAACCCTCTTCGTCCGATGCTAGCACGCTAAGCCGCATTGAGCTAGCACTCTCAAGGTGCCTGGCCGAGGGGGCTGCGCCGACCTGCCACCGCATTGTCGCGGGCCCGCGTCCGTCTGCTATGGCGTCCTCACCGCCGGTTTTTTCGTCGACCTTGGAGCTATGAGGCGCTTGCCCCACCCCAGCTCCAGTTCCCTGTGTTTTACTTCTGATTTCTTGAGGCAGTTTTTGGTTGTCCATGCGCAGGGAACGACGGTTCATCTTGTTCTCGTCGATGGAGATGGGATGCCCAAGAGCATGTTCGAGGCGATGTGGCGTGTCTCCGATGATGAGTCTGCGGTGATGGATGGATATGCAAAATGGTGTTCTCCACCTGAGAATTTCTAGGACCCGTTGTAGATTGAATGTCTTCGTTTTGCTCCTCCATATGTGTATTATTTAGAAATGTCTGTAATTAAGTTCTGTTGTGTTTTTACTTCCGTGTAAAATGATTTTTTCTAGTGTGTTTATGTAATTTCCATCTATTTAGTGACATAATATATATCATTTGCAAAATTGTGTTGGCTTTGCATAGAACAAGAGAAATGTGAGATGGGCTAATTTGTCGGCCGAAATCAGTGGGCCATCAACCAACCGAAATTTAATGGGCTGAAATACCATTTTGGTTGATTATTACATGGGTTGTGGGTCTTGGACCGAGCTGAAATTTAGTGGGCCGAAATTTGAAAAGGCCCACTTAGTTCATGGGCTGCCATGTAATATCCATGTCAGATGATGATGTGGCAGACAAGTTAACACCGTTATGAGCATGTTAGTTAAGTGCCATCCATGACGGTCAAAATCTATCATGGATCCGTGACGGTCTGGAGATCCGTCAAGGAGTACATGGGGGTCAAATTATGATGCAATATACATGACGGATTTCAAGTCCGTCATGAGTACCCTTCGATGACAGTTTTCCACATGTCCATGACGGATTAGGACTGTCATGTATCAACAGAATTCTTGTAGTGGCATGAATATTAAGACACAAGTGATTCAAAGCAATAGTCTATCATTTGACATAAAAACAATAATACTTCAAGCCCACTAATAAAGCAACCATGTCTTTTCAAAATAACAAGGCCAAAGAAAGTTATCCCTACAAAATCATATAGTCTGGCTATGCTCCATCTTCTTCACACAAAATACTCACATCATGCACAACCCCGATGACAAGCCAAGCAATTATTTCATACTTTTGATGTTCTCAAACCTTTTCAAGTTTCACGCAATACATGAGCGTGAGCCATGGACATAGCACTATAGGTGGAATAGAATATGATGGTGGAGAAGACAAAAAGAAGATAGTCTCACATCAACTAGGCGTATCAACGGGCTATGGAGATGCCCATCAATAGATATCAATGTGAGTGAGTAGGGATTTCCATGCAACGGATGCACTAGGGCTATAAGTATATGAAAGCTCTAACTGAAACTAAGTGGGTGTGCATCCAACTTGCTTGCTCATGAAGACCTAGGGCATTTGAGGAAGCCCATCGTTGGAATATACAAGCCAAGTTCTATAATGAAAATCCGCACTAGTATATGAAAGTGATAACTCAAGAGACTCTCTATATGAAGAACATGGTGCTACTCTGAAGCACAAGTGTGGTAAAAGGATAGTAACATTGCCCCTTCTTTTTTGTCTCATTTTTTTCTTTTTTTCTTTTTTTGTAGGCTTCTTTGGCCTCTCTTTTTTTGGGGGGCTTCTTTGGCCACTTTATTTTGATAACCTCACATGGGACAATGTTCTAATAATGATGATCATCACACTTTTATTTACTTACAACTCAATATTACAACTCGATATCTAGAACAAAGATATGACTCTATATGAATGCCTCCGGCGGTGCACCGGGATGTGCAATGATCTAGCGTAGCAATGACATCAAAAAACGGACAAGCCATGAAAACATCATGCTAGCTATCTTACAATCATGCAAAGCAATATGACAATGAATGCTCAAGTCATGTATATGATGATGATGAAAGTTGCATGGCAATATATCTCGGAATGGCTATGGAAATACCATGATAGGTAGGTATGGTGTCTGTTTTGAGGAAGGTATATGGTGGGTTTATGGTACCGGCGAAAGTTGCGCGGTACTAGAGAGGCTAGCAATGATGGAAGGGTGAGAGTGCGTATAATCCATGGACTCAACATTAGTCATAAAGAACTCACATACTTATTGCAAAAATCTATTAGTCATCGAAACAAAGTACTACGCGCATGCTCCTAGGGGGATAGATTGGTAGGAAAAGACCATCGCTCGTCCCCGACCGCCACTCATAAGGAAGACAATCAATAAATACCTCATGCTCCAACTTCGTTACATAACGGTTCACCATACGTGCATGCTACGGGAATCACAAATCTCAACACAAGTATTTCTAAAATTCACAACCACCCACTAGCATGACTCTAATATCACCACCTTTATATCGCAAAACTATTGCAAGGAATCAAACATATCATATTCAGTGATCTACAAGTTTTATGTAGGATTTTATGACTAACCATGTGAATGACCAATTCCTGTCATCTCTCTGAATAGATATAAGTGAAGCAAGAGAGTTTAATTCTTTCTACAAAGATATGCCCACGCTCTAACAAATATAAGTGAAGCAAAAGAGCATTCTACAAATGGCGGTTTTCTACGTAAAGAGAAACAGGCAATCCAGACTTCAAATGATATAAGCGAAGCACATGAAGCATTCTATAAAGTCATACTCACAAGATATAAGTGAAGTGCAAAGAGCATTCTATAAATCAACCAAGGACTATCTCATACCAGCATGGTGCATAAAAGAAATATGAAAACTAAATGCAAAAGACGCTCCAAGATTGCACATATCGCATGAACGAAATGAATCCGAAAACATACCGATACTTGTTGAAGAAAGATGGGATGCCTTCCGGGGCATCCCCAAGCTTAGACGCTTGAGTCTCCTTGAATATTTACTTGGGGTGCCTCGGGAATCCCCAAGCTTGAGCTTTTGCATCTCTTCCTTCTTCTCACATCGAGACCTTCTCGATCATCGAACACTTCATCCACACAAAACTTCAACAGAAAACTCGGTAAGATCCGTTAGTATAATAAAGAAAATCACTACTCTAAGTACTGTTGCAAACCAATTCATATTTTGTTTTTGAATTGTTTCTACTGTAATATAACTTTTTCATGGCTTAATCCACTAATATAAATTGATAGTTTCATCAAAACAAGCAAACTATGCATCAAAAACAGAATCTGTCTAAAACAGAACAGTCTGTAATAATCTGAACATTCACCATACTTATGATACTTGAAAAATTCTACAAAAATTAGGAAAAATAAACAATTTGTATAGTAATACAGTGCAGAAAGAATCAGAAACATTTGACGTTCCAGCTAAAAATGTAAAATCGCGCACTACAGACAAAGTTTCTGTCCCGCACCGTACAAACCATCAAGCAAATGTAAACATCCTAAAGGCAAACCTTGGCACATTATTTTTAATTTTAAACCTTATAAAAGCACACGACAGAAATAAATGACTCTCTAAAACTTCCGGGTTGTCTCCCTGGCAGCGCTTTCTTTAAAGCCATTAAGCTAGGCATATAGTGCTCAAGTAATGGATCCACCCGGATCCCAAGGTATATCAAAGCCAATTTTAATTAACAATGATTTGTAATTTAGTGGTGAGCACAAGGTAACGTATATCATGTAATGACGAAGTCTAACTCTCTTCCTATGCATCGGCATGTCATAAAAGAACAATTCATGCACACAAAGTAAAGGCCAATGCATAGTATAAACAGTTTCTTGCAATTTTATCATATTGGAAACATAGAGAGGTGGAGATATAGTTCCTCTCTCATAATCATTGCAAGTAGGAGCAGAAAGCACATGCATATTATATTCATCAAAATCATCATGTGGAACGGTAAAAGGCAACCCATCAATATATTCCTTAATAAGAGCAAACTTCTCCGATATAGTGTAGTTTGGAGAATTCAAAAAGATAATAGGACTATCATGTGTGGGTGCAATAGCAACAATTTCATGTTTAACATAAGGAACCATAGCAAGTTCATCTCCATAAGCATAATTCATATTAGCATCTTGGCCACAAGCATAACAAGCATCATCAAAAAGGGATATTTCAAAAGAATCGACGGGATCATAGCAATTATCATAATATTCATCCTTCGGTAAGCATGAAGGGGAATTAAACAATGTATGCGTTGAAGAGTTACTCTCAATAGAAGGTGGGCACGGGTAGCTAATCTACTCTTCCTCCTTTTGTTCTTCGCTCTCCTCCTCATCTTTTTCATCCAATGAGCTCACAGTTTCATCAATTTCTTCTTTCATAGACTCCTGCAAAATATTAGTCTCTTCTTGGACAGCGGAGACTTTATCAATAAGCGCATTAATTTCATAATTGTATTCATAATTCTCATAACAATATTTCAGGATAGCTAAATTTTCAGGTCTATAAACATCATCATCAAAATCTTCAAACTCTTTAAACATAGACTCAATTTCATAAGCACCCTTAAAAGCAACAAATTCTTCTATTTGTTCCACATCATAGTAATCATATATACCATTAGCATAAGAAGCTAAGGTTTTATTATCATTAAATTTGCATAAAAAGAGAAGGTGTGGAGCCTTCGTCCTAGAGCAACAAGTATAATCATAACTTAAGCATACTTGTCGAGCATATCACTTCAATATATGAATTTGATCCCATAATAGTTTTCCTTTTTGTGTCAAGCGGTAATCCCTAAAGTATTCACGTTGATCCAACGTTACTCCCATTACATAATTGAATGGGGTTTTCTCAGTATTATTAAAGTAGTACATAATATTTTTCACATAACCAGCATCGAGGGTTTTAGGAGGTTCCCCATCTCCATGAGTAGCAAGCACACCTAATTTTTTTGGTATTTCATGTTCCATATCCATAACTAAAGATAAAGAACAACTAAGAACAGAAAATAAAAATTACTTAGTGATAAAGCAAACAAGCACACACGAGAATATTCACCCCACGCTATTGCTCCCCGGCAACGGCGCCAGAAAAAGGTCTTGATAACCCACAAGTATAGGGGATCGCAACAGTTTTCGATAAGTAAGAGTGTCGAACCCAACGAGGAGCTAAAGGTAGAACAAATATTCCCTCAAGTTCTATCGACCACCGATACAACTCTACGCACGCTTGACGTTCGCTTTACCTAGAACAAGTATGAAACTAGAAGTACTTTGTAGGTGTTGTTGGATAGGTTTGCAAGATAATAAAGAGTACGTAAATAAAAAGTAGGGGCTATTTAGATAAAGAAACAATAAAGTAAATATAGCGAGTGTGAAAAAGTGGTGGTAGGAGTTGCGAAATTGCCCCTAAGCAATTGACTACTTTACTAGACTGATAGCAAGTATTATGTGGGAGAGGCCACTGCTAGCATGTCATCCCTGAATTGGAATTCTATGCATTTATGATTGGAACTATTAGCAAGCATCCGCAACTACTAATGTTCATTAAGGTAAAACCCAATCATAGCATTAAGATATATTGGCCCCCCTTCAATCCCATATGCATCAATTTCTATGCTAGGTTGAAGCTTCTGTCACTCTTGCCCTCCAATACATAGTCCTATCAACATACAACTAACCCTAGGGTGTGATCCCCGCGCAATTATATGATGGGCACCAAAGGACAACAACATAACCACAAGCAAATTAAATCAATCATAGCAATTCATCAACCACCGACAGGACAACGAAAATCTACTCATACATCATAGGATGGCAACACATCATTGGATAATAATATGAAGCATAAAGCACCATGTTCAAGTAGAGGGTACAGCGGGTTGCGGGAGAGTGGACCGCTGTAGATAGTGGGGGGGATGTGATGGAGATATCGATGAAGATGGCGGAGGTGTTGGTGTAGATCGCGGTGATGATGATGGCCCCCGGTGGCACTCCGGTGCCACCGGAAGCGAGGGGGAGAGAGCCCCCCTCCTCCTTCTTCTTCTTCTTCTTCTTCTTCTTCTTCCTTGACCTCCTCCCTAGATGGGAGAAGGGTTTCCCCTCTGGTCCATGGCCTCCATGGCACGGGAGGGGCGAGAGCCCCTCCGAGATTGGATATGTCTCTCTGTCTCTCTCTATTTCTGCGTTCCCAGATTCTTTCCTTTCACCGTTTTTTATATTCCCGGAGATCCGTAACTCCGATTGGGCTGAAATTTTGACACGATCTATATCCGGAAATTAGCTTTCTTGCGGCGAAAGAAGGGCATCAACCGCCTTATGGGTGGCCCACGAGGGCCAGGGACGCGCCCAGGGGGGCAGGCGCGCCCCCTGCCTCGTGGCCACCTCGGGCACCGTCTCGCGTGGATTTTTCTTCCCAAAAATCATATATATTCCAAAAAAAATCTCCGTCAGTTTTTATTCCGTTTGGACTCCGTTTGATATGGATATTCCGCGAAACAAAAAACATGCAACAAACAGGAACTGGCACTAGGCACTGGATCAATATGTTAGTCCCAAAAATAGTATAAAAACGTTGCCAAAAGTATATGAAAGTTGTAGAATATTGGTATGGAACAATAAAAAATTATAGATACGACGGAGACGTATCAGCCGCCGCCATGTTGTTCATCGTGGATGTCAACGCGGTGCCGCTTCTTTTCTCTGAGAGTTCATCGTCGCAGCTTGTCCGGACACAGACGGTAGACGTGGAGCAGATGGGTGCCCGCACGCTATTCAATAGTATGCCTAAAGCAGGAGATCCGGTGTACGATGACGCGAACATGCAGATGTACGAGATCAGCCATGAGGGAGGCATAGGAGGAGGTTGCAATGAGGACGGTCATGTGGATGACTCAGAGCCCACCCAGTCTGACACATACACCCAGCTGGGCACGCATCAGTACACCCAGTCCAGCACCTACACCCAGTCGGGCACGTAGCAGGACTACATCCAACTGGGCGTGGACACGCGACGTCAGGATTGGGCCGCCGGACAGCAGGTGGAGGAGGACGGCGATGACGATGATTCAGATGATTTGGGTGGCGATTCAAAGAAGAGGGGTAGAGGAGAAAGCTTCAACATGCGGGAGGACGAGCTGTTACGCGATGCGTGACTGGTTACTAGCCTCGATCCAATTCATGACATTGAGCAAAAGGGCACAACCTTTTGGGCCAACATTCACACTTGGTTCGACGAACACAAGCATTTCGCACCCTACTCCGACGCGGTCATCCGCAACCGTGAATTAAAGTCCTTCAACCATCGATGGTACACCATCCAAGAGGCCTGTCGAAGTATTGCGGCCACTTGAGGCAACTCATCGCAAGGTAGCCTAGTGGTGCGCAAACCACCGAGCATGTATTTTGTTAAATATGTGTACATTGCTTGCCGGATATGCATAGTTTTGTAGCCGGATATATATGCATTGTTCCGTAGATCATTTGTAGACGGATATGCATAGTTTTATAGACTGATACACAACAATGCATTGTTTTGTAAATCATTTGTAGCCGGATATGCATAGGTTTTTTGATCATTTGTAGCCGGATATGTATGCATTGTTGTGTAGACCTTTTGTAGCCGGATATGTTGCATTGTTGTGTAGATCTTTTGTAGCTGGATATGCATAGTTGTTGATCATTTGTAGCTGGATATGTATGCATTGTTGTGTAGATCATTTGTAGTCGAAAATGCATTGTTGTGTAGATCATATGTAGCCGGATATGTATGCATTGTTGTGTAGATCATTTGTAGTCAGACATGCATTGTTGTGTAGATCATTTGCAGCGAGAATGACCGTGCAAGCCGTCCATTTCAAGATGTTGCAGCAGTAGAAGGATGAGCTGGAGAGGGCGGAGCAAGAGGACTCGGAGGTGGTCGAGAAGGAGGCGGAGGCGGAGGCGGTGGGGGTGGAGGCGGAGGCGGCCTACACAACGGCGACGGCAGAATGAGCGCAGAGGCTCGGATTGCCAGTCCGATAGGGCAGGAAGTCCAATCTTTTACATGGATTGCTGGACTGATAGTATTATTTTTGTATGATCGAGCATGTAAAAACTAAGCATATTTGCCTTTTTTTGTTGTGATCGGCCGATGATGCGATCCAGCACTGATGTGATCCAGCGCGCACTATAAATCAGATGTATTTGAATTAGAAACTCCCCTTATAATTGGCAGAAATATAGTGCAAAGCATTGGATGGCCGGCTCCCGCATCCATGTACGTAGGCTAGCCCCCTTTTGTCTGCGGACGGATGCGGTATATAGTTTGCGGGTCAGCATTGGAGATGCCCTTAGCCAACATCCACAACAACTAATAATTTATTAAGATAAAACCCAACCATATGCATCAACTTCTATACTTAGACTCGTTAACATTTTTCACTCTGGCTGCCCTATGCATACTTACCTCAACATACTACTAACTCTGAAGTATGGTTCACATACATGCACGCTTATATATTGAACCACCAAAGGATAGCAACATATATTAAGTTCATAACATACAATTAAAATCATATTAAAAAATCACCAATCACCATAGGGCAAAAAGAGATCTACTAAGACATAACAGAAGTGCAACAAATCACAGGTCTGCATTTACCTCTGAATGATTGGACGGAATAATTATGCTATTTTTTTTGAACCGGGCTAACCCCCTTTCCATTACTTAGAACGAAAATACAACAGTCTGAAACATAGATGAGTCTAAGAACAGGGAGAAGGGGAGAGCGAGTTCAATGCACTACTAGAAAACCCACGGCACCCGTCCACCGTCGAAACGGGCGCTATGGGGCGAAAACCTAGTAGCACCATTCATCTAGACCTATTACAATTGACAGCCAAAAGCCACAAGTTTGTAAGACAGCAAAACACCAGGAGCCGTAGCTCGTATCAGTCATCTTTCAGTCGAGCAGGCATAAGAGAACAGCAAAAGCATGGGGTGTTGGGAAGGATCTGCTGTGCTTTTTGTTCAGTCTCCAATCTTGATAGTCGCATCACAGGCTCGCATCAGCATCATCGTCCCGTCGCGAATCGTCTCCGCCCCTGCTCGAAGCTGCCTGACGTCGTCTCCCACTTGAAGCCCTGCCCAATATAGAAGAAAGGAAATCACCATAAAAACAATCTCGAAAGGAGATTTAATCATCCTCTTCTCAAGGTAGCACTGTTCCGTGCCAGCCAGATAGACCAAGTAACTGCGCCCAAAGCCACAATATAGAAGCGCTCATATCCAGGAATGAAAGAGTAGCACCAAACAAAGAACTGCCAGCAGTTCCTGGGGCAAAGATCAGTCCCCAGAGGAAAGAGGATGATGATGCTCTTTCAACTCGTTTCAGTGCTTACTAGATCACGATGGCGCGCGTTGCCGCGCTCGTCCATCTAGGGAAAAGAACTACTATACAAATATTTAGAAAACTTGAACAATGGAAACATTTGGTAAAATTCAAACTAATTGAATTTCGATGTGTTGACACTGATGGTGGCGCATATTTACATCAAGTTTGGAACCTATACACTCACATAAATGCTTTCGTTTTTACATTTTCTCTTTGTCCAGTCATTAGAAGAAGATGCAAGGAAATACATAGAGCAAAAATAATACATTATTCTATCTTGTAAAGGCTAGCATATTCTATTCTTGCAGAAGATCAACATCAACTCTAATACTTGAGTAACATTCCCGATAGTTCAGCTTACATCAAATAGTTTGTACGGACTAAACCATCCAATTTAAGATCTAGTGTGATATTACAGTAGTGACAAAAGTAACAGAGAAGAAACAAAGTTTTAGCAAGCTTGAATTCATCAGTCAACAAACCATTTGGAATGCTCATGAAAATTAATCAATGACTTAAGAGAAAGAAACAACATGAGCAATCGTCCGTATAACAGGGTACAAAGATGAACTGATCGAAGTCAAGTCCTAGCATGTTGAAACAAAAGTGATTTATATCCTCATTCTGTAAGGAGAGGCGTCAATAAACTGACGTTGAATATTTATATTCTCTCGTCTTCTTTAGTACGTAGATTTCCTTCAACAGTTATTGTAACATGAATGTGCATACCCCAGCCAAATGAGAATATAAGGATTTTTACCAGAATTGACCAGATTTCGTGAACAATCACCAAAGAGAACAGCCACGATTAGCACTATCAACTTCGAGGAAAGAGAGAGGGGAATCAAAATGTAGGCCTGCACTTTACGGTGGACTGTTACTGAAGGAATACCATCGGCCTTGACCCTCCTCATTATGGCGCCGCCGGTGGTTTCAGGGCTGACATTATAGAGCGACAGAATGGGAAGGGGGGACGACCTGGGCCGATGGGGAAGTGGAGGTGATGCTCGTGGGCTTGTGGCGCTGGATGCAAAAAACAAAATACTCAGCTGATTGACGAACGAGAAGCCGCCCAAGTCGATCTCCGGAGCAGCGGCCCGATAACGTTGGGCAAGCCTGGATGAGCGGGGCGACCGGTGAAAAGGTGCGCTGTGCAACAGAACGATCTGCAGCGTTAAACGAGTTGATCGGATGGTTCAAAACGTCAAATCGCTGTGGAAAGTTGTAGCTCGCTAAGTTATACTGTTTAGTAATAGTCATCGCTCGGTGCATAAACAAGAGCTCCCGTCTTGATCAACGGCAGCTTTTCCAGATTCTCAAAATTTGACTTGATCCCAGAATGATGCAACAAAATGAATATGACGAGAGAGTAAAAGGGTACGAGATATGTATTGTAATCAAGGACGGCGAAACGCTGCGGATCGCTTCCTTTAGCAGGCTGCTAAGCACATGCGTTGGCCTCTTTCCTTGAAGATTAAGATGCATCCTGGCAATCTTGCCCTGAAAACCTGCTACGCTAGTACACAGAGTGTACTGTACTTATATACCTACATTGCATGTATATAAGACAGGAGCTACGTATGTACCTATGCACGCAAAGTGAAGTCTTTTCCGCTTCAAGCGAGCGGCGCAGACAAGCGACATTTACCAAGTAAGATAGATTGGTGTCAACTCGATCGATCGATCGCCCTATAATTATAAATTGCCAAGGAGCCATGCATACAAACGTACCCATTCAACTTCCATCAATCAATAATCGATCAGCAACAAAAGCACCGTGATAGTAACTAGTGACAGCGTGAGGGCGTTCGCAATGGCGAGGCGTCTGGGAGTCGTGCTGGCTTTAGCGGCTGTCGTCCTTCTCGCCGCCGCGGGGGCCGCCACCGCGCAATCCAAGCCACGGCCACCCAATGCCAATGGCCCGAAGCCGAAGCCGAATCCGATAAGCGTCAAGTGCAGTGAGAGTCCCAGGGTAAACCCCTACTGCTCCAACCAGAGGATGGACTGCCCCGCCAACTGCCCCCAGTCCTGCTACGCCGACTGCAAATCATGCAAACCCGTCTGCGGTGAGCACTTCCACCATGTCTTAACTCTGCAGGTACAACTATAAACAGTAACGCTTGATTTTGTTGGCTAATAATGGTTGTGGTTCATGCGTTCGTGCAGTGTGCAACACCCCGGGGGCGTGCGGCGACCCGCGGTTCATAGGCGGTGACGGCAACGCCTTCTACTTCCACGGACGCAGGGACGCCGACTTCTGCGTCGTCTCCGACCGTGACCTTCACATCAACGCACACTTCATCGGCAAGAGCGGCCACAGCGGCATGTCCCGGGACTTCACCTGGATCCAGGCCATCGCCGTGCTCTTCGACGGCCACCGCCTCTACCTCGGCGCCAGGAAGACCGGCACCTGGGACGACGCGGTCGAGCACCTAGAGATCATCCTGGACGGCGAGCCCGTGTACTCCCCTCCGACCTGGTCGAAGGCGCCAAGTGGACCTCCAGCCGCGTCCCCGAGCTGTCCGTGACCCGCACCAAGGCGGCCAACGGCGTGCTCGTCGCCCTCCACGGAAAGTTCAGCGTCAGGGCCAACGCCGTGCCCATCACCGAGGAGGATTCGAGGGTGCACCGCTACGGCGTCACCGCCGAACGACTGCCTCGCGCACCTCGAGCTGGCGTTCAAGTTCGACGCGCTCACCGACGACGTCCACGGTGTGGTCGGACAGACGTACCGCTCCGACTACGTCAACCATTTCGACGTGAGGGCCTCCATGCCCACCATGGGAGGAGATGCCACCTTCACCACCTCCAGCCTGTTCGCCGCCGACTGTAGCGTGGCGCGCTATGGAGTCAGCCGTGGAAACGACGGTGCCGCGGTGCTATCTGAGCTCTCTGCTGTCACCTGTGCCAGTGGCATGGACGGCAAGGGTGTCGTGTGCAAGAAGTAAAACGCTTCTTGCATGCATATGGCGACTGTTGTGTACTGGCCGTGCATGTCTGCATGCATGCACGGTTGACAAGTACGTACAGTACTTCACATGAATAAGCAAAGGGCATAATTTGATGTGTGTGGGACTTGGAACTTTATATTATCATCAAAGAACTAGTATGTGCCATTTGCACTATATGTTGCATCAACGAAGAATATCCTATCAAATTTTACATTCAACTATTGATTAAATTTCACCTCGGAACTTTTGCACTATTGCATTTCTTGCGTCGAGATCTTCGAAAGTAGATCATATGTTAATAGGTTTAGACGAACTTACATCTGTTTCCCGGTGATCCTGGGGCTCCCTTCTCCTCCCCTGGGTGCTCCGGCGGTGACGGGAGGAGAGGGGAACGTAGGGATCTTGTCCGGTGTATAGGGTAGTAGGGTTAGCCGGTTAAGTGAGTGCTCTTCGTCCAGCATTGTTTGATGGTGATGGCTTCAGGGATAAGAATAAGTATACCTCGGATCCGGTTCCATCTCGGCGGCGACGCTTGCGGCGAGGTCGACGGGCTTGAGGGCGGCGCTTCCCGACGCTCCTATGGAGCGGCGGTTTGGCTATTCCCCTGTCCGACCACGACGGAGTTGTTGGATTTCCCCAAAGAGGAAGGATGAAACAGTATAGTAGCAGATAGTATTTCCCTTAGTTAGAAACAAGGTTTATTGAACCAGTAGGAGGCACCACACCAGCAACGTGACCAGTACCTACACACAGACACGACAATTGCTTGCACCCAACAAAGGCAAGGGGGTCGTCACTCCCCTTATTATTGCCAATTGCAAGATTAAAACTGATATTGATAGGCAAAACAATACAAAGTAAAAGTAAATAAAAGTAAGCGAACAAAGTAATTGCAGGATTCTTAGTATTGATGGAGAAGGGACCCTGGTGGCCATAGGTTTACTAGTGGCATCTCTCTCGAAAGCATAGGAACGACGGGTAAATAAATTACTATTGGGCAATTGACAGAATCGAGCATAGTTATGATAATCATCCATAGCACAATCATTACATAGGCATTACGTCTGTGACAAGTAAACCGTTAATCCAACTGCATCTACTACTATTACTCCACCCCAAGACCGCTCTCCAACATGCATCTCAAAGTATTAAGTTCATGACAAACAGAGTAATGCTTAAAGAAAGATGACATAACGTAGACAAAATAAGATCAAGCAATATGACGAAACCCCGTTGTTTTATCCTTACTAGCAACAATACAATACGTGCCTTTGCCCCTCCTGTCATAGGGCAAGATCTTCTCAAGATTGAACCTACCACAATGCACCTCTCCCGTTGAAGATAAATATATCTAGCTTGGTCAAAGTAGATGAATAGATCGGAGAGAAATACAAAGCTATAAAATTACGCATCAAATAAATCTCAAGAGACTCGTATAAATTGAATGAATAATCTGATCATAAACCCAAATTCATTGGATCCGAGCAAACACACCGCAAAATATTACATCGGATTGATCTTAGAGAAGATCATTGTATTGAAAATCAAAAGAGAGATAGAAGGACATTGTTAGACGAGTAGATCCTGAAGGAACTACTCACACATCAACATGGAGGCAGCAAGGTTGATGAAGACAGCCTCCCCAATGATTCCCTCCTCCGGCAGAGTGCCAGAATAGGGCTCTAGAAGGGATCGCTTCGGAATAGAGGCTTGCGGCGGCAGAAGAACTGTTTCGGTCTCGCTTCGAGGGTTTCTGAATATATGAGAATTTATAGTCCAAGAGTTAGGACAAGCAGAGCTACGAGGGGCCCACAAGTCAGGGTGGCGCTCCCTAATGACCAACAAGTATAGGAAATCAATCGTAGTCCTTTTGATAAGTAAGAGTTTCAAACCGAACAAGGAGAAAAGAAAATGGCAAGCAATTTTTAGCAAGGTATTCTCGATAAGCACTGAAATTACCGGTAACAGATAGTTTGATAGCAAGTTAATTCGTAAAAAGTAGCAAGTAACAATAGTAGCAAAGGTGCGGCAAGTTAGCCCAATCCTTTTATAGCAAAGGACATGCTGCAATAGTCTCTTAAAATAAGCAAAGCGTTCTCGAGGACACATGAGGATTCATCTAATTATTTTCATCATGTTTATTTGATCCGCGTTCGCTACTTTGATAATTTGATATGTGGGTGGACCGGTGCTTGGGTGTTGTTCTTACTTGAACAAGCCTCCCAGTTATGATTACCCCCTCTCACAAGAATCCGAAACTACGAAAGAATTAAGAAAAATCTAACCATAACATGAAATATATGGACCCAAATCAGCCCCGTATGGAATAACGCCTAAACTAGGGTTTGAGCTTCTGTCACTCTAGCAACCCATCATCTACTTATTAATCCACAGTGCCTTCCCTTAGGCCCAAATATGATGAAGTGTCATGTATTCGACGTTCACATGACACCACTAAAGGAAGCAACAATATACATATCATCAAAATATCGTATGAATGCCAAATTCACATGATTACTTATAACAAGACCTCTCCCATGTCCTCAAGAACAAAAGTAACTACTCACAAATCATATTCATGTTCAAGATCAGAGGGGTATTGAATATCATTAAGGATCTGGACATATAATCTTCCACCAAATAAGCCAACTAGCATCAACTAAAAGATGTAATCAACACTACTAGCAACCCACATGTACCAATCTGAGTTTTTGAGACAAAGATTGAATACAAGAAATGAACTAGGGTTTTAGATGAGATGGTGCTAGTGAAGATGTTTATGAAGATTGGTCCTCCCATGATGAGAGGATCGTTGGTGATGTCAATGGCTTCAATTTCCCCCTCCCGGAGGGAAGTATCCCCGACGGAATTGCCCCGCCGGAGAGCAAAAGTGTTCCTGCCCAGGTTCCGCCTCGAGACGGCGGCGCTTCGTCCCAAAAGTTCTCTCCCTATTTTTTTCTAGGTCAAAACCCCTCATATAGCAGAAGATGGGGGTCAGAGGCAAGTTGTGGGCCCCACAAGGCATTAGGGTGCACCCATGGGGTGGCCATGCTCTGCTGCCTTGTGGCCAACTGGTGGGGCCCCTCTGGTGCTTCTTCCCTCCAGTATTTTTGTATATATTCCATGAAATTTCAAGCCATTTGGAGCTCTGCGGAATAGGTATCTCTGATGTAGCTTTTCCAGGTCTAGAATTCCAGCTGCCCGCAATCTCCCTCTTCATGTAAATCTTGCAAATTAAGAGAGGAAAGGCATTAGAATTGCATCACATAGTGTTATTGTGATAAAAAACATTATAAATATCATTAGGAAAACATGATGCAAAATGGATGTATCAACTCCCCCAAGCTTAGATCTCGCTTGTCCTCAAGCGAAAGCCGAAATCGATAATCATGACCACATGTTTAGAGACAGAGGTGTCGATAAAGACAAAATACAGACATAGTAGCATCATGATCATTAACAAAGCAGCAATATATCATCATAAAACTTCTCATCATCAAGTAACAATTCATCACAATGTTGAAGTATAAAGCATAAACTTTCTTGAAAACTAACAAACTTTGTTCTTAGTCAATGAAACAATCACAATCCATCATATTCTCGGGAAGAATCTCATGTAAGAGCTTTTTTTAGCAAGTCCACATACTCAACTATCATTTAGTGTTCTATGATTGCTAGCACTCAGGGCATATATATATGGAGCGGAAGTTTCAATGAGACACATATAAAGATAGGGGCTTATAGTTTCGCCTCCCAACTCATTTACCTCAAGGGCAACGTCAACAATAGTAACTCATGATTACTCATTTCCAACTGGATATTATGTGCCTAGATCTTTCCTCACCACATGATGCTTTGCAAAAAGAAAAAAATGAAAAAGAAATAGAGAAAAACACTATTGACTCTTGCTTAAAAAGTAAATACAAAAAAGTAAAAGGTAGGCCCTTCACAGAGGGAAGCTGAGGTTGTCATGCGCTTTCATTTTTGGATGTGCAAGCTCTTAATGTAAAGGAGCGTCACTTTATATTGCCCCTTGTGATAGCAACATTTATTATGCAGTTTGTTGCTTTTATTTTTTACCATCACAAGATCGTACAAAGCTTATTTTCCCTTACAATAAAAGATCAAACATATTTAGGAGCAATTTTTATTGCTTTATGCACTGTTGACAACTTACTTGAAGGATCTTATTCAATCCATAGGTAGATATAGTGGACTATCATGGCATGAAACTTGGTGCGGATTTTTGGCTAGCAAAAGATATTGAGCAAGCACCACATGTTGGAGGATCCATGACAATATGACTTCTATGTGAATATAAGCAAACATAACTCATTATGTTATCTTCCTTATCCAACGTCAACTAGTTGACATAGTGTTTTAATGTGGGATCACAATCATAAAAGATGTCCAAGATAGTATATTTATATGTGAATCCTCTCTTCCTTTGCTAACCTTTCATGAATTGCACCATTGACCAATACTATGTTTGTTAACTTCCAACAAATTTTATCAAATATACTTTTCTTGATGTAAAGTCATTACTTTCCATGGGATTAGCATATGATATTTTCATTATATCATTGCTAAGATTGAAACATAAAAATAAAGAAGCAAACTCAAGCTACTCTTTATTATATAACTTTCGAACTCGATTACATATATAGATAGATCAAGGAACAAGCACTTGAAACTAGATCATACTAAACTTTTATTCTTCTAAATCACATAATAACTAAAGATTGAACTAAGATAGATAAGGATGATAAAAGTGATGGTCATACGATACAGAGGCACCTCCCCCAAGCTTGGCACAAGCCAAGGGTGGTGCCCATACCCATGTAGTCAAGTGTCTTTCTTTGGTGATGGTGGTGATGTAGCTGTAGTGGTGATTCTCTTGGATATATAATTCCCCTTAGAGTGTGAATCTCCTCCTTAAGCTCACCGACTTCCTTCTTAAGATCCAACTTCTCCTTGAGGAGTTAGTTGGTGACAAATATCCACCTCTTCTTGAACTCCACATGCATATCTCCTGGCTCTGGTAAGGGAGTTTCTTCTTCTTCTTCTTCTTCCTTGCTTGAGGGTTCTATCCTCTTTAGATCAACATCCACCTCTTCTTCTGCAGACCACCCATATGGATCCATGTTGTTGGGGAACGTAGCAGAATTTTAAAATTTTCTACGCATCACCAAGATCAATCTATGGAGTCATCTAGCAACGAGGGAGAGAGGAGTGCATCTACATACCCTTGTAGATCACGAGCGAAAGCGTTCAAGAGAACGGGGTTGATGGAGTCGTACTCGTCGTGATCCAAATCACTGAAGATCCTAGCGCCGAACGAACGGCACCTCCGCGTTCAACACACGTACGAAGCGAGGACGTCTCCCGCGCCTTGATCCAGCAAGGAGGAGGGAGAGGTTGAGGAAGAGGGCTCTAACAGCATCATGACGGCGTGGTGGTGGTGAAGCTGCAGTACTCCGGCAGGGCTTCGCCAAGCTCTTACAGAGGAGGAGAGGTGTTGGGGAGGGGAGGGGCTGCGCCTTGGATGTTGTGTGCAGCCCTCCCCTTGCCCCTCTATTTATAGGGGAAGGAGGAAGGGGGCCGGCCCCCTCTAGATGAGATCTAGAGGGGGGCGGCGGCCAAGGGGAGGGGGCTTGCCCCCCAAGCAAGGGGGGCACCCCCTTTAGGGTTTCCCCCCCAACCCTAGGCGCATGGGCCCAAGGGGGGGATGCAGCCAGCCCATGTAGGGATGGTTCCCCTTTCCTCTACAGCCCATTAGGCCCTCCGAGAGAGGTGGCCCCTCCCGGTGGACCCCCGGAACCCCTCCGGTGGCCCCGGTACAATACCGATATGCCCCCGAACCTTTCCGGTGACCGTATGACAACTTCCTACATATAAATCTTCACCTCTGGACCATTCCGGAACTCCCCGTGACGTCTAGGATCTCATCCGGGACTCCGAACAACATTCGATAATCACATACAAGTCTTCCTAACAACCCTAGCGTCACCGAACCTTAAGTGTGTAGACCCTACGGGTTCGGGAGACATGCAGACATGACCGAGACGACTCTCCGGTCAATAACCAACAGCGGGATCTAGATATCCATGTTGGCTCCCACATGCTCCACGATGATCTCATTGGATGAACCACGATGTCGAGGATTCAATCAATCCATATACAATTCCTTTTGTCAATCGGTACGTTACTTGCCCGAGACTCGATCGTCGGTATCCCAATACCTTATTCAGTCTCGTTACCGGCAAGTCACTTTACTCGTACCGTAATGCATGATCCCGTGATCAACCACTTGATCACATTGAGCTCATTATGATGATGCATTACCGAGTGGGCCCAGAGATACCTCTCCGTCATACAGAGTGACAAATCCCAGTCTCGATTCGTGCCAACCCAACAGACACTTTCGGAGATACCTGTAATGTACCTTTATAGTCACCCAGTTACGTTGTGACGTTTGGCACACCCAAGGCACTCCTACGGTGTCCGGGAGTTGCACAATCTCATGGTCTAAGGAAATGATACTTGACATTCAGAAAAGCTACAGCAAACAAACTACACGATCTTTGAGCTATGCTTAGGATTGGGTCTTGTCCATCACATCATTCTCCTAATGATGTGATCCCGTTATCAATGACATCTAATGTCCATAGTTAGGAAACCATGACTATCTTTTGATCAACGAGCTAGTCAACTAGAGGCTCACTAGGGACGTGTTGTGGTCTATGTATTCACACATGTATTACGATTTCCGGATTACACAATTATAGCATGAACAATAGACAATTATCATGAACAAAGAAATATAATAATAACCATTTTATTATTGCCTCTAGGGCATATTTCCAACAGTCTCACACTTGCACTAGAGTCAATATTCTAGTTACATTGTGATGAATCGAACACCCATGCAGTTCTGGTGTTGATCATGTTTTGCTCTAGGGAGAGGTTTAGTCAACGGATCTGCCACATTCAGGTCCGTATGTACTTTACAAATCTCTATGTCTCCATTCTGAACACTTTCACGAATGGAGTTGAAGCGACGCTTGATATGCCTGGTCTTCATGTGAAACCTGGGCTCCTTGGCAAGAGCAATAGCTCCAGTGTTGTCACAGAAGAGAGTCATCGGGCCCGATGCATTGGGTATGACTCCTAGGTCAGTAATGAACTCCTTCACCCAGACTGCTTCTTGTGCTGCCTCCGAGGCTGCCATGTACTCCGCTTCACATGTAGACCCCGCCACAACGCTTTGCTTGCAACTGCACCAGCTTACTGCCCCACCATTCAAAATATACACGTATCCGGTTTGTGACTTAGAGTCATCCAGATCTGTGTCGAAGCTAGCATCGACGTAACCCTTTACGACGAGCTCTTCGTCACCTCCATAAACGAGAAACATTTCCTTAGTCCTTTTCAGGTACTTCAGGATATTCTTGACCGCTGTCCAGTGTTCCATGCCGGGATTACTTTGGTACCTCCCTACCAAACTTATGGCAAGGTTTACATCAGGTCTGGTACACAGCATAGCATACATGATAGACCCTATGGCCGAGGCATAGGGGATGACACTCATCTTTTCTCTATCTTCTGCCGTGGTCGGGCATTGAGCCGTGCTCAATCTCGTACCTTGCAATACAGGCAAGAACCCCTTCTTTGACTGATCCATTTTGAACTTCTTCAATATTTTGTCAAGGTACGTACTCTGTGAAAGACCAATGAGGCGTCTCGATCTATCTCTATAGATCTTGATGCCTAATATATAAGCAGCTTCTCCAAGGTGCTTCATTGAAAAACACTTGTTCAAGTAGGCCTTTATGCTTTCCAAGAATTCTATATCATTTCCCATCAACAGTATGTCATCCACATACAATATGAGAAATGCTACAGAGCTCCCACTCACTTTCTTGTAAATGCAAGCTTCTCCATAAGTCTGCATAAACCCAAACGCTTTGATCATCTCATCAAAATGAATGTTCCAACTCCGAGATGCTTGCACCAGCCCATAAATCGAGCGTTGGAGCTTGCACACCTTGTCAGCATTCTTAGGATCGACAAAACCTTCCGGCTGCATCATATACAATTCTTCCTTAAGGAAACCATTAAGGAATGCCGTTTTGACGTCCATTTGCCATATCTCATAATCATAGAATGCGGCAATTGCTAACATGATTCGGACGGACTTCAGCTTCACTACGGGTGAGAAAGTCTCATCGTAGTCAACCCCTTGAACTTGTCGATAACCCTTAGCGACAAGCCGAGATTTATAGATGGTCACACTACCTTCTGCGTCTGTCTTCTTCTTAAAGATCCATTTATTTTCTATGGATCGCCGATCATCGGGCAAGTCAGTCAAAGTCCATACTTCATTTTCGTACATGGATCCTATCTCAGATTTCATGGCTTCCAGCCATTTGTCAGAATCCGGGCCTGCCATCGCTTCTTCATAGTTCGAAGGTTCACCGTTGTCTAACAACATGATTTCCAAGACAAGGTTGCCGTACCACTCTGGTGCGGAATGTGTACTCGTGGACCTACGAAGTTCAGTAGTAACTTGATCTGAAGTTTCATGATCATCATCATTAACTTCCTCTCTAGTCGGTGCAGGCACCTCAGGAACATTTTCTTGAGCTGCGCCACTTACCGGTTCTAGAGGTAATACTTCATCAAGTTCTACTTTCCTCCCACTTATTTCTTTCGAGAGAAACTCTTTCTCTAGAAAGGACCCATCCTTGGCAACAAAGATCTTGCCTTCGGATCTGAGGTAGAAGGTATACCCAACAGTTTCTTTAGGGTATCCTATGAAGACGCATTTTTCCGACTTGGGTTCGAGCTTTTCAGGTTGAAGTTTCTTGACATAAGCATCGCATCCCCAAACTTTTAGAAACGACAGCTTAGGTTTCTTCCCAAACCATAATTCATACGGTGTCGTCTCAACGGATTTCAAGGGGCCCTATTTAAAGTGAATGCGGCAGTCTCTAAAGCATAGCCCCAAAATGACAACGGTAAATCGGTAAGAGACATCATAGATCGCACTGTATCCAATAGAGTGCGATTACGATGTTCGGACACACCATTACGCTGAGGTGTTCCAGGCGGCGTGAGTTGTGAAATTATTCCACATTTTCTTAAGTGTGTGCCAAATTCGTGACTCAAGTATTCCCCCCCCACGATCTGATCGCAAGAACTTGATTTTTCTGTCACGTTGATTCTCAACCTCACTCTGAAATTCCTTGAACTTTTCAAAGGTCTCAGACTTGTGTTTCATTAAGTAGACATACCCATATCTACTCAAGTCATCAGTGAGGGTGAGAACATAACGATAGCCACCGCGAGCCTCAACACTCATTGGACCGCACACATCAGTATGTATGATTTCCGATAAGTTGGTTGCTCGCTCCATTGTTCCTGAGAACGGAGTCTTGGTCATTTTACCCATGAGGCATGGTTCGCATGTGTCAAATGATTCGTAATCAAGAGACTCTAAAAGTCCATCTGCATGGAGCTTCTTCATGCGTTTGACACCTATGTGACCAAGGCGGCAGTGCCACAAGTATGTGGGACTATCATTATCAACCTTACATCTTTTGGTATTCACACTATGAATATGTGTAGCATTACGCTCGAGATTCATTAAGAATAAACCATTCACCATCGGAGCATGACCATAAAACATATCTCTCATATAAATAGAACAACCATTATTCTCGGATTTAAATGAGTAGCCATCTCGAATTAAACGAGATCCTGATACAATGTTCATGCTCAAAGCTGGCACTAAATAACAATTATTGAGGTTTAAAACTAACCCCGTAGGTAAATGTAGAGGCAGCGTGCCGACGGCGATCACATCGACCTTGGAATCATTCCCGACGCTCATCGTCACCTCGTCCTTCGCCAGTCTTCGTTTATTCCGCAGCTCCTGCTTTGAGTTACAAATGTGAGCAACCGCACCGGTATCAAATACCCAGGAGGTACTACGAGTACTGGTAAGGTACACATCAATTACATGTATATCACATATACCTTTAGTGTTGCCGGCCTTCTTGTCCGCTAAGTATTTGGGACAGTTCCGCTTCCAGTGACCACTTCCCTTGCAATAAAAACACTCAGTCTCGGGCCTGGGTCCATTCTTTGGCTTCTTCCCGGCAGCTTGCTTACCGGGCGCGGCAACTCCCTTGCCGTCCTTCTTGAAGTTCTTCTTACCCTTGCCTTTCTTGAACTTAGTGGTTTTATTCACCATCAACACTTGATGTTCCTTTTTGACTTCTACCTCTGCTGATTTCAGCATTGAATATACCTCAGGAATGGTCTTTTCCATCCCCTGCATATTGAAGTTCATCACAAAGCTCTTGTAGCTCGGTGGAAGCGACTGAAGGATTCTGTCAATGACTGCGTCATCCGGGAGATTAACTCCCAGCTGAGTCAAGCGGTTATGCAACCCAGACATTTTGAGTATGTGCTCACTGACAGAACTATTTTCCTCCATCTTACAGCTGAAGAACTTGTCGGAGACTTCATATCTCTCGACCCGGGCATGAGCTTGAAAAACCATATTCAGCTCTTCGAACATCTCATATGCTCCGTGTCTCTCAAAACGCTTTTGGAGCCCCGATTCTAAGCTGTAAAGCATGCCGCACTGAATGAGGGAGTAATCATCAGCACGTGACTGCCAAGCGTTCATAACGTCTTGGTTTTGCGGGACAGGTGCGTCACCTAGCGGTGCTTCTAGGACATAATCTTTCTTGGCAGCTATGAGGATGATCCTCAGGTTCCGGACCCAGTCCGTATAGTTGCTGCCATCGTCTTTCAGCTTGGTTTTCTCTAGGAACGCGTTGAAGTTGAGGACAACGTGGGCCATTTGATCTACAAGACATATTGTAAAGATTTTAGACTAAGTTCATGATAATTAAGTTCATCTAATCAAATTACTCAATGAACTCCCACTTAGATAGACATCCCTCCAGTCATCTAAGTGAAACATGATCCGAGTTAACTAGGCCGTGTCCGATCATCATGTGAGACGGACTAGCCAACATCGGTGAACATCTTCATGTTGATTGTATATTCTATACGACTCATGCTCGACCTTTCGGTCTTCCGTGTTCCGAGGCCATGTCTGTACATGCTAGGCTCGTCAAGTCAACCTAAGTGTATTGCGTGTGTAAATCTGGCTTACACCCGTTGTATTCGAACGTTAGAATCTATCACACCCGATCATCACGTGGTGCTTCGAAACAACGAACCTTCGCAACGGTGCACAGTTAGGGGGAACACTTTCTTGAAATTATTGCGAGGGATCATCTTATTTAAGCTACCGTCGTTCTAAGCAAATAAGATGTAAAACATGATAAACATCACATGCAATTAAATAGTGACATGATATGGCCAATATCATTTGCTCCTTTTGATCTCCATCTTCGGGGCTCCATGATCATCGTTGTCACTGGCATGACACCATGATCTCCATCATCGTGTCTTCTTGAAGTTGTCTCGTCATCTATTACTTCTACTACTATGGCTAATGCTTTAGCAATAAAGTAAAGTAATTACATGACGTTTATGTTGACACGCAGGTCATAAATAAATAAAGACAACTACTATGGCTCCTGCCGGTTGTCATACTCATCGACATGCAAGTCGTGATTCCTATTACAAGAACATGATCATCTCATACATCACATATATCATTCATCACATCCTTTTGCCATATCACATCACAAAACACTTGCTGCAAAAACAAGTTAGACGTCCTCTAATTGTTGTTGCAAGTTTTTACGTGGCAGCTATAGGTTTCTAGCAAGAACGTTTCTTACCTACGCCAAAACCACAACATGAATTGCCAATTTCTATTTACCCTTCATAGGGACCCTGTTCATCGAATCCGATCCGACTAAAGTGGGAGAGACAGACACCCGCCAGCCACCTTATGCAACTAGTGCATGTCAGTCGGTGGAACCGGTCTCACGTAAGCGTACGTGTAAGGTTGGTCCGGGCCGCTTCATCCCACGATGCCGCCGAATCAAGATAAGACTAGTAGCGGCAAGCAAATTGACAATATCGACGCCCACAACTGCTTTGTGTTCTACTCGTGCATAGTAACTACGCATAGACCTAGCTCATGATGCCACTGTTGGGGAACGTAGCAGAATTTTAAAATTTTCTACGCATCACCAAGATCAATCTATGGAGTCATCTAGCAACGAGGGAGAGAGGAGTGCATCTACATACCCTTGTAGATCACGAGCGGAAGCGTTCAAGAGAACGGGGTTGATGGAGTCGTACTCGTCATGATCCAAATCACCAAAGATCCTAGCGCCGAACGAACGGCACCTCCGCGTTCAACACACGTACGAAGCGAGGACGTCTCCCGCGCCTTGATCCAGCAAGGAGGAGGGAGAGGTTGAGGAAGAGGGCTCCAACAACATCACGACGGCATGGTGGTGGTGAAGCTGCAGTACTCTGGCAGGGCTTCGCCAAGCTCTTACGGAGGAGGAGAGGTGTTGGGGAGGGGAGGGGCTGCGCCTTGGATGTTGTGTGCAGCCCTCCCCTTGCCCCTCTATTTATAGGGGAAGGAGGAAGGGGGCCGGCCCCCTCTAGATGAGATCTAGAGGGGGGCGGCGGCCAAGGGGAGGGGGCTTGCCCCCCAAGCAAGGGGGGCGCCCCCTTTAGGGTTCCCCCCCAACCCTAGGCGCATGGGCCCAAGGGGGGGGATGCGGCCAGCCCATGTAGGGCTGGTTCCCCTTTCCTCTACAGCCCATTAGGCCCTCTGAGAGAGGTGGCCCCTCCCGGTGGACCCCCGGAACCCCTCCGGTGGCCCCGGTACAATACCGATATGCCCCCGAACCTTTCCGGTGACCGTATGACAACTTCCTACATATAAATCTTCACCTCCGGACCATTCCGGAACTCCTCGTGACGTCCGGGATCTCATCAGGGACTCCGAACAACATTCGATAATCACATACAAGTCTTCCTAACAACCCTAGCGTCACCGAACCTTAAGTGTGTAGACCCTATGGGTTCGGGAGACATGCAGACATGACCGAGACGACTCTCCGGTCAATAACCAACAATGGGATCTGGATACCCATGTTGGCTCCCACATGCTCCACGATGATCTCATCGGATGAACCACGATGTCGAGGATTCAATCAATCCGTATACAATTCCTTTTGTCAATCGGTACGTTACTTGCCCGAGACTCGATCGTCGGTATCCCAATACCTTGTTCAGTCTCGTTACCGGCAAGTCACTTTACTCGTACCGTAATGCATGATCCCGTGATCAACCACTTGATCACATTGAGCTCATTATGATGATGCATTACCAAGTGGGCCCAGAGATACCTCTCCGTCATACGGAGTGACAAATCCCAGTCTCGATTCGTGCCAACCCAACAGACACTTTCGGAGATACCTGTAATGTACCTTTATAGTCACCCAGTTACGTTTTGACGTTTGGCACACCCAAGGCACTCCTACGGTGTCCGGGAGTTGCATAATCTCATGGTCTAAGGAAATGATACTTGACATTCAGAAAAGCTACAACAAATGAACTACACGATCTTTGAGCTATGCTCAGGATTGGGTCTTGTCCATCACATCATTCTCCTAATGATGTGATCCCGTTATCAATGACATCTAATGTCCATAGTCAGGAAACCATGACTATCTTTTGATCAACGAGCTAGTCAACTAGAGGCTCACTAGGGACGTGTTGTGGTCTATGTATTCACACATGTATTACGATTTCCGGATAACACAATTATAGCATGAACAATAGACAATTATCATGAACAAAGAAATATAATAATAACCATTTTATTATTGCCTCTAGGGCATATTTCCAACACATGTCTCCATAGATCCTTGGGTTTGCAACATAGTGAGAAACATAGCTCTCTCCGTCCGAGTCTTGAGACGACATGCTGTCAGATCTACCAGAAAAACAGCATGAAACAAGAACAGAGGAGAAACTTGCCATATGGTGGTCAAAACATCCATGAGTATATATAAAGAAGTTTTATCTTGTGAAACAAGTATTCCAGAAGAAAACGGAGTCAGGATGGCACACGAGAGGGACACAAGGAAACCTGGCACGCCCAGGGGGTAGGGCGTGCCCTGTTGCCTTGTGACCTCCTGATGGGTCCTCTCGTCTGTTTCTTATTTTGTATTTTTCTAATATTCCAAAACTGGCAGAAATTTTTTTCTGAAATTTTTGGAGTCGGTTTACTTACCGTATCATATACCTACTATTTTTTAGGGTTCTGGAGTGTTCCGGAAGGTCTCTCTTATGTGTTCCTCCGGTGTCATAGTTTGGACAATATTAGTTTCAACATTAATAGGTGTACCTCAAATATAATGCTTAATTCTTTGCCCATTAACCACTCTTGGATTAGTGCCCTTGTTACTTGTGAGCTACGTTGGGATTTCCTCGAAGAGGAGAGGATGATGCAGTACCATAGAGATAAGTATTTCCCTTAGTTATGAAACCAAGGTTATTAATCAAGTAGAAGAACCAAGCAACACTATGTAAACATCACCTGCACACAAATAACAAATTCTTGCAACCCAACGCGTAGAGGGGTTGTTAATCCCTCAATGGCATTGATCAAGATTAAAGTATATAGTTTTTGATAGATAGATTGGACAAAAATCCAAAATAAAATAAATAAAAGAAAATTTGCAGCAAGATAAACAACATACGATGGGTAAATAAATTACTATTGGGCAATTGATAGAAAAGAAAATAATTATGACGATATCCAAGGCAATGATCATACATAGGCATCACGTCCGAGACAAGTAGACCGAAATGATTCTGCATCTACCACTATTACTCCGGACATCGACCGCTATCCAGCATGCATCTAGTTTATTAAGTTCATGGAAAAAAGGAGTAACACCTTAAGCAAAATGACATGATGTAGACAAGATAAACTCACGTATGAATAAACCCATATTTTTACCCTTAATAGCAACAATACATATGTCTCATGTCCCTTTCTGTCACTGGGATTGAGCACCGCGAGATCGAACCCATTACAAAGCACCTCTTCCCATGGCAAGATAAATCAATCTAGTTGGCCAAACCAAACAAATAAATTAGAGAAGAAATACGAAGCTATAATAATCATGCATAAAAGAGTTCAGAGAAAACTCAAATAATTCATGGATAGATCTGATCATAAACTCACAATTCATCGGATCCCAACAAACACATCGCAAAAAGTCATTACACCAAATAGATCTCAAAGAACACCAAGGAGAATATTGTATTGAAGATCAAAAAGAGAGAAAAGGCCATATAGCTACTATCTATTGACCCATAGGTCTGTGGTAAACTACTCAAGCATCATCGGAGGGGCATCAAGGATGATGAAGAACCCCTCTGTGATCGATTCCCCCTCCGATAGCGTGCCGAAAAAGGCCTCCATATGGGATCTCGTGGTTCTAGAACTTGCGGCAGTGGAAAAAGTATTTCGTGGACTCCTCTGTTGGTTTCATGATTTTAGAGAATTTATAGATGCGGAGTTAGGTCAGACGGAGCCTCGTGGGCCCCACAAGCCACCAAGGCGCTCCCTACCCCATGGGCACGCCTGGTGCCTTTTGGGCCACTGCTCCATCTTCTCGTCCCCTCCCAAAGCTTCCAGGGTCTCTTATGTCCAGAAGAAAAATCACCAAAAAGTCTCGTGGCATTTGGACTTTGTTTGATACTGATATTCTACAAAACCAAAAACAAGCAAAAACAACAACTTGCACTGGGCACTGAAAGTGCGTTATATCGACTAGAGGGGGGGGGGGTGAATAGGCGATTTTTATGAAAGTCTTCAAAACGTGGGAGTTATGAAGACAAACAATGAAGATTTTGCCTATTACTATGCAGCAGAAGTTAGATTACACTAGGCAAGCCATGGTCAAGTATTCAATAGAGTGAAAGCACAAAGACAAACAGCTGCAGTGTAATAAGGATCAGGTAGGAAGAAGTTATGAAGCCAACAGATCAGACATTCACGTTGTGAAGACAAAAGATAGAGCAAGCATGCAATGGCTTCACAATGAGTAACAGTAAGAATAAGGAAGTGAAGATGAAACCAGTGACTCGTTGAAGACAATGATGTGTTGGACTAGTTCCAGTTGCTGTGACAACTGTACGTCTGGTTGGAGCGGCTAGGTATTTAAACCTTAGGACACACAGTCCCGGACACCCGGTCCTGAACACGCAGCTCAAGACACCAAGTCCTCACCGTATTCTCCTTGAGCTAAGGTCACTTAGTCCTCGCCCAATCACTCTGGTAAGTCTTCAAGTTAGACTCCCAAACCTTCACAAACTTCGTTCACTGGCAATCCACAATGTCTCTTGGACTCCCTGAACGCGACGCCTAACCGTCTGGAGGATTCACAGTCCTCAAGTGTAATAAGTCTTCAGATCACACAGACAAGAAGACTTAAGTGATGCCCAATGTTCTCTGGCTTTGGGTGGTTAGGGCTTTTCTCCTCACTAGGAATTTTCTCTCAAAGGCTTCGAGGTGGGTTGCTCTCAAACGACAAAAGCCATGCACTGAAATCTGAGCAGCCAACCGTTTATGGTTGTAGGGGTGAGCTATTTATAGCCACTTGGCAACCCGACCTAATTTGTCCGAAATGACCCTGGGTCACTAAGGAACTGACACGTGTCTCAAGGGTCAGATTTCAAACTCTCATGGCAACTTTACTTGGGCTACAAGCAAAGCTGACTTGTCCGGCTCTGGACAAGATTCGCTCTCATTGTCTTCGCTCGAAGACATAGGTTTTTTGTTTAGGCATCACTTCAGTCATTCTGACTGGTTCTCCTGGACCCCACTTAACAGTACGGTGGTTCCTATGACTCAACACAAAAGAAAAAGAACTACGAAAGATCTAGGTCTTCGAGCTCCATAAGCTTCATAACGTGTCTTCTTTTGTCATAGTCTTCAATGTGAATATCTTCATATACCACCTTTGTCTTCAATGTCTTCATACATTTTTAGGGGTCATCTCTGGTAGTAAAACCGAATCAATGAGGGACTTCTACCTGTGTTTTCCTGCAATTCTCACCAACACATTAGTCCCTCAACTAGGTTTGTCGTCAATACTCCAAAACTAACTAGGGGTGGCACTAGATGCACTTACAGCACTAAGTTAATAGGTTAGTCCCAAAAAATGATATATTTTTGATTGAAAGTGTATATAAAACATCCAACATTGATAATATAAGAGCATGGAACAATAAAAAATTATAGATACGTTGGAGACGTATCAAGCATCCCCAAGCTTAATTCATGCTCGTCCTCGAGTAGGTAAATGATAAAGAAAAAAAAATTGATGTGGAATGCTACCTAACATATTCATCATATATTCTTTTCTTTGTAGGATGGATATTTGGACTTGGATGATTCAAAGCAATAGTCTATAATTTGACATGAAAACAGCAATACTCAAGCATATCAACAAGCAACCATGTCTTTCAAAATATAAATGCTAAACAAAGCTATCCCTAGCCCATTATGCTTAGTCATTGATCCATTCATGAAACACACTCAAATATTAGCTACATCCAATACACAAGTATGACGATAGTGTTCCCTAGTTGGTGCTTTATAAGAGAAGATGGAGACTCAAATAAAAAAGAAATTGCATAAAAGTAAATGGATAGTCCCTTCGCAGAGGGAAGCAGAGATTTGCAGAGGTGCTAGAGCTCAAATCTTAAATTTAAGATAAAATTACTTTCAGAGGCATGCTTTTCCTATCAATGAAAACGACCAAGAATTCCAAATATCTTCCATGCTAGACAAATCATAGGTGGTTCCCAAACAGAAAATAAAGTTTATTTACTTTCCACCATTCTTTCACAATCCATGGCTAGCCATATCCACGGGTGCCTTCCATAGCAACACTTTACAAGGAATTTATTATTATCATCATATTATTATTTTTCATTTAGGGACCGGGCATCCCTATTACCTGCCACACTCTCGTGCAATGACACGTGAATAAACACTAATCGTGAGAATAAAATACCTAGCATGGAAAATATTGGCCACCCCTACTGCTTCATGAGCGGTACGGGCACACAAAACGGAAATTCATTTTGAAAAATTAGAGTTGGCACATGCTAATTTACTTAGAACGGCATGGAAGTACCGCATATAGGTAGGTATGATGGACTCATTTGGCACAACTTTGGTTTAAGGATTAGGATGCATAAGCAGCATTCCCGCTTAGTACAAGTCAAGCTAGCAAATAGGTTGAGAAGGATATAACTTCGTTGTATAACTATTGACTTTATGTGCATACATACGTAATCACAAACCTTAACACCAATATTCTTACTAAAGCATAATTACTCACCAACATGACTCACATATTACTATCTCCATATCGTAAAACTATTGCAAGGAATCAAGTTTATCATATCCAATGATCTATATGAAAGTTTTTATTATATCTCCCTTGTATATCCATCACTTCGGGACCTGATGACCCACAAGTATAGGGGATCTATCCTAGTCCTTTTGATAAGTAAAAGTGTCGAACCCAACGATGATCAGAAGGAAATGACAAGCGGTTTTCAACAAGGGGGAGTTCCTCAATATATTATAAGCAATTTCTTCATACTCAGTACTTACACTTCCATTATTTACTCCCGTTGAAAACCTAACCAATTTGTCATCAATCACCAAACAAGGGGAGATTGTAAGTGCATCAAGTGCCCCCTTAGTGGTTTTGGAGTATTGAAGACAAATGGGTTGAGGGACTAATGTGTTTGCGAGTGTACACATGAGTTATAGTCCCTGAAGATTTGGTTTAACCCATGGAAGATGACCCCTAAAAATGTCTTTCTTCAAGTGAAGAACTTGGTGATGAAATTGGTACAACAATTGAAGAAATTGATGTGAAGACTTTGAAGCTTGAAGACTTTTGTTTTTGCAGTTTCTTTCTTCTTATTTTGAGTCATAGGAAAAACCGTACTTTTGAAGGGGGTATAGGTGAATCATAGTTCACATTTCCAAAGTGATGCTCAAACCTATACATAAAAGCCGCTTTGAGTGAAGTATTTGGAAATCTCCGGTACAACTGACGAATTTGCTAGTGGTAGTGATGAAGTTCATCTGGTCGCTGACAAATTTGGTCAGGCTAAGGAGTTATGATTTCACTAGTGCGATCTGCCTATCGTGGGGAAATTGAGTGCCCCGACAAAATTGAGAGTTCAATTTTCCGACCGTTGCTGCGTTGTGTGCCAGCTGTTGAGTGGATCCTTATCCTGACAATGGTCATGTGTAAGAAGGGCATTTATGAAAATTCATGTTGGGTTGCCCCATGCTATAAATAGCCACCCCCCACAACCACTTGTTGGTTGGCTGCTCTAGAAAGAACTTGACACTTGTCATTTGAGAGCAACCCATCCTTTGACGACCTTGAGAGAATCCTAAGTGAGGAAACACCCAACCAGAGCTAGAGTGATTGAGCATCACTGAAGAGATTGATCTGTGTGATCCGATGTCTATTACCTTTGAAGACTGGCATTAGCCCAGATGGTTAGGCGTCATGTTCTGAGCACCCAAGAGTCAATGTGGTGCGCCAGTGAACAAGTTTGTCTTCCATTACCATGAAGGTTTTGGAAGTTTATCTTGAAGAATTACCATGAGTGATTGGGCGAGGTCTAAGTGACCTTGGCTCAAGAGGAATACAGTGAGGACTAAGTGTCCTCTGAGTTCATCTCAGCCACCTCAACAAGACGTACGGTTGATATGGCAACTGGAACATGTCTATCAAATTGTTGTGTCATCACCGAGCCTACCTAGTTTTCAATTCCTCACCCTTACCTTCACATTATTCCGCGCTGAAGTATTTGTGATCTACCTTCTGAAGAATTTGAACTAAAGACTTTCATTATGCTTTCTTTCATTTCTTCAGTTCATCTTCTTCATGCTTGTGTGCATGTATGATTTCATGTTCTTCACATATGTATCTCGTATGCATGCTTTCTGCTACTATGATGAAATAGTTTCCTTGTGTTTCTATTTCCTCACTCTGATCTTCGTCAAATTCATTAGAGTTTGACATGTGTTTTCAGTATGCATTGTTTTGTAAATCATTTGTAGCGGATATGCATAGTTTTTTTATCATTTCTAGCCAGATATGTATATGCACTATTGTGTAGACCTTTTGTAGCTGGATATGTGTGCATTGTTGTGTAGATCTTCTCTAGCCGGATATGCATACTTTTATTGATCATTTGTAGCCGGATATGTATGCATTGTTGTGTAGATCATTTGTAGCCGGAAATGCATTATTGTGTAGATCATCTGTAGTCGGAAATGTATGCATTATTGTGTAGATCATTTGTAGTCAGACATGCATTGTTGTGTGGATAATTTGTAGCGAGAATGACCATGCAAGCCGCCTGTTTCAAGATGTTGCAGCGGCAGAAGGATGAGCTGGAGAGGGTGGAGCAAGAGGACTCGGAGGCGGCCTACACATCGGCGACGACAGAATGAGCGTGGAGCCTCGGATTGCCAGTCCGACGGGGTAGAAAGTCCAATCTTTTGCGTGGACTGCTGGACTGATGTTATTTTTATATGGTCGGGCATGTAAAACTAAGCATTCTTGCCTATTTTTGGTTGTGATCGGCCGATGATGCGTCCCAGCACTGGTGTGATCTGGCGTGCACTATGAATCAGGCGTATTTGAATTTGAAATTCCCCTTATAATTGGCAAAAATATAGTGCAAATCATTGGATGGCAGGCTCCTGCATCCATGTCCGGGTTCTAGTCCCTTTCTGTCTGCGGACAGATGCAGTGTACGGTTTGCGGGTCAGCATTTGAGATGCCCTTAGCCAACATCCACAAAAACTAATAATTTATTAAGGTAAAACCCAACCATATGCATCAACTCCTATACTTATACTCGTTAACATTTTTCACTCTGGCTGCCCTATGGATAGTTATCTCGACATACTACTAACTCTAAAGTATGGTCCACATACATGTGCGCTCATATATTGGGCACCAAGGATAGCAACATATCATAAGTTCTTAACATGCAATTCAAATCAATCTTAAAAAAATCACCAATCACCATAGGACGGAAAGAGATCTTGTCGGAGTACTGGGCCACGGGTAGGCCAACCCGAGCCCCATAACCTTTCAAGACATCGGGGCAGGCTGCGCCCCTCAAGACCACAGGGCGAAGAGCCGCCTCCTGGGGAGTCTACGGCAAGGCGGTCGACTGCCCGCTCACGGCCGAGTCCCAGGGGCGACTTCCAGAGAAGCCGGCTTTGGGGAGTCGGCCGGCGACTCCAAAAAACCATGACCTCATCGAAGGGGATGGGGCAGGGGCGTGGCTGCAATGAAGCCCACTCCCCGCCCCTTACCAAGGGCAGGCATGGCTACTGCACGCCGTACTTGGGAAGATCTCCCTGCGGCGTGGCACTGTTGCCCGTCCGGCCCTGACATCAGCACCACTGTACCGGGTCCTGCGCCCACGATGGCTTGTCTGTACGGCCTGGAGGCAGCGGGGCCCACCAGTCAACGAGACCTCGGGAGATGGCGGGAGAACCGCCAATCGGACCCGTCGGGAGTCGGCCCGGGGGAGTCGGCCGAGCCCTCCCCCGGGGCCCACGCGCCATTAATCAAGAAGAGATGGGGAGTGGCCATAGTGATCGCCCGCCAGGCGGCGGGGCTGTTGCCACGACCCCATGACCAAGCTTGCGTCATCAGGAGCACGGCTACAGTGATCAGCAGTCGGCAAGACCCGCCCGCGGCGGACGCGGCCTGTCGGCTCCGTACCAGACCAGTCGGCGGGCCCACCAGTCAGCGGGCCCCAGCAGTCGGCGGAGAAGTCGGAGGTCGGAGGCACTGACGGCTGGGCCCGCGCCCAGTCGAATTACCATTGTACCCCTGAGGGGTAGGCCTATATAAACCCCCAGGGCACCGATGCAAAGGGTTGGATCCCAGTAGTTCTATACCATACCAGATAGAAGGAGAGAGCTAGCCTTGCCCTCTCCTACCACCAGACACAGCTCAACGAGCAACCGTGTAAACACTTGACCATAGTGATCATGCGGAGACCCCGCAGAGCAGCAGTAGGGGTATTATCTCCCCGGAGAGCCCCGAAGCTGGGTAAGATTCGCCGGCATGCATGTCTTCGCCTCATCCTGTTTCCAGGCACCGGCGATGTTCTACTCGCCCCCACCATGATAAGCCATCCGTTGGCATATGTCGCACGAAACCCCCGACATTTGGCGCCCACCGTGGGGCCTGGTGCACCGCCGTCCGGAGATCTGTTCTGGACGGGAACCCTTTTCCTCCCTGGCGAGCGCAGCCAGCCAAGCACGCCAGACGAAGTTTGCGTTGACACGCTGCGCGGCGTTGAGATCGCATGTGCAGCCAGCTCCTTGGCCGAACTTGTCGGCGAGGTCCGCCTCTCCGACGAACCTGCGTCCGACGCAGGCGCAGGCGGCCCCGAAAACCTCCTCGCGGGCCTCCTCGATCAACTCCACGTTTCTGGCGAGCCCGCCGTAGACTTGGAGTCCGTAGGCTCCACCGACCCGATGCTGGTCGACTCCGACACCGCGTCGGTCGACGCGTTCCCCACCAACATGGTGGTCTACGATGAACCTCTCCCCCACGCGAAGAGCGATGGAAACACCGTCACTGAGGTGCTGGTCATCAGTCATGACGAGTTCCCTGGTGGAAGGGCGCCCGACTCACTCGGCGCGGCGCTGCAAGACCTAGCTGCGCCCATTCCGGAAGATGCTGAGCAGAGACGTTAGAAGCGCGCCGCCTTCAGCTTGTTGAAGGCGCGAAGAAGCTAGCCAGCATGAGACGCTTGTCAGAAGCTTACCAACGGGAGATGGATCACGCTGTTGGCGGCTCGCCGGCCCCGGCAGGGCCCAGCCGCCTTGGCGCGGTTCAGCTGCGCGGCGTAGCCATCGCCAGCCTGTTTGGGGCTAGCCGCCCCGTGTATGCCACACCAGAGGAGAACATCCGAGCCGCCCGGGCAGCGGCGGATGAGCTGGACAATTTTGAGGTCGAAGAGTGCCGCCTCATGATGGAGCGAGTCCAGCGGCTCCTTGACGCGGCCACCGCGCAGAACGAGGCCAGCTGCCACACGGAGGCGCCGCAGCGGCCAAACAACGACCCGCACCGAGATCAAGGCGCGACGTCTCGGACGCCGACTGGCGGTGCCCGAGGTAGGAAGGACAAGGAACCGGCTGTCAGCCACAGTCGGACTCGGATTACCATAGAGCGCGACCGAGATGGCCGCCCGAGAGCAGTGGAACGACGGGACGACTGTCCGCCTCCCCCTCCCCGCAAGGAGAGGCGAGTCTCCCCGCTGCCTGTTGACCATCCGACTCTCGGTGACCACCTTGGCCGCCGAGAGGGAGTTGGAGAGAATGACGCCCGCCACCTGATCGACCAACTTCACCGGTCCCTGGCGCTGGAAGAAGAAGACGAGCTGGGTCCGCCTTGTTTCGGGCCCCGCATTCGGGACGAGCCCTTCCCAGAGGGTTCACGCTCCCAAGAGACACGCCCAAGTATACTGGCTCCGTGAAGCCAGAAGACTGGCTAGTCGACTACTCCACGGCTGTCAGCATAGCAAACGGCAACAAGCGTGTCGCCGTAAAGTACGTTCCGCTCATGCTCCAGGGCACTGCCCGGACATGGCTGAACAGCCTAAAGCCCCGCAGCATCAATAGCTGGGTCGACTTCACTGAAGCGTTCGTCCGCAACTTCACCAGCACGTACAAGCGTCCTCCCAAGCCTCGTCAGCTCTCCTTGTGCGTGCAAGGTCCTGACGAGTCGACTCGCGACTACCTCACGCGTTGGGCTGAGCTCTGGAACTCCTGCGAGGGCGTGCATGAGGTGCAGGCCATCGAGTACTTCACAGCCGGGTGCTGAGAAGGCACCCTCCTCAAGCACAAGCTCCTCTACAACGAGCCAGAAACCCTCGACGAGCTGCTGATCATAGAGGACAAGTACGCTACGGCCGACTCCTCCATGAAGACGGAAATTCAAATCAGCACGACTGGCAAAGTAGCTCCTCAGGCTCCAAGAACTCCGGCGGCAGACACCGGCCGGCGACAACAGCAGGGCAACAACAAGCGCAAGGCCCCGCAGCCGGCAGGTCGCGACCGTTGAAGCCCAGCAGCCAGAAGAGCAGCCTCCGCCCAAGCGACAGAAAGGCGGCAAGCCGAACTGGTTGCCGGCCTTCTCCTACGAGCAGACCTTGGATGGACCTTGCAAGTTCCATAGCGGCGCGAAGCCGTCGAATCACACCACCCGGAAGTGCCACTGGCTCACCAGGATCGCCAAGGGAGATGGCCTCCTGCCACCCCCGCCTGCTAGGCAGCCGCCTCCGCCTCCGCCCCAGCAGCCAGGCCAGTCGGTGTAGTACAAGACGAATACCCCGAAGAGCACGGAGCCTACGTGGTGTTCACCAGTGTGGCTGATGATCGACGCAGCAGGCGGCTGTAGCGACAAGAGGTGAACGCAGTAGCCTCAGAGACGCCAGAGTTCATGCACTGGTCTGAGAGGCCCATCAGCTGGAGCAGGGCTGACCACCCAGAAGTGATGCCGAGTCCGGGCTCCTACGCCTTGGTCCTGGACGCCACCTTTGCCATGGACAAACGGGCCACGCGTTTCTCGCGAGTTCTGATAGATGGGGGCAGCAGCATCAACATCCTGTACAAGGACACCATGGAGAAGTTAGGAATCAAGCAGAGATAGCTTCAGAACAGCCGGACTGTGTTCCACGGCATTGTTCCTGGGCTTTCCTGCTCACCAATCGGCAAGATCCTGATTGACGTCCTCTTTGGGGACAAAGATCACTTCCGAAGAGAGTCTGTTTGGTTTGAGGTAGTGGACCTTGAGATCCCATACCATGCGCTACTTGGCCGACCTGCCTTGGCCAAGTTCATGGTGGTCCCCCACTACGCCTACCTCAAGATGAAGATGCCTAGTTCCAGGGGAATTTTGACTGTGGCCGGCGACTACCGGAAGTCGTCCTCTTGCGCGGCCGAGAGCAGTCGGCTGGCCGAGTCCCTGGTGATTGCAGCCGAGAAGCGACTCCTTGAGCGAGTTGTGGCGATGGCCGGCAAGCAGCCGGAGATATCGCCCGACCCGAAAGAGTCCGAAGCCGAAGGTTCGTTCAAGCCGGCCAAAGAGACAAAGAAGATACCCTTGGATCCGGAGCACCCAGAGAGGTACGCCGTCATAGGTGCAAACCTCGACAGCAAATAGGAAGACGAGCTCGTCGATTTCCTCCGTGAGAATCGGGACATCTTCGCATGGTCTCCCAAGGACATGCCAGGTGTACCGACGGATTTCGCCGAGCACAAGTTACACGTCCGATCTGATGCGAAGCCGGTCAGGCAGCCCCTGCGCCGCTTATCAGAAGAGAAGAGAAGAGTTGTCGGAGAAGAGATAGCCCGACTCCTAGCAGCCGGCTTCATTATGGAAGTTTTCTTCCCGGAGTGGCTGGCAAATCCGGTCCTGGTGCTAAAGAAGAACAAGCAATG
This sequence comes from Triticum urartu, assembly GCF_003073215.2. Lineage (NCBI taxonomy): Eukaryota > Viridiplantae > Streptophyta > Magnoliopsida > Poales > Poaceae > Triticum > Triticum urartu. The sequence goes on along the minus strand of NC_053023.1, from coordinate 664,535,457 downwards.
GCGAATGTGTATTGACTACACGAGCCTCAACAAGGCCTGCCCCAAGGACCCGTTTTCTCTGCCGAGAATTGATCAGGTGATAGACTCCACAGCCGGATGCGAGCTGTTGAGTTTCTTGGATGCGTACTCAGGATATCACCAGATCAAGCTAAACCCGGCTGACAGATTGAAGACCGCCTTCATCACGCCATTTGGAGCATTCTGCTACCTCACCATGACGTTCGGCTTGAGGAATGCCGGCGCCACCTTTCAGCGTTGCATGCAGAAGTGCCTCCTCAAGCAGCTCGGCAGGAACGCCCACGTTTATGTGGACGACGTGGTGGTGAAGACGGAAAAGCGAGGAACATTGCTGGAAGACCTCAAGGAGACCTTTGAGAACCTGCGCCGGTTCCAGATCAAGCTTAACCCCGAGAAGTGTGTCTTCGGAGTACCAGCTGGCCAGCCGCTAGGTTTCCTGGTCTCTGAACGCGGCATAGAATGCAACCCAGTAAAAATCAAGGCCATCGAGAGAATGGAGGTACCTAGCCGACTGCTGGATGTGCAGAAGTTCACCGGCTGCTTGGCGTCCATCAGCCGATTCATCAGTCGGCTGGGCGAGAAAGCTCTCCCCTTATACCAACTCATGAAGAAGACCACTTTTTTCGAGTGGAACCATAAGGCGGACGAAGCTTTCCACCAGTTGAAGAAGATGCTGACTACTCCACCCGTCCTGGCGGCTCCGACTCCCAAGGAACCTATGCTCCTGTACATCGCCACCACCAGCCGAGTAGTCAGCACAGTCATTGTAGTAGAGCGCAAGGAGGAAGGCAAGGCGATACCTGTCCAGAGACCAGTATATTACCTGAGCGAGGTACTGTCGACCTCCAAGCAGAACTACTCCCACTACTAGAAGATGTGCTATGGCGTGCACTTTGCTGCCAAGAAATTGAAGCCTTACTTTCAAGAGCATCCAATCACGGTGGTCTGCACGGCTCCACTTGCCGAGATGCCTCTGGTCGAGTGGCCAAGTGGGCCATAGAGCTGGCTCCTTACACCATCTACTACCAGCCCCGCACCGCTCTCAAATCACAAGCACTGGCCGACTTCCTCATCGACTGGGCCGAGACCCAGAACCTGCCTCCAGCGCCCGACTCCACCCATTGGCGGATGCACTTCGACGGCTCCAAGATGCGCACCGGCTTGGGAGCCGGCGTCGTCCTCACCTCTCCCAAAGGCGACAAGCTCAAATACGCACTGCAAATCCATTTTGCCGCCTCCAACAACGTGGCCGAGTATGAGGCGCTCATTCAAGGGCTCCGGCTTGCCAAAGAACTTGGCATCCGCCGGATCCTGTGTTATGGCGACTCGGACTTAGTGGTCTAGCAGTCATCTGGCGACTGGGACGCAAAAGACGCAAACATGGCGAGCTACCGTTTCCTCGTGCAGCAACTCAGCGGGTATTTCAAAGGGCGCGAGTTCCTCCATGTGCCAAGAAACGACAACGACCAAGCAGACGCTTTGGCACGAATCGGCTCTACCCGCCAAGCAATACCATCTAGCGCCGCCCTTCAACGCCTCCTCAAGCGGTCTGTCAAGCCTTCACCAGAATCAGACTCCATTTTTGTGCCGGCTCCTCCCGAAGACGGCGGATCCGACTCCAGAGTTCCGGCAGTCGGAACGGGGACTTTGGCGGGCGACTCCAAAGCTGCCACAGTCGAGCCCGACCCGGGGACTGCGGTGACGGACTCAAAGATTCCAGAACTCGGCCCAAGGACCGCGCCAGTCGGCCTGGGGACTTCATCAGCCTAGCAAGCGGCTGTTGACTCCAGCCCGCCGCCTCCCAGCCCAGCCGCCTTCGTCCAAGTCGCAGTTCTGGTAGTCAAAGAAATAGCAGCACCCTCATGGGCCCAGCCCATCCTCAAATTCCTGGTGAACAAAGAGCTAACAACTGATGAGACCTCAGCTCGGAAGTACAACGCCGGGCGGCAACCTATACCATAATCAACAGAGAACTGGTCAGGCGCAGCGTCACTGGTGTCTACCAGCGCTGCGTAGAGCCAGAGCAAGGCCAGGCAATCCTTAAAGACATCCATCAAGGCGAATGCGGCCACCATGCGGCTTCAAGAGCACTCGTCGCCAAAGCTTTTCGGCACGGTTTCTTTTGGCCAACTGCCTTGGAAGAGGCCAAGGAGTTGGTCCAAAAATGCAAAGGGTGCCAGAAGTTCAGCTCCAAGCCGCACCAGCCGGCTTCCGCGCTCAAGACCATCCCCATTGCTTGGCCTTTCGTAGTTTGGGGTCTAGACATGGTGGGACCATTCAAGATAGCACGAGGTGGTCTAACTCACCTACTTGTCGCAGTGGACAAGTTCACCAAGTGGGTGGAAGTGAAGCCAATTAAGAAACTGAACGGTCCGACTGCCGTGACCTTCATCACCGATATCACAATTCGGTACGACATACCACACAGCATCATCACCGACAACAGCACAAATTTTGCCGAAGGCACCTTGGCCCGTTTCTGCGCAACACAAGGCATCCGACTGGACCTAGCATCCGTCGCCCACCTGCAGTCAAACGGCCAAGTGGAGCGAGCAAACGGCCTCATCCTGTCCGGCATCAAGCCTCGGTTGATCGAGCCTCTGGAGTGCTCGGCTGGCTGCTGGCTCGACAAGCTGCTAGCCATCCTCTGGAGTCTGCGCACGACTCCAAACAAGTCAACCGGCTTCACGCCCTTCTTCCTCGTCTACGGTGCCGAAGCCGTCATCCCAACGGACATAGAGTTCGACTCCCCACGAGTCACCATGTACACCGAGGAGGAAGCAGAAGAAGCACGACAAGACGACGTCGATTTGCTGGAAGAGGGCCGACTGTTGGCACTCAGCCGGTCCAGCATCTACCAGCAGAGCCTGCGTCGATACCACAACAGGAAGGTCAGGCCAAGATCTTTCCAAGAAGGAGACCTTGTGCTCCGGCTGATCCAGCGAACAGCCGGCCAGCACAAGTTGTCGCCGCCTTGGGAAGGCCCTTTCATCATCAGCAAAGTACTAGGCAACGATTCCTACTACCTGATCGACGATCAGAAGCCCCGAGCACGCAAGAGGGACGACTCCGGCAAGGAGACAGAGCGGCCATGGAATGCAAATCTTCTCCGAAGATTTTACAGTTGATGCAGTATGTACCACGCTACCTTTTGTATTAAAGTATCAAGACTTCGGCCCCCCGAGACGAGCTCGGGGACTGCCCTCTTTTGTCTGTATGATAAAAATTATGCCTACAAGTATGTTACTCTTTGTCATGCCGCTTGGCACCGGGCTCGACAAGTCGGCCCGGGGACTTGCCGCCTTGCACTATGAAATGCTTCCTGCAGCCGGACAAGTAGTGTGTAACACCTAAGCCGTCTTCTGTCAGAAGCCGCAGCTCGCAGAGCGACTGTACGGTGGGCAGAGGTAAGGTAGAATGGGTGTTCGCACGAAAAATGGCTAAGGACTCAAAGCGTAAAACATAGCTCAAGACGGCTTCCAGCCTTTCTCACAAACCGACTCTCGGACAGTCGGATTGTCGTTTTCTATCCAACTTGCTCAAACAATCTTGAAATCGGCTAAGTACTTGCTTTCCCAAAGTAGCCTAGCACTTGATCCAGCAACAGTCCGCAGAGCGGCTGTCCGATTGGCAAGGCAGGCAACTAAGAGAAAGCGGCAAAGGAAAACAGCCAAAAGAACAATGAGCAAGAAACGATATATATATATATATAACATAGGCCCTTGGCCGAATTGACGAGTAGAGGTTCAAAATACACCCCGCAGGTGGAATTGTGCGAATTAACAAGTTCTTCAACAGACTACTAAAGCAGATAAAACAAAAGACACAGCGGCAGCTTAGGAGGCGGCAGACGGATTCGGGGGTCGGAGGAGGCGCCAGCGTCAGGCGTTGGGGCGGTCGGCCGGCTAGTCTCGGCTTGATCGCCTCCGGAAGCAGTCGGGTCAGTCGCACGCGGCTCGTTGGTGGAGGCGCGGTCGGGCTGAGGCTGGCCGTCTGCTCCGTCTTCTGGTGCCTCCGCCTCGCCCTCATCCTCCGCCTCGTCCTCCTCCTCGATGCTGGAGCCAATCACCTCCGCCGAGTCTTCGCCGTAGTCTGGGTTCATCCCAAACCACTCCGGCGGTACCTCCTTGCCGTCTTCAGACCGCTCGGGGATGAAGATGCTCGTGTCGGTGTACTCGGTGATCGCCGCAGCACGCTTGACGAGGGCGTCTTCCGCAGCCGCCAGCTCCGGCTGGGCCTTCGACCGAAGCATGGCCAACCGGTCTAGATCCAGCCCCGGGTACCATGCCTTGACGAACTCCAAGGCCCGGCGCGCTCCAGCCCGGGCCGAAGAGCCCTTCGAGGCCTCGAGGCGACCACCCGCGACCTCCAACCAGTTGGCCGTCATGCTGGGGCTGCGCGGAGCCTGCATATCTGGCCAAAGGGCGGAAATCGCCTGGGCGCCGATGCGCTGAAGCCGGCGCAGCATCCGGTGAGCCGGCCGGAGGCGAGCCTCGATGCTCAAGATGTGCTCATCAAGAGTTCGGGGGGCATCGGCGGCGATCTCCGCGCCCTCCGCCCTCCGACTTTCATGATCGGCCTCGATGGCTTGGATAGCGGCCTGCGACTGCCTAGGGAAGAAGTCTGCAAAAGACACGAAGAAACGAAAAAGCAAGTCAAAAACCAGGAGTCGGCACGATCTAAGTCGGCAGCTCGAAGAAAGAAAATAAAGAGACTCACCATCAACGATGTCTTCAATCTCGTGGAAGCCGGAGGACAGCAGCGCCTCCTTGTCAGACCAGGAGGAGCGCTCGCTCGCGAACTCGGCCAAGAGGGCGGTTTCCGTCTCCTCCGCCTCCCTCTGCGACTTCGCAAGCAGCTCCTTTTGCTCTGCCAACTGAGTGGCTAGCAGATTGCACTCTGTGGCGACCCTGCTGCACTCCTCCCCTTTGGCGAGCAGGGCGGAGCTGGCTTCGCTCAGCTGCTGTTGAAGAGCAGCGTTGGCTCCTGAAGGAAAGGAAGAAAGACAACAGTCATCAATAAAGTAAGTCGCCGGGGAGATCTGGCCCGACTACTCAGCAATCGGCCCGAATCTCGGGGACTATAGCCCGCGGGTGCGCTAGCGCGCCCCCGTAGAGAAGAAAAAAGAGGGAATGACTTACTCCGGCTCTCCGCCAAGTCGGCGGTCCGCTTGCCCAGCTCTTCAACATTACAGTTGAAGGCAGTGACGCGGAGGTTGTGGTAATCCTGCAACAAGCATTTCAGACAAAGTTAGTACCCAGAAGTTCATCAATTGGAGTTCCGGGCCGCCTGCTCAGCAGCCGGCCCGAAACTCGGGCGGGGACTACACCCAGTGGGCGCGCTGGCGCGCCCCCACAGAGAGGAACAAGAAAAAACATACCCGGACGGCTGCCCGCGACGCTAGGAACGCCTTGGTGCAACTCTGGAGGGTGTCGCACTCAGCGCGGAGCTTCGCCTGGACATCCAGGAGCGCCCGGTTCAGCGGCCCTGTGCCGCCTCCTCGCACCCACCCAACAGGTGCGGCGCTCGTCGCTTCGGCGTCTGGAGCCGCTGAGCTGGCGGTGCCGGCTTCCAGGGGGCGGGGTTCCGAAGTCGCCTTCTCCAGATGACGGCGCACTGGCGAGCCGACCTGGAGGAGTAGCCTCACCACGGCCTCGTCTTCGGTCGGCGGCACCGGAGGGTCCGCTGGCTGCTTGCCTTGCATGCCTTCAGACGACGGCGGAGGCGGCGACGGAACGTTCGCGCCCGGTGTAGAGGGCTCGCCGCCTTCCCTCTCCTCGACGAGGTTCTCCCCGCCGGCTTCTCCAGTCTGCCCCGCGAACTCCGGGGGCGGCGGCGCAGAGTTCAGCAGGGTAACAAGCAAGGCCGACTGGCGGCGTGTGGCTTCATCAGCCTGCTGCTTCGCCGCGGCGGCGGCTTCGGCCTCCGCTAGTTTTTTCTTAGCAGAGGCCTCCGCCCTGTCGGCCTCCGCCCTGTCGGCCTCCGCCTTCTCCAGGCGGAGGGCTTCTTCTTCATTGCGCTTCTCCTGCGCATTACGCTCCGTCGCCTCCCGGAGGTCGGCAGCGGGGTCTATCCGCCGAGTGGTGGCGGGCGTCTCCGCTGACTCCATGGTGGCGGCGGCGGTGACCCGCTCAAGAGAGAGGGGAGCCTTGAAGAAAGAGGGGCGAGCAGAGACTCAGACAAAACACGAAGAAAGAATAAACTTTGAAGACAAAATACTTATGCAGAGACCAACGGCGGCTTCTTCACTTCCTTACGGAAGCGGATGGCCTTCGCGGCTGCCTCGTCCCGCCGGGTCGCCGCAGCCGAGCCCTTGGGCTTCTTCGGCCGGCTGCCGATCAAAGTCGGCACAGCCCGGCGCTTCTTCCCGCCGCCTGGAGCGCCCGACGCGACAGAAGAGCCCGCGCCGGGCTGGCGGGCTCCTGGCCGATGGCGAGGGGCGACTCCTCCCTCGACGTCGTCTTCAGGCCAGTCGGCGAAGGTAGCCGAGGGCCTGAAGTCGCCTGTCGTCCCTCCTCCTCCCTCGGCGTCGTCTTCCAGAGCCGCCGCCCCCAGATCGGGGTCGTCGACGTCGCTCTCCGCCCGGTCGGCGGCGAACTCACGGGCCGGCCCCGAGGTGCCGGCTGGTGGGTGAAGAAGGGGATTCTAACCAAAGCCGACTGATCAGAACAAAACTCGGCAAGAAGAAGACAATCCAAAGAAAGAAAAGAAAGGCGACTCACCACGGGCGGGGGGTTGGCGCGGGAGTATGGCTCCTTGCCGAATCGCCAGTCCTCCGGGAGCCTGCTGTCCGAGAGGTAGTTCACCATAAGGGCCACCTCTTCGTGAGGCATGTCCTTGGTGCACATCCGACTCGGGTCACGGCCCCCGCTCATCTGGCATATCATGTGAGGGCGGCCTTGGAGTGGGAGAACTTGGCGCGAGACGAAGGCGGCCAGTAGGTCCGGACCAGTCAGACCCTCCGACTGCGTCAGCACTCGGAGTCGCGTGATGGCGCCGGCTCCCGCAGGCATCAGCGACCTGGCCTGGTACGACCAGTTGGGCAGTCTGCCAGCCGGCGGGCCGGCTTCGAAAGCCGGCAGATTGACCCAGTCGCCCCTCGTGGCGACGTTCCTGATGTAGAAGTAGGACCGCTGCCACATCTTCACCGACTTCAACAGCGAGATGGAGGGGAAGTGGTTGTCGGCTCCTGTCCTTCGCACGGCGATGAAGGCGCTGCACTAAGCCGGCACGCCCGCGGCCTGGGTGCCAAGCTTGGAGAAGAAGAACTCCCCCCAGAGCTCGAGGGTGGGAAGGACTCCGAGGAAGCCTTCGCACAGAGCCACGAAGGCGGACAGCAGCACCACTGTGTTGGGGGTGAGGTGGTGCGGCTGGAGGCCGTAGAACTCCATGAACGACCGGAAAAAGCTGCTCGCCGGCAGCCCCAGCCCGCGCAGGCAGTGCGAGTGGAAGATGACCCGCTCGCCCTCCTGCGGGGCGGGGGAAATCTCCCCCTCCGGCGCAAGACGCACCTGCACGCGGTCTTCGCCGGGAAGCCGACGATTCCGGCAGAGGAACTCGATATGGTCTTCGTGGACTTCGGAGCCGTCCCAGGTGCCGGAGCGCACTGGGGGAGGCGCGGCAGCGGAGGAAGAACTCATCGCGAGCTATCACCGCAGCGTTCCCCGGAGCCTGGGCGTGCGGCGGAGCGAAGAAGAGAAGAGGAAGCAGGAAAGCGAGGAGCTACGAGGAGGAAGAAAGCAAGGGGTAGTGGGAAGGAGGGGCGCGCGTGCCCCCCTCTTCCCCCTACTTATAGCCCCGTGGGCTGCGAAGCCGAGGGGGCGGACGTGGGGATTTACTGCGCCCGCAACCCCACGGCCCCCACGATCCACGTAAAGTTACTGCGCGCAGTAACTTCACGGGAATCCCAACCGTCCACCGGGCTGCAGCGGATCCGCTCGGGCGCCGAGGCGCGGTAGTGGCGGGCCCCGCCTACGGGCCTGTCCCGTCACGCGCGTGGGCTGGCAGGACGGCCTGGCCACGTGCCCTCGCGTGACAGGCCAAGAACGGGCAGCGGCCTGGAAGCTTAGCTAGCACGCCACTTGAAATCCCGCCGCGACGTTCGAACTACTGAGCAAGTCGGAATTGAGTGAGTCCGAGTTGGGCGAGTCCGACTCCTTCTAGTCAGCCCGACAGAAGTCAATCAAGACCATGTGTTGAGCACCCGAAAAGAGAAACTGCTGAGACTTCTCGGCCGATCGTCCGCGGTGCCTCACCAGCTTCGGGGACTACTGTCGGAGTAATGGGCCACGGGTAGGCCAACCCGAGCCCCATAACCTTTCAAGACATCGGGGCAGGCTGCGCCCTTCAAGACCACAGGGCGAAGAGCCGCCTCCTGGGGAGTCTACGGCAAGGCAGTCGACTGCCCGCCCACGGCCGAGTCCCAGGGGCGACTTCCAGAGAAGCCGGCTTTGGGGAGTCGTCCGGTGACTCCAACAAACCATGACCTCATCGAAGGGGACGGGGCAGGGGCGTGGCTGCAATGAAGCCCACTCCCCGCCCCTTACCAAGGGCAGGCATGGCTACAGCACGCCGTACTTGGGAAGATCTCCCTGCGGCGTGGCACTGTTGCCCGTCCGGCCCTGACATCAGCACCACTGTACCGGGTCCTGCGCCCACGACGGCTTGTCCGTATGGCCTGAAGGCAGCGGGGCCCACCAGTCAGCGAGACCTCGGGAGACGGCGGGAGAACCGCCAGTCGGACCCGTCGGGAGTCGGCCCGGGGGAGTCGGCCGAGCCCTTCCCCGGGGCCCACGCGCCCTTAATCAAGAAGAGATGGGGAGTGGCCACAGTGATCGCCCGTCAGGCGACGGGGCTGTTGCCACGACCCCATGACCAAGCTTGCATCATCAGGAGCACGGCTACAGTGATCAGCAGTCGGCAAGACCCGCCCGCGGCGGACGCAGCCTGTCGGCTCCGTACCAGACCAGTCGGCGGGGCCCACCAGTCGGCGGGCCCCAGCAGTCGGCGGAGAAGTCGGAGGTCGGAGGCACTGACGGCTGGGCCCGCACCCAGTCGAATTAATACCATCGTACCCCCGGGGGGGGGGGGGGGTAGGCCTATATAAACCCCCCAGGGCACCCATGCAAAGGGTTGGATCCCAGTAGTTCTATACCACACCAGATAGAAGGAGAGAGCTAGCCTTGCCCTCTCCTACCACCAGACACAGCTCAAGGAGCAACCGTGTAAACACTTGACCATAGTGATCATGCGGAGACCCCGCAGAGCAGCAATAGGGGTATTATCTCTCCGGAGAGCCCCGAAGCTGGGTAAGATTCGCCGGCGTGCATTTCTTCGCCTCATCCCGTTTCCAGGCACCGGCGACGTTCTACTCGCCCCCACCATGATAAGCCATCCGTTGGCATATGTCGCACCAAACCCCCGACAGATCTACTAAGACATAATAGAAGTGCAACAAATCATAGGTTTGCATTTACCTCTCAATGATTGGACGGAATGATTATGCTAATTAATACGTAGTCATTAGGTGACTCCCACGCAGTTAGGTTTTTTCCTCCTTTTGTCGGCGCCCCCCCACCCCCCAAGCACCCGATGGCTTTGGGTCGGGGAGGTGTGGAGGACCCTGGCTCCCCATTGACAGGAGGGACTCTCTGCTCTTGTTTTTGTTTGGTTAAACGTCTTGGTTGGATTGTACGGCGGCGGTGATGCCCCCTAGTACGAATAATATCTCCCACGTCCGATGCCCGTCTAGATGGTGTGTCTATAATGTCGTTGGAGGGTATGTGGAGGTGTGTCTCCATCGGATCTCATGGGTTTGATCGGTGTTGGCCTTTTGTGGATCTGTGTTGATCTAGTCTTCGTTTGTGTGTTTACAAGTTTGATCTTTTGATCTACGCTTTGTTCATTGACGACGGTTGTGTTCTGGCGTGCCAGTCCAGCCCATGGGACCTTAGCACAATGACTTTCTGACTGTCTAATAGAACAAGGTTTGATCGGCTCTGGTAAGAGAGAGGCGATGATGATAACGCTTTTTCGACTCACTTCGGTGCTTATAGTCATCGCTAGGTGCATAAACAAGAGCTCCCCTCTTGATCAACGGCAGCTTTTCCAGAATCTCAAATTTTGACTTGATCCCAGAATGATGCAACAAATTGAATAGGACAAAAAGAGGGTAAAAGGGTACGATATATATATATATATATATTGTAATCAAGGACGGCGAAACGCTGCGGATCGCTTCCTTTAGCAGGCTGCTAAGCACATGCGTTGGCCTCTTTCCTTGAAGATTAAGATGCATCCTGGCAATCTTGCCCTGAAAACCTGCTACGCTAGTACACAGAGTGTACTGTACTTATATACCTACATTGCATGTATATAAGACAGGAGCTACGTATGTACCTATGCACGCAAAGTGAAGTCTTTTCCGCTTCAAGCGAGCGGCGCAGACAAGCGACATTTACCAAGTAAGATAGATTGGTGTCAACTCGATCGATCGATCGCCCTATAATTATAAATTGCCAAGGAGCCATGCATACAAACGTACCCATTCAACTTCCATCAATCAATAATCGATCAGCAACAAAAGCACCGTGATAGTAACTAGTGACAGCGTGAGGGCGTTCGCAATGGCGAGGCGTCTGGGAGTCGTGCTGGCTTTAGCGGCTGTCGTCCTTCTCGCCGCCGCGGGGGCCGCCACCGCGCAATCCAAGCCACGGCCACCCAATGCCAATGGCCCGAAGCCGAAGCCGAATCCGATAAGCGTCAAGTGCAGTGAGAGTCCCAGGGTAAACCCCTACTGCTCCAACCAGAGGATGGACTGCCCCGCCAACTGCCCCCAGTCCTGCTACGCCGACTGCAAATCATGCAAACCCGTCTGCGGTGAGCACTCCACCATGTCTTAACTCTGCAGGTACAACTATAAACAGTAACGCTTGATTTTGTTGGCTAATAATGGTTGTGGTTCATGCGTTCGTGCAGTGTGCAACACCCCGGGGGCGTGCGGCGACCCGCGGTTCATAGGCGGTGACGGCAACGCCTTCTACTTCCACGGACGCAGGGACGCCGACTTCTGCGTCGTCTCCGACCGTGACCTTCACATCAACGCACACTTCATCGGCAAGAGCGGCCACAGCGGCATGTCCCGGGACTTCACCTGGATCCAGGCCATCGCCGTGCTCTTCGACGGCCACCGCCTCTACCTCGGCGCCAGGAAGACCGGCACCTGGGACGACGCAACGCGGTCGAGCACCTAAGAGATCATCCTGGACGGCGAGCCCGTGTACCTCCCCTCCGACCTGGTCCGAAGGCGCCAAGTGGACCTCCAGCCGCGTCCCCGAGCCTGTCCGTGACCCGCACCAAGGCGGCCAACGGCGTGCTCGTCGCCCTCCACGGAAAGTTCAGCGTCAGGGCCAACGCCGTGCCCATCACCGAGGAGGATTCGAGGGTGCACCGCTACGGCGTCACCGCCGACGACTGCCTCGCGCACCTCGAGCTGGCGTTCAAGTTCGACGCGCTCACCGACGACGTCCACGGTGTGGTCGGACAGACGTACCGCTCCGACTACGTCAACCATTTCGACGTGAGGGCCTCCATGCCCACCATGGGAGGAGATGCCACCTTCACCACCTCCAGCCTGTTCGCCGCCGACTGTAGCGTGGCGCGCTATGGAGTCAGCCGTGGAAACGACGGTGCTGCGGTGCTATCTGAGCTCTCTGCTGTCACCTGTGCCAGTGGCATGGACGGCAAGGGTGTCATGTGCAAGAAGTAAAACGCTTCTTGCATGCATATGGCGACTGTTGTGTACTGGCCGTGCATGTCTGCATGCATGCACGGTTGACAAGTACGTACAGTACTTCACATGAATAAGCAAAGGGCATAATTTGATGTGTGTGGGACTTGGAACTTTATATTATCATCAAAGAACTAGTATGTGCCATTTGCACTATATGTTGCACCAACGAAGAATATCCTATCAAACTTTACATTCAACTATTGATTAAATTTCACCTCGGAACTTTTGCACCTTTGCATTTCTTGCGTCGAGATCTTCGAAAGTAGATCATATGTTAATAGGTTTAGATGAACTCACGTCCATTTCTCGGTGAACCTAGGGTTCCCTTCACCTCCATTGGGTGCTCCGGCGTTGGTGGGAGGAGAGAGGAACCTAGGGGTCTTGTCCGGTGTATAGGGTAGTAGGGTTAGGTGAGTGCTCTTCGTCCGGCTTTGTTTGATTGCGATGCCTTCAGGGATAAGAATAGGTAGACCTCGGATCCAGTTCTATCTCAGTGGCGACGCTTGCGGCGAGGTCGACGGGCTTGAGGGCGGCCATTCCCGGCGCTCCTGTGGAGCGGCGGTTTGGTTATTCCCCCGTCCGACCACAATGGAGTTGTTAGATTTCCCCGAAAATGAAGGATGGGGCAATATAGTAGCAGATAGTATTTCTCTCAATTAAGAACCAAGGTTTATCGAACATGTAGGAGGCACCAAACCAGCAACGTGAACAGTACATGCACACAGACACGACAACTGCTTGCACCCAACAAAGGCAAGGGGTCGTCACTCCCTTTATTCTTGCCGGTTGCAAGATTAAAACTGATAGTGATAGGCAAAGCAATAAAAAGTAAAAGTAAATAAAAGCAAAGTGAACAAAGTAATTGCAGGATTCTTAGTGTTGATGGATAATGGACCCCGCTGGCCATAGGTTCACTAGTGTCATCTCTCTCGAAAGCAAAGCAACGGTGGGTAAACAAATTACTGTTGATCAATTGACAGAAACGAGCATAGTTATGATAATCATCCGTGGCATAATCATTACATAGGCATTACACATGTGACAAGGAACATTAATCCAACTGCATCTACTACTATTACTCCACCTCAAGACCGCTATCCAACATCCATCTCAAAGTATTAAGTTCATGACAAATAGAGTAACGCTTTAAGCAAGATGACATAATGTAGACAAAATAAGATCAAGAAATATGACCAAACCCCGTTGTTTTATCCTTACTAGCAACAATACAATACGTGCCTTCGCCCCTCCTGTTACATGGCAAGATCACCGCAATACTGAACCTACCACAAAGCATCTCTCTCGCTGAAGATAAATCTATCTAACTTGGTCAAAGTAGATGGATAGATCAAAGAGAAATACAAAGCTATAAAATTACATTGCAAATAAATCTCAAGAGACTCATATAAATTGAATGAATAATCTGATCATAAACCCAAAATTCATTGGATCCCACAAACACACCGCAAAATATTACATTGGATTCATCTTATAGAAGATCATTGTATTGAAAGTAAAAAGAGAGACAGAAGGCCATCTAGCTACTATTATTAACCAGTAGGTCCTGAAGGAACTACTCACACGTCAACATGGTGGCAGCAAGGTTGATGAAGACGGTGTCCCCAATGATTCCCCCCTCCGGCAGAGTGGCAGAACAGGGCTCTAGATGGGATCGCTTTGCAACAGAGGCTTGCGGTGGTGGAAGAATTGTTTCAAGTCTTGCTTCAAGGGTTCCTGAATATATGAGAGTTATAGGCCAAGAATTAGGGCAAATGGAGCTACAAGGGGCCCACAAGTCAGGGTGGCGTACCCTACCCCGAGGCGTGCCCCTGGCTTCTGGGGCCCTCATGGGTCTTCTTGTCCTTCCCTGAAGTTTCTAGGGTCACTTATGTTCCAGAAAAAATTGTCAGAAAGACATCATGTTTGGACATCTGTAGGTATGGATTTTCTGGAAAATGCAAAAGAAGCAAAAAATAGGAAATGGCACTGAGCACTATATTAATAGGTTAGTCCAGAAAAATAATATAATGGCATATAAAGCATACAAAAGTGATGCATGAAACAATAAAAAATTATAGATACGTTGGAGACGTATCAAGGAGCGGCCCGATGACCCTCTAATGAGTGACTTATGGCATCGAGCAACCTTGGGCACCAAAAGGTGCCCAAGGTCCTGGAGCTCGGCGATATCCCCCGTGGTGATGAAGGAGGAGAGCCATAGTCCCCTCTTCCTTGTCGCCTTCTCCGCATCATCGGCAGCTACCTAGTTTCCCGTGGCAGCCTTCGGGTCACCCTTGGAGGCATTCCCTGTCGCGGCACGGGTTCCCTTCCCGTCCATCACTCGAGAATGGAGAGAAAGGGGGACAAGAAGCTTCTTGGAACTCCGTTCTTCAGGCGCTAGCTTAAATATGAGGAGAGATAGAGCGAGAAGGAAAACATGAAGATTGATTCATTTCACCGTGTGCCTTTTATGGCCCAATAAAAACACCGAAAGGTCATACTGCGTGGTAGTAATTTCGCGGGTTCCCCATGCTATGTGCGTAACATGCGCACACGAATCGAGGGGGAATGCTTATGGTAGATCTATGCGTAACCCTAGGTACCCTCGGTGTCTATATAGGCCGAGGAGTGTAGACCATAGAGGCCAACTCATTCACAAACGATCTCATGGTAGATCAACCTGTACTCTGTACCCTATTCATTAATACAATCAAAGTAGGGCGTAGGGTTTTACCTCTTATAGAGGGCCAAAACTTGGGTAAACATCGATGTCCCCTTGTGTCCTGTTACCATCGTGCCAAGGCTACTAACTCGAGACCTCCTACTCGACATCCGCCGGATTCGACACAGTCAGTGTGCCTCTATTAGGTCTCCTGAGATTTGGTAGATGTTGGTATTTTGTGGATCTAGTTTTCGTTCCTGTATTTGCAAGTTTGATCTTGTGATCTACACATCTCTTCATCAGCGACGGTTGTTTTTGTGGTGTGTTTGTCCTATGGGATCTTAGCGTGGCGAGTTTCAGACTGTCAGTTTATCTTGGGACTTTGAGTCGTACGGCAATCTAACATATTTGCATCTTCATAGTGATCTTGGGACTTTGATTCGTAGGATGATTCTTTTTATTTTTCAGCTATGTTTCCCAACACTGCAATTTAATAATGTTAGTAAAATGAAAAATACAATTCCAATAGTAAAAAATGAAACAGAAAGAGAAAAATATTTCTTGAATCAAACTGGCCTTGTTTAAATGTCATGATAAAAGTATGAAAGTGAAATGTAAAAAAGCAAACCAACATATCGTACTACCGCGCACTTGCATACTGCCAATTGGACTTGCGCCAACCAACAATTGTCTTTAGTGGTGACAAGTGGCACATCTTATGTACGCCATTTGTCCACACAAGAGATTTGTGGTGGGTTTTTCACGGTTCAGTGGGACAAGAGGTTGACTGTGTGTCCCTTTGTTTCCTATGAGATTCAGTTTTCAAATCAAACTATCTCATCAGCAATGTAGTCAAATCACAAACTGTTTACACTGTCGTGCTTCTCACACGAGAAATTTGAAACTAGATTATATGTTGATATGTTTTGACGGAACTTTTTTACCCAACATGTAGTCTCCATTGTAGTAAACTTGTACTTTCCTGTGCGTAGTGCATCTCGCGTGCACAACTGATAATCTTCAAGTGTACGGAATATTGTATCACTTTCCAAAGTGAAGGTGGTAAGTAACGAGTGTCGAACCCAAAAGAAGCTAAAGGTAGAACTTGGATTCTCTCAGGCCCTATCTGCCAATGATACAACGCTAAGTACATCCAATGGTCTCCTTTACCTAAAATGCATAACTAAAATGTATTTTGTTGGTATAAAAGGTATAATTTGCAAGACAATAAAGTGTTGTTAAATAAAAGTTGGTTGTTGTAATGTAAAGGTACTATAAAATAAAATATAACGAGTGTGGAGTAGAGGTGGTAGGTGTTGCCGAATAGGACAAAAGCAGAGTCAAATGGATAAATATTGTAATTGTGACACCCTCGATTTAACCGTACACTAATCATACACGCAAATGTGTATGATCAAGATCAGAGACTCACGGGAAGATATCACAACACAACTCTAGACACAAATTAAAATAATACAAGCTTTATATTGCAAGCTAGGGGCTTCGAGGGCTCGAATACAAATGAGTCAGCGGAAGCAACAATATTTGAGTACAGACATAAGTTAAACAAGTTTGCCTTAAGAAGGCTAGCATAAATTAGCAACGATCGAAAAGTCAAGGCCTCCTGCCTGGGACCTCCTAACTACTCCTCGAATCCGAACTCCACATAGAGCCATCCTCGGGATCCTCTGGCTCCTGGACTCCAATATCTGGTTGCGACATCCGAGAAGAATGGAAAAGGGGGAAAAGAGGGAGCAAAGCAACCATGTGTACTCATCCAAAGTACTCGCAAGCAAGGATCTATACTACATATGCATCGGTATCAATGAAATGGGTAGTATCTATGGACCGAACTGCAGAATGCCAGAATAAGAGGGGAGAAGCTAGTGCTATCGAAGACTACGCTTCTGACAGCCTCCATCTTGAAGCATATAGAAGAGAGTAGCAAGTATAGTAACAAGTGACATCACATAGCATAATCCTACCCGGCGATCCTCTCCTCGTCACCCTGTGAGAGAGTAATCACGGGGTTGTATCTGTCACTTGAAAGGGTGTGTTTTATTAAGTATCTGGTTCTAGTTGTCATGAGGTCGGAATACAACTCCGGGTCGTCCTATTACCGTGGACACGGCTATTCGAATAGATCAATCTTCCCTGCAGGGGTGCACCACATTACCCAACATGCTCGATCACTCTGGAGGACACACTTTCCTAGGTCATGCCCAGCCTTGGAAGATCAACACGTCGCAGCCCTACCTAGGCCTAACAGAGAGGTCAGCACGCTTGTCTAAATCTTATGCGCGCAGGGGTCTTGGACCCATCGCCCGTTGCACACCTGCAGTTGCGTACACGGGCGGTGAGCAGACCTAGCAACCTCCATTACAAAGGAAGTTGCTTTACGTGGTCCAACCCGGCGCGCGCCACTCAGCCCCTGACGTCTAGGAGGCTTCGGGGTGATACTACGACGTCAAGTGCCCATAACTGTTCTCACGTGGTGGTTAGTGCATATAGGCCAGTGGCCAACTCAGATCAAATACCCAATCTTGTTAAGCATGTTATTTGAAGTAACTGCGGATGCCGACCAAGACCAAGCCCACCTGTCTCCTAGGTGGTCACAACATGCCTTGTCGCTCGACCACAAAGTAACACTCGGGGGCCGTAGGGAACCCTGGCCCACCACTACCTGGATGGAACCACCTGTTCTCTCAGCCCCCACATCGAAATCACTTGCGGGTACTCTACGAGCCGACCCGACTTTGGTCACATCATGTAACCTGTATGTTATGGTATGGTATGGTACGTATGTATGTATGTATGTATGTATGTATATACCCGTGATCACCCCAAGAAGTGACCACAACCTGATAATATAGCATAGCAGATGGACAAGAATGTAGGGCCACTGATGGAATACTAGCATCCTATACCAAGCATTTAGATTAGCAGGTAAAGGTATCAACATTTGTAGCAACAATGACAGGCTATGCAACAATATAGGAGCTATCAAATCAACAACAGTAGGAAACCTAATTCAAGAATAAGAGTTAAGAGAGTGGGCGATATCTGGTTGATCAAGGGGGGGTTTGCTTGCCGGGAAGCTTGACAGAGAAGGACGGGTCGTCAACACCGTAGTCGATCAGGGCAGCGGCAGTGGCGCCAGTCTCGAAGTATACCGAAAAAAATAGGGGGGATAAACAATAAATAAATGCAAACAGATGTATGGCAAGGCAATAGACGGTGCTAGGTGTGGTCTAATGCGGTACTAGACGATACTGGCGAAGGGGGAAACATCCGGAAATGTTTTCTCGAAGTTTGGTATTTTCGGACAGATGAAATGAAGGGGGACGGTTCCATGTTCGCTATGCTAGGGACGTGCGGCAGACGAACATGCGTATTTGGATTCGTCTCATTTTTCTGAGCAACTTTCATGCATAAAGTATTATCATCCGAGTTACAGACTATTTTATATTAATTTTCAAAGTTTTTCAAACACTTTTAGAATTAATAGAGTTAAATTAATTAGAAAATGTAATTATGATGTCAGCATGATGTCATCAGGGCCAAAGGTTGACTAGGTCAACCCTGGCAGGTGGGACCCGTTCGTCATAGTCTCAGGTTAACTAAACAGTAGTTAGTTTTTATTAGCAGATTAATTAGGTTTAATTAGTTAACTAAACAGATTAATTAAGTTAATTAATATAAATAAATAAATAATTTTTATTTTACTATAGATTTTGTTCAATTTTTTATGTTCTAGGGGATGGGCCCCAGTTGTCATAGGCCTGGGGGCCTTACCGGGCGCCAGGAACGGGCGTTGCCCGGACTGCACGCCCAGGGCCACGGTAGCGGCCACTGCAAGGGAGGGTGCGCGCCGGCCGGCGAGCAGGGGGGCGCGGGCGAGGACTGGTGAGGACGGCCGCCGGCGCAGGGTGAGGCCAGTGGGTGCTACTTCTTGAGCTTTCGTTGGTTTTTCTCTTGAAGAGGAAAGGGTGATGCAGCAAAGTAGATATAAGTATTTCCCTTAGTTAGAGAACCAAGGTATCAATCCAGTAGGAGACAACGCACAAATCACCAATACCTGCACAAACAACCAAACAACATGCACCCTACGCGATAAAGGGGTTGTCAATCCCTTCACGGTCACTTGCAAAAGTGAGATCTAATAGAGATAGATGAAACTAAACAAAAGATAAAGTAAATATTTTTGATATTTTTTTGGTTTATAGATCGTAAAGTAAAATATTACAAAATAGTAGATCGGAAACTAATATGATGGAAAATAGTAGATCAGAAACTTATATGATGGAAAATGGACCCGGGGACCATAGGTTTCACTAGTGGCTTGTCTCAAGATAGCAAATAATACGGTGGGTGAACAAATTACCGTCGAGCAATTGATAGAAAAGCGCAAACTTATGACAATATCTAAGGCAATGATTATGAAATATAGGCATCACGTCCGTGTCAAGTAAACCGAAATGATTCTGCATCTACTACTATTACTACACACATCGACCAACTCCTGCCTGCATCTAGAGTATTAAGTTCATGAAGAACAGAGTAACGCATTAAGTAAGATCACATGATGTAGATGAATAAACTCAAGCAATATGATGTAAACCCCATCTTTTTATCCTCGATGGCAACAATACAATACGTGCCTTGCTGCCCCTACTGTCACTGGGAAAGGACACCGCAAGATTGAACCCAAAGCTAAGCAGTTCTCCCATTGCAGGAAAAACCAATCTAGTTGGCCAAACCAAACCGACTAGTTACAAGGACTAGCTACAAGGCGTGCAGGATCCAAAAAATCTGAATCCCCTCTCAGTACGCCGTGGGCCTCCTTTTATAGTCAAAGGGGCTGCCACAGTGGCACACATGAGCTGGAAAACTATACCGTAATCGAGTCTATCTCCTGGCACCATAGGACAAACACATTTAATGCGCTGCCGACGTGCCCTTCTTGCTTTATCGGGGACGGCAAGGAAGCTCGTCCCAGCTGTCACCGCCTCGCCTGGCTTTGACGCGCGTCCGAACTAACAAGGCATGTAGCGCCACGCTGGCTGGCTTCTGAGTTGGTGCGGTGGCTGAATCTTCACGAAGATCTGCATGCCACCACGCAGGTGCTTGCCGAGTTGGCCTAGAGGACGCACATCACCACGCAGGCGCCTGCCTCGCTGGTGGGCTGGCAGCTACATGGGAACGGTGGTGGAGTCTTGGCAGATGTGGGCCTGGCTGCGGCCCAGCGGATGTTTTCGGCAAGAGTCTCGCTGGGGCCCCGGCAAGGGTCTTGCCGTAGCATCGTGGTCGTCCCCGGCAAGGGTCTTGACGGGGGTCTCGTGGGTATCCTTGGCAAGGATCTTGCCGAGGATTGTTGTCTTCTGGTTGTCATCTAGTCTTGTGTGCTTCTGGTCTCCAGAAAGATCTGCATGCCACCATGGAGGTGCCTCCCAAGCCTTGGTTCCAAAGTGGTCGATGGTGTTGGAACCCTTGTGCTCAAGGGTGGCGGCTCTAGTGGTGTTGAGCAAGTTGCCCCGGGAAGGGTCTTGTCGGGGCCGTGGAGGCCGCCCCGGCAGGGGCCTTGCTGGGGGGGGGGCTCACCTCGCCCTTCTGCTCTTCGTGTTTCCAGCTTGGTGTTGCTCTGGTTGTCTTGTGGCTTTGCTTCCTTCCTCTGCCTCGCTGGGTGTGGCCGCAGGAGTGGCTCCAACTGCCCACGCACAAGTAAAGGGGTACAAAATAGGACCCCTCATTTTGTGCACCGACATCTAGGTTAATAGGTTAGTCCCAAAAATAATATAAAATATCATATTAATGCATATAAAACATTCAAAATAGATAATATAATAGCATGGAACAATAAAAAATTATAGATACATTGGAGACGTATCAGTGGGCGGAGGAGCTGGAGCGCGGGGCGTGGAGGCCGGGGTAGGAGAAGCAGGGGGCAGTGGGAGGTGGCAGGGCAGAGCGGGTGGCGACAGGCGCCGTGGCTGCGGTTGGATGGCGCAGGCCGCACGCGTGGGGGCGCACGAGAGCGCATGGGTGCGTTGGGACGAGCAGTGGCGAATGGGGCGTGGGCGAGGCCGTGAGCACTAGCGGGAGAGGCATCATAAAAAGGCAGAGCAGAAGTGGCTTTAGCACTTGCAGAGCAGAAGCAACCGGCGAGCAGCAAGGCAGCACAATAGGTAAGCGCCGGCGGTGAGCGTGCGTGCGGGGGCTCAGCAAGCATGCATGGGGCGCGTCGGGGAGAAGAGTAGGGCGCAGACTGGGCGCGTTGTGGAGCGGGCGTGCGCGACCGGGCGCGGCTACAGGCGCGGTGAGCACGTCGACAGGCCGGCGTCCAGCGGCGCCTACGAGCGGTGCACGGCGACGGGAGCAGAGGAGAAGGGAGGGAACGTATAGCAGAGTTCACCGAGCCCTGTAGGTGTGCTTAAGCAGGCCCGGGAGGGGTTGAGGAGGCGACGGAGACCGACGACGAGACGGGGACGGTGAGCGACGACGTCGGGGGCGGTGGTCGGCAACGGGACTAGGGCGGCACTGGGCGTCGGGGTCAGGGGGATGGGGTGGGGCTCCTCCCTATCCAGATCCAGACGAGGGGGAGGTGAGGAGCGAGGGGAATGGGGGTCGTGCGGGGTTAGGGTTCCGGTCGGGTGGGGGTAAGGGCGAGAGGTGGGCCGGCCTGGTGAGCGGCCGGCTAGCTGAGGCCTAGTTGGGGGCGGGGGGTGTATTTGTTTTCATTTTTTTTCATTTTTCATTATTGTATATTTACTTGCTCTATAGTTTTCAATTTACCTTTAACTTTAAAAATACAAAAGTAGCTCCTAGATCAGTATAGCTAAATATACTATTGTCACATTTAATTAATGCACCCAAATAAATTAGCGTAACATTTCATTAATTATAAAATGCAATAATTAATTGGTTAAGCCATGATTTTATTTATCTTAGTGCATTTAACTATTTTATAAAAATGTTTTCTTCACCAATATTACTTATGAATTATTTGTCACATCCATAATATTTTAGTTTAGACATTAGAAAACTTCTATAGTTTGACTTTATTTTAAATTTGAATTTGGACGGGATTTGAATCATCGTGAGATTATCAACCGTAATCGTGGTGACGTGGAAACATTAGTAGAGGGTTACTGTAGCTGAATTATCCATGCGTCACGGTAATCAAGGATGGCGAAACTCTTGAATCGCTGCCTTAATTTAGCAGGCTGCTGTAACACCCCAAAATTATCCCTTTGGATTTTGAAAATTTTAAAATGGTTTTTATTTGGATGATTTTTTGGTTCGGTTATTTTATTTAAAATATCAAAATCATTTCTCTTGTTAGAAGAATTTCTGTGGCACTTAAAAATACTCGAAGGATTTGGTCACTCTTTTCAAATACTTTTAACACTTCCCAAAAGTTTATTCTGTCACTTTAAATTCCTCTCCTAGTCTTCCTCACATTCTAGGACAGTGTCCAACACCTCTCACCTCCACAAAAATATTTTTATCATACTTAATAAATTCCCAAGTCGGAATTTATATTTATCGGGGTTTCTTTGGTTTACAAAGGAACCATATTCTTTGTGACTCTTCTGCACCCACAAAAATTATCTTAACAGCTAGAACGTACTCACAACCCATTTCACCAAAAACATGAGGTTCCATAGTTCAAAGTATTCAAATTTTAGGCAAATTCAAATTTGGACCAGACTCACATTCCTTGGTCAAAACCCAATTTTCCTTACTCCAACAATTATGAAAGTTTGCCAAACTCACTCTTGTGCATAGCAAAAAAAAGGGGAGAGTGTGTTTACGTACCCTCATAGACCGTAAGCGGAAGCGTTTAACAACGTGGCCGATGTAGTCGAACTTCTTCGTGCTCCGACCGATCAAGTACCGTACGTACGACACCTTCACGTTTTGCACACGTTCAACTCGGTGTCGTCCTCCGCCTTCTTGATCCAGCAAGATGGCGAGGTAGTAGATGAGTTCCGGCAGCACGACAGCATGGTGACAGTGATGGTGAAGCAATATTCGCAGGGCTTCGCCTAAGCACTACAAAATTATGACAAGGGGTGTAAAAGGTGGAGGGGGCGCGCGCACACGGCTAAGCAATTGTCATGGTTATGCTAGGCGCCCCTCCCACATATATATAGGTGGGGGAGGGAGGAGGCGGCCTGGAGGCGCCCCAAGTGGGGCCGAATCCCACTTGGGGTCCTGCCCCAAGCTGCACCCCCTGCTGATACGTCTCCAACGTATCTATAATTTTTGATTGTTCCATGCTATTATATTATCTGTTTTGGATGTTTAATGGGCTTTAATATGCTCTTTTATATTATTTTTGGGACTAACCTATTAACCGAAGGCCTAGTGCGAGTTTCTGCTTTTTTGCCTATTTTAGTGTTTCGCAGAAAAGGAATATCAAACAGAATCCAAATGGAACGAAACCTTCGCGAGGATCTTTCTTGGAACAAACGCAATCTAGGAGACTTGGAGTGGAAGTCTGGAAGTCCACGAGGCGGCCACGAGGCAGGAGGGTGCGCCCCCCACCCTCATGGGCCCCATGGAGCTCCACCGACGTACTTCTTTCGCCTATATATACTCTTATACCCTAAAAACATCTAGGAGAGCCACGAAACCACTTTTCCACCGCCGCAACCTTCTGCAACCGTGAGATCGCATCTGGGGCCTTTTCCGGCGATCTGCCGGAGGGGGAATCGATCACGGAGGGATTCTACATCAACACCATAGCCTCTCCGATGATGTGTGAGTAGTTTACCATAGACCTTCGGGTCCATAGTTATTATCTAGATGGCTTCTTCTCTCTCTTTGGTTCTCAATACAAAGTTCTCCTCGATGTTCTTGGAGATCTATTCGATGTAATACTTTTTGCGATGTGTTTGCCGAGATCCGATGAATTGTGGATTTATGATCAAGTTTATCTATGAATAATATTTGGTTCTTCTCTGAATTCTTATATGCATGATTTGATATCTTTGCAAGTCTCTTCGAATTATCGGTTTAGTTTGGCCTACTAGATTGATCTTTCTTGCAATGGGAGAAGTGCTTAGCTTTGGGTTCAATCTTGTGGTGTCCTTTCCCAGTGACAGTAGGGGCAGCAAGGCACGTATTGTATTGTTGCCATCGAGGATAAAAAGATGGGGTTTATATCATATTGCTTGAGTTTATCCCTCTACATCATGTCATCTTGCTTAGTGCATTACTCTATTCTTATGAACTTAATACTCTAGATGCGTGCCGGATAGAGGTGGATGTGTGGAGTAATAGTAGTAGATGCAGAATCGTTTCAGTCTACTTAACACGGACGTGATGCCTATATTCATGATCATTGCCTAGATATTCTCATAACTATGCGCTCTTCTATCAATTGCTTGACATTAATTTGTTCACCCACCGTAATACAAGCTATCATGAGAGAAGCCACTAGTGAAATCTATGGCCCCCGGGTCTCTTTCTTATTATATTGCATCTCTTTTTATTTACATTGCACCTCGTTTACTATTTTTCAATCTTTACTTTCCAATCTATACAACAAAAATACCAAAAATATTTATCTTACTATCTTTATCAGATCTCACTTTTGCGAGTGACCGTGAAGGGATTGACAACCCCTTTATCGCGTTGGTTGCAAGGTTCTTGATTGTTTGTGCAGGTACTAGGTGACTTGCGTGTTATCTCCTACTGGATTGATACCTTGGTTCTCAAAAACTGAGGGAAATACTTACGCTACTTTGCTGCATCACCCTTTCCTCTTCAAGGGAAAACCAACACATGCTCAAGAGGTAGCAAGAAGGATTTCTGGCGCCGTTGCCGGGGAGATCTACGCTCAAGTCAAGACATACCAAGTACCCATCATAAACTCTTCTCCCTCGCATTACATTATTTGCCATTCGCCTCTCGTTTTCCTCTCCCCCACTTCTAAAATGTTTTCAAAAACCCTTTGCCTTCTCTCATTGTCCTCTTGTTTGCTTAAGCTTTCCTTTCTATTGCTAGGCCGAACCAAAAGGGGCTAATGGTTTTCGGGGTTTTAATACCTTGGATAATCCCTCTATCATTTCTAAGCTTATAAATAATGATGCTATGGAAAGACCTACCGGGTTATTAATGAGAGTTTAAATAATTTTGATGAAGATGACCCCAGAATTTTTGGTTATTTGCTTGATGAATCTTTGAAAGATGCTTGGGATAGGCTGTTAAGGATCCGAGCCAGCTGTGTACTCCAATATAAAATTGAGATATACTTAAAAAGCTTCTATGATGGCCTACCCTCGTCTTTCAAGCAAGTTCTAGATTCTATTTTTGAAGAAGGTTTTCTTGAGGGGGATTCCATCGATACATACGAAAAGATGAAAGCTATATTTGGGCACCTCATGAGTGAAAAAGTTGAATCCACCTCTCTTTTGTGTTTTTATCAGAATGAAATTATCAAAGAGATGAAGGCTAGCTTAGATGAAAATTTTTGTAGTGTGCTTAATCTTTATTCTACCATTAATGGCCACGTGATTTCACAAAATAGGAAGATAAGTGCTTTAGATAAAAAAGTCTCTCTTTATCACCAAAAGGGAAAAGATGACAATACCTAGATCTATTCTTGCTTTTATGCCTAGCTAGGGGCGTTAAACGATAGCGCTTGTTGGGAGGCAACCAAATTTTATTTTTGTTCTTTACTTTTTGTTCCTGTTTAGAAATAAATAATTTATCTAGCCTCTATTATGATCGTGTTTTTTATGTTTCAATTAGTGTTTGTGCCAAGTAAAGCCTTTAGGATCTTCTTGGGTGATTGTTGTTTGATCTTGCTGATAAAAACAGAAAGTATGCTCTTATGAAAATAATTTAATTTTTATCAGAGATCGATAAAATACCAATTCCAACTGAAGTATATCAATATACAAATTATTTAGGTCATCCTAATTTTTAAGAATTTTTGGTTTTACAGAAGTATTCGAAACCTACAGATTGCTACAGACTGTTCTGTTTTGATAGATTCTGTTTTTCGTGTGTTGTTTGCTTATTTTGATGATTCTATGGGTAGTATCGGGGGGTATGAACCATAGAGAAGTTGGAATACAGTAGATTTAAGACCAATATAAATAAACGATGAGTTGATTACAGTACATTAAAGTGGTGGTTTGTTTTCTTATACTAACAGAGCTCATGAGATTTTCTGTTAAGTTTTGTGTTGTGAAGATTTCAAGTTTTTGGGTAAAGTTTTGATGGATTTTGTAATAAGGAGTGGCAAGAGCCTAAGATTGGGGATGCCCAAGGCACCCCAAGGTAAAATTCAAGGAAAACCAAAAGCCTAAGCTTGGGGATGCCCTGGAAGGCATCCCCTCTTTCGTCTTCGTCTATCGGTAACTTTACTTGAGGCTATATTTTTATTCACCACATGATATGTGTTTTGCTTGGAGCGTCTTGTATGATTTGAGTCTTTGATTTTTAGTTTACTATAATCATCCTTCTGTACACACCTTTTGGGAGAGACACACATGAATCGGAATTTATTAGAATACTCTATGTGCTTCACTTATATCTTTTGAGCTAGATAATTTTGCTCTAGTGCTTCACTTATATCTTTTTAGAGCACGGTGGTGGTTTTATTTTATAGAAATTATTAATCTCTCATGATTCACTTATATTATTTTGAGAGCCTTTTAGAACATCATGGTAATTTGCTTTGGTTATAAAAGTAGTCCTAATATGATGGGCATCCAAGATGGGTATAATAAAAACTTTCATATAAAGTGCATTGAATTCTATGAGAAGTTTGATTCTTTATGATTGTTTTGAGATATGAAGATGGTGATATTAGAGTTATGCTCGTTGAGTAGTTGTGAATTTGAGAGATACTTTTGTTAAAGTTTTTGATTCCCGTAGCATGCACGTATGGTGAACCGTTATGTAATGAAGTCGGAGCATGATTTATTTATTGATTGTATTCCTTATGAGTGGCGGTCGGGGATGAGCGATGGTCTTTTCCTACCAATCTATCCCCCTAGGAGCATGCGCGTAGTACTTCGTTTCGATAACTAATAAATTTTTGCAATAAGTATGTGAATTCTTTATGACTAATGTTGAGTCCATGGATTATACGCACTCTCACCCTTCCACCATTGCTAGCCTCTCTAGTACCGCGCAACTTTCACCGGTACCATAAACCCACCATTTACCTTCCTCAAAACATCCACCATACCTACCTATTATGGCATATCCATAGCCATTCCAAGATATATTGCCATGCAACTTTCCACCGTTCCGTTTATTATGACACGCTCCATCATTGTCATACCGCTTTGCATGATCATGTAGTTGACATCGTATTTGTGGCAAAGCCACCTTCATAATTCTTTCATACATGTCACTCTTGATTCATTGCACATCCAGGTACACTGCCGGAGGCATTCACATAGAGTCATATTTTGTTCAAATTATCGAGTTGTAATTCTTGAGTTGTAAGTAAATAAAAGTGTGATGATCATCCTTTTTAGAGCATTGTACCAGTGAGGAAAGGACGATGGAGACTATGATTCCCCCACAAGTAAGGATGAGACTCCGGAAGAAAAAAGAGGCCATAAAAATGGGAAAAAGGCCCAAGTAAAAAAATGAGAGAAAAAGAGAGAAGGGGCAATGCTACTATCCTTTTACCACACTTGTGCTTCAAAGTACCACCATGATCTTCATGATAGAGAGTCTCCTATGTTGTCACTTTCATATACTAGTGGGAATTTTTCATTATAGAACTTGTCTTGTATATTCCAATGATGGGCTTCCTCAAAATTTCCCTAGGTCTTCGTGAGCATGCAAGTTGGATGCACACCCACTTTGTTTCTTGTTTAGCTTTCATACACTTATAACTCTAGTGCATCCGTTGCATGGCAATCCCTACTCACTCACATTGATATCTATTGATGGGCATCTCCATAGCCCCTTGATACACCTAGTTGATGTGAGACTATCTTCTCCTTTTTGTCTTCTCCAGAACCACCATTCTATTCCACCTATAGTGCTATGTCCATGGCTCACGCTCATGTATTGCGTGAAGATTGAAAAAGTTTGAGAACATCAAAATATGAAACAATTCCTTGGGTTGTCATCGGGGTTGTGCATGATTTAAATATTTTGTGTGATAAAGATAGAGCATAGCCAGACTATATGATTTTGTAGGGATAGCTTTCTTTAGCCATGTTATTTTGAGAAGACATGATTACTTTATTAGTATGTTTGAAGTATTATTATTTTTATGTCAATATTAAACTTTTATCTTGAATCTTTCGGATCTGAACATTCATGCCACAATAAAGAAAATTGCATTGAAAATTATGTTAGGTAGCATTCCACATCAAAAATTCTATTTTTATCATTTACCTACTCGAGGACCAGCAGGAATTAAGCTTGAGGATGCTTGATACGTCTCCAACGTATCTATAATTTTTGATTGTTCCATGCTATTATATTATCTGTTTTGGATGTTTAATGGGCTTTAATATGCTCTTTTATATTATTTTTGGGACTAACCTATTAACCGGAGGCCCAGTGCCAGTTTCTGTTTTTTTTGCCTATTTTAGTGTTACGCAGAAAAGGAATATCAAACAGAATCCAAACGGAATGAAACCTTTGCGAGGATCTTTCTTGGAACAAATGCAATCTAGGAGACTTAGAGTGGAAGTTTGGAAGTCCGCGAGGCGGCCACGAGGTAGGAGAGCGCGCCCCCACCCTCGTGGGCCCCATGGAGCTCCACTGACGTACTTCTTTCGCCTATATATACTCTTATACCCTAAAAACATCCAGGAGAGCCACGAAACCACTTTTCCACCGCCGCAAGCTTCTGTACCAGTGAGATCCCATCTGGGGCCTTTTCCGGCGATCTGCCAGAGGGGAAATTGATCACGGAGGGATTCTACATCAACACCATAGCCTCTCCGATGATGTGTGAGTAGTTTACCACAGACCTGCGGGTCCATAGTTATTAGCTAGATGGCTTCTTCTCTCTCTTTGGTTCTCAATACAAATTTCTCCTGAATGTTCTTGGAGATCTATTCGATTAATACTTTTTGCGGTGTGTTTGCCGAGATCCGATGAATTGTGGATTTATGATCAAGTTTATCTATGAATAATATTTGGTTCTTCTCTGAATTCTTATATGCATGATTTGATATCTTTGCAAGTCTCTTCGAACTATCGGTTTAGTTTCGCCTACTAGATTGGTCTTTCTTGCAATGGGAGAAGTGCTTAGCTCTGGGTTCAATCTTGCGGTGTCCTTTCCCAGTGGCAGTAGGGGCAGCAAGGCACGTATTGTTGCCATCGAGGATAGAAAGACGGGGTTTATCTCATATTGCTTGAGTTTATCCCTCTACATCATGTCATCTTGCTTAATGCATTACTGTGTTCTTATGAACTTAATACTCTAGATGCATGCTGGATAGCGGTCGATGTGTGGAGTAATAGTAGTAGATGCAGAATTGATGACCCATAAGTATATGGGATCTATCGTAGTCCTTTCGATAAGTAAGAGTGTCGAACCCAACGAGGAGCAGAAGGAAATGATAAGCGGTTTCCAGCAAGGTATTCTCTGCAAGTACTGAAATAAGTGGTAACAGATAGTTTTGTGATAGGATAATTTGTAACGAGCAACAAGTAACAAAAGTAAATAAAGTGCAGCAAGGTGGCCCAATCCTTTTTGTAGCAAAGGACAAGCCTGGACAAACTCTTATATAGAGAAAAGCGCTCCCAAGGACACATGTGAATATCATCAAGCTAGTTTTCATCACGCTCATATGATTCGCGTTCGGTACTTTGATAATTTAGTATGTGGGTGGACCGGTGCTTGGGTACTGCCCTTACTTGGACAAGCATCCCACTTATGATTAACCTATATTGCAAGCATCCGCAACTACAACAAAAGTATTAAGGTAAACCTAACCATAGTATGAAACATATGGATCCAAATCAGCCCCTTACGAAGGAACGCATAAACTAGGGTTTAAGCTTCTGTCACTCTAGCAACCCATCCTCTACTTATTACTCCCCAATGCCTTCCTCTAGTCCCAAACAATGGTGAAGTGTCATGTAGTCGACGTTCACATAACACCACTAGAGGAGAGACAACATACATCTCATCAAAATATCGAACGAATACCAAATTCACATGACTACTAATAGTAAGACTTCTCCCATGTCCTCAGGAACCAAAGTAACTACTCACAAAGCATAAACATATTCATAATCAGAGGGATATTAATATGCATATAGGATCTGAACATATGATCTTCCACCAATTAAACCAACTAGCATCAACTACAAGGAGTAATTAACACTACTAGCAACCTACTAGCATCAATCCCGAACTTGGAGACAAGAATTGGATCCAAGAGATGAACTAGGGTTTTGAGAGGAGATGGTGCTGATGAAGATGTTGATGGAGATTGCCCTCTCCCAATGAGAGGAGCGTTGGTGATGACGATGGCGATGATTTCCCCCTCCGGGAGGGAAGTTTCCCCGGCAGAACAGCTCCGCCAGAGCCCTAGATTGGTTTCTCCAAGGTTCCGCCTTGTGGCGGCGGAGTTTCATCCGAGAATATGGCTTATTATTTTTTTACCATCGAAAGACTTCATATAGCAGAAGATGGTCACCGGAGGGCCACCAGGGGCCCACAAGGTAGGGGGCACGCCCAGGGGGTAGGGCGCACCCCCACCCTTGTGGGCAGGGCGTGGCCCCCCTGGTGAAGTTCTTGCTCTCAGTATTTTTTATATATTTGGAAAACGTCTTCCGTGGAGTTTCAGGACTTTTGGAGCTGTGCAGAATAGGTCTCTAATATTTGCTCCTTTTCCAGCCCAGAATCCCAGCTGCCGGCATTCTCCTTCTTTATGTAAACCTTGTAAAATAAGAGAGGATAGGCATAAGTGTTGTGACATAATGTGTAATAACAGCCCATAATGCAATAAATATCGATATAAAAGCATGATGCAAAATGGACGTATCATCTCCCCCAAGATTAGACCTCGCTTGTCCTCAAGCGAAAAGCCGGAATCGAAAAATATGACCACATGTTTAGAGATAGAGTTGTCGATAAAAAAATAAAATACGGACATGAGGGCATCATGATCATTCTTAGAACAGCAACTTATATAATTCTTGTCATATGATTTCTTATGCTAGAGTAATAATTCAATCACAATTTCAAGTATGAATCGTAAACTTCATTGAAAACTAACAAACTATAATCTCAGTCATTGGAGCAATTGCAATTTATCATAACATAGGAAAGAGTCAACATATAAGAGCTTTTCAGCAAGTCCACATACTCAACTATCATATAGTCTTTCACAATTGCTAACACTTACGCAATACTTATGGGTATGGAGTTTTAATCGGACACAGAGAAAGATAGGGGCTTATAATTTTGCCTCCCAATGTTTTACCTCAAGGGTAATGTCAACAATAATAGTTCATGAAAACTCACATCCAATTAGCCATATATATCAGGATCTTTCCAACATACTGTGCTTGCCAAAGGATAAAATGTAAAAAGTAAGGGTGAAGATCACCATGACTCTTATGCAAAATAGGAGATAAAAGTAAAAGATAGGCCCTTCGCAGAGGGAAGCAGAGGTTGTCATGCGCTTTTATGGTTGGATGCATAAAATCTTAATCCGAAAGAACATCACTTTATATTGCCACTTGTGATATGGACCTTTATTATGCAGTCTGTCGCTTTTATTTCTTCCATATCACACGATCGTATAAAACTTATTTTCTCTCACACTAATAAGTCATACATATTTAGAGAGCAATTTTTATTGCTTGCACCGATGACAACTTACTTGGAGGATCTTACTCAATCCATAGGTAGGTGTGGTGGACTCTCATGGCAAAACTGGTTTAGGGGTATTTGGAAGCACAAGTAGTATCTATACTTGGTGCGATGAATTTGGCTAGCATGAGGGGGAAAGGCAAGCTCAACCATGTTGGATGATCCATGACAATATAATTTATCTCAGATGTAAGAAAACATAACCAATTACGTTGTCTTCCTTGTCCAACGTCAACTCTTTAACATGTTGTAGCGACCAGACCTCAAACAGTCTGATCTCTGTGCTCCGGTGTCATCCCTGGATCAGTAATGCTGACACCACACAGTACTCGGAGGATTTATAGCAGAGTAGCAATCACACACTTATTACATCGAGTGTCTCAAAAGAGAACTTGTTACAATAAATATGGCTTAAGGCCATCTAATAACGATAACAGCGGAAGGCTTGGAAGATAAGTGAGTCCATCAACTCCAACGGCATCACTGAGTATAGAACCACGACCTAAAACTCCTCAATCATCGTCTGAAAAGTCTGCAACATTAACGTTGCAGCCCGATAACGGGTCGGCACATGGAATATGCTGGCAAGGTAACACATAGAGAATAATGGAATGCAACAGCTATACTATATGCATATTTGGCTGGTGGAAAGCTCTATGGTTACAGTTTTTGCGTAAAGCCAATTTTTCCCTACTTCAAAGGAATAAATTTAATTACTATCATGGTGGTTGTGAAACATTGAGAATGGTTGACAGCATTCTCAATCCCAATTAAGTAACATCATTAAAACCCATCAAAATTAATTTAGAGTAACATGTTGAGATTCACATGAAAATCCAAGTACTAGATACTCAAGATTGTCCATAACCGGGGACACGGCTAACCATGATTAGTTTGTTACACTCTGCAGAGGTTTGCGCACTTTTCCCCACAAGACTCGATCGCCTCCGTTTGGTTTCTCGCACTACAGGGTGTTTGAGAAGACGGATGACCGAGACATAGTCTTTCAGAAGCGCTAGCACCTTACGATCGGGTAGACCGTACCACCTACATCCCCTACATCTGCTAGTCTACCACTGTAAGAGTTCGCACAGCTTAGTCAACTATGCCAGAGCCCATAATGGCTTGTGGCTGCACACGGAAGTTTCTAGTATGAATAATCTCATGATCCCTTTGAGCCTGGGTGGCGGTCCAAAAGAAAAACAGGCAAGTCCTGGAAACCCCAGGTGCCTCAATCCACCCAGATGTGTGTTTAAGTTGCCACCTTAGATAAACCATTAATTATCAATCTCACATCTGTCATGGATTTCACTCACCCAATCCACGTCTACTAGCATAGCATGGCATAATAAGCAAACGTAGAAGTAACTCCCAAAGGTTTGATAATAAACAGGTAATAGGTACTACCTCATCTACTTCCCATCCCACAATTTAATTAGATCCTAATCATGCAATGTGTGAGGATTGATCTAATGCAATAAAACTGGGTTGTAGAAAAGGTATGATCAAAGTGTTACTTGCCTTGCTGATGATCCGCGAAACCTAGAGATTCGAAGTAACAGGCCGCGCACTCCGGGTATTCTATCGCAGACAAACAAGCATACAATAAGTACTCATCTAATGCACAGGTAAAACTCAAATAGAAGATCTAACTAGAAAGTTCAACTTAAGAACCCTGGTTGGCAAAAAGAATCAAATCGAACGAAGCAAAAGAAATCAAACGGCGAAAAAAAAACAACTTCGTTCTAGTAATCTGGATCTAGGGCAAATTTTACAGTAGAAAAAACTTGTTTAAGTTGATTATTCGGAAAGATGGTTTCGAGACGAAACTCCAGGCGCTTGAATCGCCTGATTCCGATAAACGAGCGAAAAGTTATACTAAAACGAAAATCGGATCAGAAATCGCGATCAGAAAATAACTGTGAAAAATCCAACGAAAAAGAAAAACGACGAACAATTTTTTTTTAAACAGCACGGAAAACGAGGCGGCGGCGAACCTCGAAAGGCGTGCGGCTCCAGTGGCGGCGGCGGCTTAGCTAGGGTTAGGGTTAGGCTGGGCGCTGGTTCTCTCCCGGGCCGGGGCGGCGGCTTATAAAGGCCCCCGGCCGGTGGTTTCCTGGCCGGTTACGGCCCGTAGTCGGTTACGCGTTTTTTTTAAAAAAATCCGCTCGGAAGAAAAAAAAAATACTAAACGGACTCCAAAAATGACGAAATAAATTTTGCCGGGTTCCTAAAATCAAGCCCGATAAAGTGAACATTTATCTGGGTCCAAACTACAACTTTGAAAAACGCGCATTTTTCCTAAATTCAAATAAAAAAACCGAAAAACTCCGAAATAAATCTTATTTGATTTTTTTATTAAATCCTCAATATTTGTATATTTTGGGAAAGTCATTTTATTCCCTCTCTCATATTTTTGTAGTAGAAATAATTGATGATAAAATAAATAAAATCAAATGATCCTGTTTACATAATTTGAGAAAACTCAAATATGCAAATAACGAAATCCCCAACTCTCTCCGTGGGTCCTTGAGTTGCTTAGGATTTTCTAGGATCAAAACCAAAAGCAAAATAAAATATGATATGCATGATGACCTAATGTATAACATTCCAAATTGAAAATTTGGGATGTTACACATGTCATATTTTAATGAGTGCTCACAATCATAAAAGATGTCCAAGATAATATATTTATATGTGAAGACCTATCTTTCTTTATTACTTCCTATTAATTGCAACGATGACCAAAACTATGTTTGTCAACTCTCAACAACTTTTATTCATCATACTTTTTCTATGTGAGCTCATTACTCTCCATAAGATCCATATGATCTCTTTGTTTCTTTTTATTTCTTTCTCTTTTCTTTTATTCACTTAGGATCATGGCAAAATAATCAAGCCCTTGACTCAACACAAATCTTTATTATACATAGCTCACGGACTCGATTACATAGACGGATAATAAAGCAAAACTCACAACTAGATCATACTAAGAACTTTTATTCTACTAGATCAAGATATTACCAAAAGGATCGAACTAAGAAAAACGGTAAAGATAAAAGTGATGGTGATACGATACCGGGGCACTCCCCCAAGCTTGGTAGTTGCCAAGGGAGGTGCCCATACCAGATACTCAATTCTTCTTTGTTGGTGGAGACGGTGGTGATTTTGTTGATGGCGTAGATTTCTTCCTTAATTTACACTGGAGGACAGAATTTTGGTCCCTTAGGTCCTCGATCTCTTGCTCCAGGCTCAGTATCTTTTTGCATAGTTCCTATTTGTTTCCTGCAAGAGGTGAAAAGGGATACACTCGATCTTAGGTTTCTTCACTCTATCAGGGAGGCTTGACTTTTTGAACTCCACATGCATGTCCCCAGGTTGAGGTAGTGGGACTTCATCTTCATCTAAGCTCGTCTCCTCCTTTCCCTTAGGTTCATAGTCCTCTTCTTCTTCCGTAGTCCAACCACAATGCTCCACATCCCCATAGACTTTAGGGTCTGCAAGGTAGTCAGCTACATAGCTCTCTCCTTCCGAATCCTGAGACGACATGTTGCTCAAATCTACAGCAGGACAACTCGAAACAAAGAAAGGAGATTTTTGCGTGATACGGGCGTCAAAACCCCCGGGAGATTATATAATGAATTTTTACCAACCAAAATATGTGTCGTGTATGAAAACGGAGTCCGGAGAGCACACGAGGTGCCCACGAGGTAGGGGGCACGCCCAGGGGGGTACGGCGCGCCCTCCACCCTCGTGGAGCCCTCGTGTCCTTCCCGAACTGCTACTTATTTTTCTATTTTTCTAAATATTCCAAAACGGAGAAATATTACCTTAAAAACTGTTTGGGAGTCGGTTTACTTACCGTACCACATACCTATTCCTTTTCATAGTCTGAAACGTTCCGAATAGTGTCCCTTATGTATTCCTCTGGGGTTACGGTTTCAATAATATTGGTTTCAACATTTATGGGATTACCTGAGATATAATGTTTGATTCTTTGACCGTTCACCACCTTCGGATTTGTGCCTTCGAAGTTGTTGATTTTTATGGCACCGGAACGATAGACCTCCTCGATAACGTAAGTACCTTCCCATTTAGAGAGAAGTTTTCCTGCAAAAAATCTTAAATGAGAGTTGTATAGCAATATATAATTAATTCCTGCTCGTCCTCGAGTAGGTAAATGATAAAAACAGAATTTTTGATGCGGAGTGCTACTTGGCATAATTTCAATGTAATTCTTCTTAATTGTGGTATGGATATTCAGATCCGAAAGATTCAAGACAAAAGTTTATATTGACATAAAAATGATAATATTTCAAGCATACTAACTAAGCAATTATGTCTTCTCAAAATAAAATGGCCAAAGAAAGTTCATCCCTACAAAATCATATAGTTTAGTCATGTTTCATTTTCGTCACACAAGAATGCTCTCATCATGCACAACCCCGATGACAAGCCAAGCAATTGTTTCATACTTTAGTAATCTCAAACCTATAAATTTCACGCAATACATGAGCGCGAGCCATGGACATAGCACTATGGGTGGAATAGAATATAATGAGGGGGTTATGTGGAGAAGACAAAAAAGGAGAAAGTCTCACATCAACGAGGCTAATCAATGGGCTATGGAGATGCCCATCGATTGATGTTAATGCGAGGAGTAGGGATTGCCATGCAACAGATGCACTAGAGCTATAAATGTATGAAAGCTCAACAAAAGAAACTAAGTGGGTGTGCATCCAACTTGCTTGCTCACGAAGACCTAGGGCACTTGAGGAGGCCCATTGTTGGAATATACAAGCCAAGTTCTATAATGAAAAACTCCCACTAGTATATGAAAGTGATAACATGAGAGACTCTACTATGAAGATCATGGTGCTACTTTGAAGCACAAGTGTGGTAAAAGGATAGTAACATTGCCCCTTTTTTTGGGCCTTCTTTTTTTCTTTGGCCTTTCTCTTTTTTTGGGACAATGCTCTATTGAATGATGATCATCACACTTCTATTTATTTACAACTCAATGATTACAACTCGATACTAGAACAAAGTATGACTCTATATGGATGCCTCCGGCGGTGTACCGGGATATGCAATGAATCAAGAGTGACAAGTATGAAAGAATTATGAATGGTGGCTTTGCCACAAATACTATGTCAACTACATGATCATGCTAGCAATATGACAATGATGAATGTGTCATGATAAACTGGATGGTGGAAAGTTGCATGTCAATATATCTCGGAATGGCTATGGAAATGCCATAATAGGTAGGTATGGTGGCTGTTTTGAGGAAGATATAAGGAGGTTTATGTGTGAAAGAGCGTATCATATCACGGGGTTTGGATGCACCGGCGAAGTTTGCACCAACTCTCAATGTGAGAAAGGGCAATGCACGGTACCGAAGAGGCTAGCAAGGATGGAAGGGTGAGAGTGTGTATAATCCATGGACTCAACATTAGTCATAAAGAACTCACATACTTATTCAAAAATCTACAAGTCATCAAAAACCTCGGCACTACGCGCATGCTCCTAGGGGGATAGATTGGTAGGAAAAGACCATCGCTCGTCCCCGACCGCCACTCATAAGGAGGACAATCAAATAACACCTCATGTTTCAAATTTGTTACACAACGTTTACCATACGTGCATGCTATGGGACTTGCAAACTTCAACACAAGCACTTCTCAAATTCACAACTACTCAACTAGCACGACTTTGATATTATTACCTCCATATCTCAAAACAATCATCAAGCATCAAACTTCTCTTAGTATTCAAAGCACTCATAAGAGAATTTTATTATTAATCTTGTATACCTAGCATATTAGGATTTTAAGCAAATTACCATGCTATTAAGACTCTCAAAATAATCTAAGTGAAGCATGAGAGTTCATCTATTTCTTCAAAATAAAACTACCACCATGCTCTAAAAGATATAAGTGATGTTAGGTTTCGTAGTAATTTCAAAAAATTTCCTACGCACACGCAAGATCATGTGATGCATAGCAACGAGAGGGGAGAGTGTTGTCTACGTACCCACGCAGACCGACTGCGGAAGCGTTGACACAACATAGAGGAAGTAGTCGTACGTCTTCACGATCCGACCGACCAAGCACCGAAACTACGGCACCTCCGAGTCCGAGCACACGTTCAGCTCGATGACGATCCCCGGACTCCGATCCAGCAAAGTGTCGGGGAAGAGTTTCGTCAGCACGACGGCGTGGTGACGATCTTGATGCACTACAGCAGCAGGGCTTCGTCTAAACTCCACTACAGTATTATCGAGGAATATGGTGGCTGGGGGCACCGCACACGGCTAAGGAATAGATCACATGGATCAACTTATGTGTTCTAGGGTGCCTCTACCTCAGTATATAAAGGACCAAAGGGGGGAGGCTGGCTGGCCACAAGGGGCGCGCCAAGAGAGTCCTACTCCCTCCGGGAGTAGGATTCCCCCCCAATCCTAGTTGGAATAGGATTCCTCGGGGAGGGGAAAGAGAGAGAGGGGGCCGGCCACCTCTCCTAGTCCTAATAGGACTAGGGGAAGGGGGAGGCGCACAGCCCACCTTGGGCTGCCCCTTTCTCCTTTCCACTAAAGCCCACTAAGGCCCATATGGTTCCCAGGGGTTTCCGGTAACCTCCCGGTACTCCGGTAAAATCCCGATTTCACCCGGAACACTTCCGATATCCAAACATAGGCTTCCAATATATCAATCTTTATGTCTCGACCATTTCGAGACTCCTCGTCATGTCCGTGATCATATCCGGGACTCCGAACAACCTTCGGTACATCAAAATACATAAACTCATAATATAACTGTCATCGTAACCTTAAGCGTGCGGACCCTACGGGTTCGAGAACAATGTAGACATGACCGAGACACGGTCTCCGGTCAATAACCAATAGCGGGACCTGGATGCCCATATTGGCTCCTACATATTCTACGAAGATCTTTATCGGTCAGGCCGCATAACAACATATGTTGTTCCCTTTGTCATCGGTATGTTACTTGCCCGAGATTCGATCGTCGGTATCCAATACCTAGTTCAATCTCGTTACCGGCAAGTCTCTTTACTCGTTCCGTAATACATCATCTCACAACTAACTCATTAGTTGCAATGCTTGCAAGGCTTATGTGATGTGCATTACCGAGAGGGCCCAGAGATACCTCTCCGACAATCGGAGTGACAAATCCTAATCTTCGAAATATGCCAACCCAACATGTACCTTTGGAGACACCAGTAGAGCTCCTTTATAATCACCCAGTTACGTTGTGACGTTTGGTAGCACACAAAGTGTTCCTCCGGCAAACGGGAGTTGCATAATCTCATAGTCATAGGAACATGTATAAGTCATGAAGAAAGCAATAGCAACATACCAAACGATCGGGTGCTAAGCTAATGGAATGGGTCATGTCAATCAGATCATTCACTTAATGATGTGATCCCGTTAATCAAATAACAACTCATTGTTCATGGTTAGGAAACATAACCATCTTTGATTAACGAGCTAGTCAAGTAGAGGCATACTATTGACACTCTATTTGTCTATGTATTCACACATGTATTATGTTTCCGGTTAATACAATTCTAGCATGAATAATAAACATTTATCATGATATAAGGAAATAAATAATAACTTTATTATTGCCTCTAGGGCATATTTCCTTCAGTCTCCCACTTGCACTAGAGTCAATAATCTAGTTCACATCGCCATGTGATTTAACAGCAATAGTTCACATCACCATGTGATTAACACCCATAGTTCACATCGATATGTGATAAACACCCAAAGGGTTTACTAGAGTCAATAATCTAGTTCACATCGCTATGTGATTAACATCCAAAGAGTACTAAGGTGTGATCATGTTTTGCTTGTGAGATAATTTTAGTCAACGGGTCTGTCACATTCAGATCCGTAAGTATTTTGCGAATTTCTATGTCAACAATGCTCTGCACGGAGCTACTCTAGCTTATTGCTCCCACTTTCAATATGTATCTAGATCGAGACTTAGAGTCATCCAGATCTGTGTCAAAACTTGCATCGACGTAACTTTTTTACGACGAACCTTTTTGTCACCTCCATAATTGAGAAATATTTCCTTATTCCACTAAGGATAATTTTGACCGCTGTCCAGTGATCTACTCTTAGATCACTATTGTACTCCCTTGCTTAACACAGTGTAGGGTATACAATAGATCTGGTACACAGCATGGCATACTTTATAGAACCTATGGCTGAGGCATAGGGAATGACTTTCATTCTCTTTCTATCTTCTGCCGTGGTCGGGCTTTGAGTCTTACTCAACTTCACACCTTGTAACACAGGCAAGAAAATTTTTCTTTGACTGTTCCATTTTGAACTACTTCAAAGTCTTGTCAAGGTATGTACTCATTGAAAAACTTATCAAGCGTCTTGATCTATCTCTATAGATCTTGATACTCAATATGTAAGCAACTTTACCGAGGTCTTTCTTTGAAAAACTCCTTTCAAACACTCTTTATGCTTTGCAGAATAATTCTACATTATTTCCGATCTACAATATGTCATACACATGTACTTATCAGAAATGATGTAGTGCTCCCACTCACTTTCTTGTAAATACAGGCTTCACCGCAAGTCTATATAAAACTTATATTCTTTGATCAACTTATCAAAGCGTATATTCCAACTCCGAGATGCTTGCACCAGTCCATAGATGGATCGCTGGAGCTTGCATATTTTGTTAGCACCTTTAGGATTGACAAAACCTTCTGGTTGTATCATATACAACTCTTCTTTAATAAATCTATTAAGGAATGCAGTTTTGTTTATCCATTTGCCAGGTTTCATAAAATGCGGCAATTGCTAACATGATTCGGACAGACTTAAGTATAGATACGAGTGAGAAAATCTCATCGTAGTCAACACCTTGAACTTGTCGAAAACCTTTTGCGACAATTCTAGCTTTGTAGATAGTAACACTACTATCAGCGTCCGTCTTCCTCTTGAAGATCCATTTATTTTCTATGGCTTACCGATCATCGGGCAAATCCATCAAAGTCCATACTTTGTTCTCATACATGGATCATATCTCAGATTTCATGGCCTCAAACCATTTCGCGGAATCTGGGCTCATCATCGCTTCCTCATAGTTCGCAAGTTCGTCATGGTCTAGTAACATGACTTCCAGAATAGGATTACCGTGCCACTCTGGTGTGGATCTCACTCTGGTTTACCTACGAGATTTGGTAGTAACTTGATCTGAAGTTACATGATCATCATCATTAGCTTCCTCACTAATTGGTGTAGTAGTCACAGGAACAGATTTCTGTGATGAACTACTTTCCAATAAGGGAGCAGGTACAGTTACCTCATCAAGTTCTACTTTCCTCCACTCACTTCTTTTGAGAGAAGCTCCTTCTCTAGAAAAACTCCGAATTTAGCAACAAAAGTCTTGCCTTCGGATCTGTGATAGAAGGTGTATCCAATAGTTTCCTTTGGATATCCTATGAAGATTTACTTCTCCGATTTGGGTTCGAGCTTATCATGTTGAAACTTTTTCACATAAGCATCGCAGTCCCAAACTTTAAGAAACGACAACTTTGGTTTCTTGCCAAACCACAGTTCAGATTGTGTCGTCTCAACGGACTTAGATGGTGCCCTTTTAAACGTGAACGCAGCTGTCTTTAATGCATAACCCCAAAACGATAGTGGTAGATCGGTATGAGACATCATAGATCGCACCATATCTAATAAAGTACGATTATGATGTTCGGACACACCATTATGCTGTGGTGTTCCAGGTGGCGTGAGTAGTGAAACTATTTCACATTGTTTTAACTGAAGACCAAACTCGTAACTCAAATATTTGTCTCCGCGATCAGATCGTAGAAACTTTATTTTCTTGTCACAATGATTTTCCACTTCACTCTGAAATTCTTTGAACTTTTCAAATGTTTCAGACTTATGTTTCATCAAGTAGATATACCCATATCTGCTCAAATCATCTGTGAAGTTCAGAAAATAACGATACTTGCCGTGAGCCCTAACACTCATCGGACCGCATACATCAGTATGTATTATTTCCAATAAGTCAGTTGCTCGCTCCGGAGAACGGAGTCTCAGTCATCTTGCCCATGAGGCATGGTTCGCAAGCATCAAGTGATTCATAATCAAGTGATTCCAAAATTCCATCAGCATGGAGTTTCTTCATGCGCTTTACACCAATATGACCTAAACAGCAGTGCCACAAATAAGTTGCACTATCATTATTAACTTTGCATCTTTTGGTTTCAATATTATGATTATGTGTATCACTACGATCGAGATCCAACAAACTATTTTCATTGGGTGTGTAACCATATAAGGTTTTATTCATGTAAACAGAACAACAATTTATTCTCTTACTTAAATGAATAACCGTATTACAATAAACATGATCAAATCATATTCATGCTCAACGCAAACACCAAATAACACTTATTCAGGTTCAACACTAATCCCGAAAGTATAGGGAGTGTGCGATGATGATCATATCAATCTTGGAACCACACATCGTCACTTCACCCTTAACTAATCTCTATTTATTCTGCAACTCCCGTTTCGAGTTACTAATCTTAGCAACTGAACTAGTATCAAATACTGAGGGGTTGCTATAAACACTAGTAAAGTACACATCAATAACATGTATATCAAATATACTTATGTTCACTTTGCCATCCTTCTTATCTGCCAATCACTTGGGGTAGTTCCGCTTCCAGTGACCAGTCCCTTTGCAGTAGAAACACTTAGTCTCAGGCTTAGGACCAGACTTGGGCTTCTTCACTTGAGCAGCAACTTGCTTGTTGTTTTTCTTGAAGTTCCCCTTCTTCCCTCTGCCCTTTTCTTGAAACTAGTGGTCTTGTCTACCATCAACACTTGATGTTTTTCTCGATTTCTACCTTCGTCAATCTCCGCATTACGAAGAGCTTGGGAATCGTTTCCGTTATCCCTTGCATATCATAGTTCATCACGAAGTTCTACTAACTTGGTGATGGTGACTAGAGAATTCTGTCAATCACTATCTTATCTGGAAGATTAACTCCCACTTGATTCAAGCGATTGTTGTACTCAGACAATCTGAGCACATGCTCACTAGTTGAGCGATTCTCCTCCATCTTTTGGCTATAGAACTTGTTGGAGACTTTATATCTCTCAACTCGGGTATTTGCTCGAAATATTAACTTCAACTCCTGGAACATCTCATATGCTCCATGACGTTCAAAACATCTTTGAAGTCCCGATTCTAAGCCATTAAGCATGGTGCACTAAACTATCAAGTAGTCATCATATTGATATTAGCCAAACGTTCATAACGTCTGCATCTGCTCCTGCAATAGGTCCGTCACCTAGCGGTGCATCAAGGACATAATTCTTCTGTGCAGCAATGAGGATAAACCTCAGATCACGGATCCAATCCGCATCATTGCTACTAACATCTTTCAACACAATTTTCTCTAGGAACATATCAAAAATAAACATATGAAAGCAACAATGCGAGCTATTGATCTACAACATAATTTCCAAAATACTACCAGGACTAAGTTCATGATAAATTTAAGTTCAGTTAATTTACTTAAAGAACTCCCACTTAGATAGACATCCCTCTAATCCTCTAAGTGATTACGTGATCCAAATTAACTAAACCATGTCCGATCATCATGTGAGATGGAGTAGTTTCATTGGTGAACATCATTATGTTGATCATATCTACTATATGATTCACGCTCGACCTTTCGGTCTCCGTGTTCCGAGGCCATATCTGTATATGCTTGGCTCGTCAAGTATAACCTGAGTATTCCGCGTGTGCAACTGTTTTGCACCCGTTGTATTTGAACGTAGAACCTATCACACCCGATCATCACGTGGTGTCTCAGCACGAAGAACTTTCGCAACGGTGCATACTCAGGGAGAACACTTCTTGATAATTTAGTGAGAGATCATCTTATAATGCTACCGTCAATCAAAGCAAGATAAGATGCACTAAAAGGATAAACACCACATGCAATCAATATAAGTGATATGATATGGCCATCATCATCTTGTGCTTGTGATCTCCATCTCCGAAGCACCGTTGTGATCACCATCATCACCGGCGTGACACCTTGATCTCCATCGTAGCATCGTTGTCATCTCGCCAATTTTGTGCTTCTACGACTATCGCTACCGCTTAGTGATAAAGTAAAGCATTACATCACGATTTCATTGCATACAATAAAGCGACAACCATAAGGCTCCTGCCAGTTGCCGATAACTCGGTTACAAAACATGATCATCTCATACAATAAAATTCAGCATCATGTCTTGACCATATCACATCACAACATGCCCTGCAAAAACAAGTTAGACGTCCTCTACTTTGTTGTTGCAAGTTTTACGTGGCTGCTACGGGCTTAAGCAAGAACCAATCTCACCTACGCATCAAAACCACAACGATAGTTTGTCAAATAGACTCCATTTTAACCTTCGCAAGGACCGGGCGTAGCCATACTCGGTTCAACTAAAGTTGGAGAGACAGTCGCCCGCAAGCCA
This sequence comes from Triticum urartu, assembly GCF_003073215.2. Taxonomy (NCBI): domain Eukaryota; kingdom Viridiplantae; phylum Streptophyta; class Magnoliopsida; order Poales; family Poaceae; genus Triticum; species Triticum urartu. The sequence goes on along the minus strand of NC_053023.1, from coordinate 664,491,605 downwards.
CCTATGTGCAAAGCACGTCGGGGAAACCGGTCTCGCGTAAGCGTACGTGTAATGTTGGTCCGGGTCGTCTCGTCCAACAATGCCGCCGAACCAAAGTATGACATGCTGGTAGGCAGTATGACTTATATCGCCCACAACTCACTTGTGTTCTACTCGTGCATATAACATCAACATAAATAACCTAGGCTCGGATGCCACTGTTGGGTTTCGTAGTAATTTCAAAAAAATTCCTACGCACACACAAGATCATGTGATGCATAGCAACGAGAGGGGAGAGTGTTGTCTACGTACCCACACAGACTGACTGCGGAAGCGTTGACACAACGTAGAGGAAGTAGTCGTACGTCTTCACGATCCGACCGACCAAGCACCGAAACTACGGCACCTCCGAGTTCGAGCACATGTTTAGCTCGATGACGATCCCCGGACTCCGATCCAGCAAAGTGTCAGGGAAGAGTTTCGTCAGCACGACGGCGTGGTGACGATCTTGATGCACTACAGCAGCAGGGCTTCGTCTAAACTCCACTACACTATTATCGAGGAATATGGTGGCCGGGGGCACCGCACACGGCTAAGGAATAGATCACGTGGATCAACTTATGTGTTCTAGGGTGCCTCTACCTAAGTATATAAAGGACCAAAGGGGGGGAGGCTGGCCGGCCACAAGGGGCGCGCCAGGAGAGTCCTACTCCCTCCGGGAGTAGGATTCCCCCCCCCCCAATCCTAGTTGGAATAGGATTCCTCGGGGAGGGGAAAGAGAGAGAGGGGGCCGGCCACCTCTCCTAGTCCTAATAGGACTAGGGGAAGGGGGAGGCGCGCAGCCCACCTTGGGCTGCCCCTTTCTCCTTTCCACTAAAGCCCACTAAGGCCCATATGGTTCCCGGGGGTTTCCGGTAACCTCCCGGTACTCCGGTAAAATCCCGATTTCACCCGGAACACTTCCGATATCCAAACATAGGCTTCCAATATATCAATCTTTATGTCTCGACCATTTCGAGACTCCTCGTCATGTCCGTGATCATATCCGGGACTCCGAACAACCTTCGGTACATCAAAATACATAAACTCATAATATAACTGTCATCGTAACCTTAAGCGTGCGGACCCTACGGGTTCGAGAACAATGTAGACATGACCGAGACACGTCTCCGGTCAATAACCAATAGCGGGACCTGGATGCCCATATTGGCTCCTACATATTCTACGAAGATCTTTATCGGTCAGGCCGCATAACAACATATGTTGTTCCCTTTGTCATCGGTATGTTACTTGCCCGAGATTCGATCGTCGGTATTCCAATACCTAGTTCAATCTCGTTACCGACAAGTCCCTTTACTCGTTCCGTAATACATCATCTCACAACTAACTCATTAGTTGCAATGCTTGCAAGGCTTATGTGATGTGCATTACCGAGAGGGCCCAGAGATACCTCTCCGACAATCGGAGTGACAAATCCTAATCTCGAAATACGCCAACCCAACATCTACCTTTGGAGACACCTGTAATGCTCCTTTATAATCACCCAGTTATGTTGTGACGTTTGGTAGCACACAAAGCGTTCCTCCGGCAAACGGGAGTTGCATAATCTCATAGTCATAGGAACATGTATAAGTCATCAAGAAAGCAATAGCAACATACTAAACGATCGGGTGCTAAGCTAATGGAATGGGTCATGTCAATCAGATCATTCACTTAATGATGTGATCCCGTTAATCAAATAACAACTCATTGTTCATGGTTAGGAAACATAACCATCTTTGATGAACGAGCTAGTCAAGTAGAGGCATACTAGTGACACTCTGTTTGTCTATGTATTCACACATGTATTATGTTTCCGGTTAATACAATTCTAGCATGAATAATAAACATTTATCATGATATAAGGAAATAAATAATAACTTTATTATTGCCTCTAGGGCATATTTCCTTCAAGTGAAGCACTAGAGCAAATGACAAACTACTCCGAAAGATATAAGTGAAGATCAATGAGTAGTTGAATAATTATGCAACTATATGAAGACTCTCTAACATTTAACAATTTCAGATCTTGGTATTTTATTCAAAGAGCAAGCAAAACAAAATAAAATGACATTCTAAGAATGGCAAACATCATGTGAAGAAGCAAAAACTTAGGATCAACCGAGACTAACCGATAGTTGTTGAAGAAGAAAGGTGGGATGCCAACCGGGGCATCCCCAAGCTTAGATGCTTGAGACTTCTTGAAATATTATATTGTGATGCCTTGGGCATCCCCAAGCTTGAGCTTTTGTGTCTCCTTAATTCCTCTCATATCGAGGTCTCCCTAAATCTCAAAAGCTTCATCCACACAAAACTCAACAAGGACTCGTGAGATAAGTTAGTATAAACCATTGCCAAAACCTTATCATACTCTACTGTAGCAATCACTAAAATTATTATTCAACATTGCATACTAAATGCCTCTGCATATTTAATAGTCCTATCCTCAAATAGAATCATTAAAGAAGCAAACATATGCAAACAATGCAAACATATCAGCAATCTGCCTAAACAGGACAGTCTGTAAAGAATGCAGAAACATCCATACTTCCCTAGCTCCAAAAATTATGAAAGAAAATTCCCGCTGTAGTAAATTTATCAGAGATTAATATGCAAAATGTTTCAACATTTTATCACATTCTGACTATAGGGAATATTGCAACAGCGGTAAACTTTCTGTTTTCAAACAGCAATATGAAGACTTGTAAAATAGGCATAGTAAAGACTATCAATGCCACTTTTATTGGAATAAAATATGCAAAACATTGTTATAAATAAAAGCAAGAAAATCCTAACAAAATAAATTGACGCTCCAAGCAAAACACATATCATGTGGCGAATACAAATATAGCTCCAAGTAAAGTTACCGATGAACGAAGACGAAAGAGGGGATGCCTTCCAGGGCATCCCCAAGCTTTGGCTCTTGGCTATCCTTGAATATTACCTTGGGGTGCCTTGGGAATCCCAAAGCTTAGGCTCTTGCCACTCCTTATTCCATAGTCCATCGAATCCTTACCCAAAACTTGAAAACTTCACAACACAAAACTTAACAGAAAACTCGTAAGCTCCGTTAGTATAAGAAAACAAAACACTACTTCAAAGTACTATAATGAACTCATTATTTATTTATATTGGTGTTAAACCTACTTTATTCCAACTTCTCTATGGTTTGTAAACTATTTTACTAACCATAGATTCATCAAAATAAGCAAACAACACACGAAAAATAGAATCTGTCAAAAACAGAACAGTCTGTAGTAATCTGGATCAAACGTATACTTATGGAACTCATAAAATTCTCAAATAAATTTCTGGACCTGAGGAATTTATCTATTAATCATATTCAAAAATAATTAACTAAATAGAACTTTCCAAATAAAAATGGCAGCAATTCTCGTGAGCGCTAAAGTTTCTGTTTTTTACAGCATGATCAACAAGACTTTCCCCAAGTCTTCCCAAAGGTTCTACTTGGCACAACCACTAATTAAAAGCATAAAACCACATCTAAACAGAGTCTCGATGAATTATTTATTACTAAACATGAGCATAAAGCAAGGGACAAAAATAAAATTGGGTTGCCTCCCAACAAGCGCTATCATTTAATGCCCCTAGCTAGGCATGATGATTTCAATGATGCTCACATAAAGGATAAGAATTGGAACATAAAGAGAGCATCATGAAGAATATTACTAGCACATTTAAGCCTAACGTACTTCCTATGCATAGGGATTTTGTGAGAAAACAACTTATGGGAACAAGAATCAACTTGCATAGGAAGGTAAAACAAGCATAACTTCAAGATTTTAAGCACATAGAGAGGAAACTTGATATTATTGCAATTCCTACAAGCATATGTTCCTCCCTCATAATAATTTTCAGTAGCATCATGAATGAATTCAACAATATAAATATCACACAAAGCATTCTTTTCATGATCTACAAGCATAGAAATTTTATTACTCTCTACACAAGCAAAATTCTTCTCATGAATAATAGTGGGAGCAAACTCAACAAAGTAACTATCATGGGATTGAAAATTAAGATCAAGATGCCAAGTTTCATGGTTATCATTATTCTTTAAAGCATAGTGTCATCACAATAATCATTATAGATAGGAGGCATGATTTCATCATAATAAAATTGCTCAACAAAACTTGGGGGACAAAAAATATCATCTTCATCAAACATAGCTTCCCCAAGCTTGTGGCTTTGCATATCATTAGCATCATGGATATTCAAGGAATTCATACTAACAACATTGCAATCATGCTCATCATTCAAATATTTAGTGCCAAACATTTTATAGATTTCTTCTTCTAGCACTTGAGCACAATTATCCTTTCCATCATACTCACGAAAGATATTAAAAAGGTGAAGCGTATGAGACAAACTCAATTCCATTTTTTTGTAATTTTCTTTTATAAACTAAACTAGTGATAAAACAAGAAACTAAAAGACTCGATTGCAAGATCTAAAGATATACCTTCAAGCACTCACCTCCCCGGCAACGGCGCCAGAAAAGAGCTTGATGTCTACTACACAACCTTCTTCTTGTAGACGTTGTTGGGCCTCCAAGTGCAGAGGTTTGAAGGACAGTAGCAAATTTCCCTCAAGTGGATGACCTAAGGTTTATCAATCCGTAGGAGGCGTAGGATGAAGATGGTCTCTCTCAAGCAACCCTGCAACCAAATAACAAAGAGTCTCTTGTGTCCCCAACACACCCAATACAATGGTAAATTGTATAGGTGCACTAGTTCGGCGAAGAGATGGTGATACAAGTGCAATATGGATAGTAGATAAAGGTATTTGTAATCTGAAATTATAAAAACAGCAAGGTAACGAATGATAAAAGTGAACGTAAACGGTATTGCAATGCTAGGAAACAAGGCCTAGGGTTCATACTTTCACTAGTGTAAGTCCTCTCAACAATAATATCATAATTGGATCATAAAACTATCCCTCAACATCCAACAAAGAGTCACTCCAAAGTCACCAATAGCGGAGAACGAACGAAGAGATTATGGTAGGGTACGAAACCACCTCAAAGTTATTCTTTCCAATCAATCCGTTGGGCTATTCCTATAAGTGTCACAAACAGCCCTAGAGTTCGTACTAGAATAACACCTTAAGATACAAATCAACCAAAACCCTAATGTCACCTTGATACTCCAATGTCACCTCAAGTATCCGTGGGCATGATTATACGATATGCATCACACAATCTCAGATTCATCTATTCAACCAACACAAAGGACCTCAAAGAGTGCCCCAAAGTTCTACCAGAGAATCACGACGAAAACGTGTGCCAACCCCTATGCATAGGTTCATGGGCGGAACCCGCAAGTTGGTCACCAAAACATACATCAAGTGAATCACGTGATATCCCATTGTCACCACAGATATCCACGGCAAGACATACATCAAGTGTTCTCAAATCTTTTAAAGAGTCAATCCAATAAGATAACTTCAAAGGGGAAACTCAATTCATTACAAGAGAGTAGAGGGGGGAGAAAACATCATAGAATCCAAATATAATAGCAAAGCTCGCGATACATCAAGATCGTATCATCTCAAGAACACGAGAGAGAGAGAGAGAGAGAGATCAAACACATAGCTACTGGTACATACCCTCAGCCCCGAGGGAGAACTACTCCCTCCTCGTCATGGAGAGCACCGGGATGATGAAGATGGCCAGGGTGCCAGAACGGGTCTAGATTGGTTTTTGGTGGCTACGGAGGCTTCTGGCGGTGGAACTCCCGATCTATTCTCTGTTCTGGAAGTTTTACAATACGTAGGTATATATGGGTGAAAGGAGTACGTCGGTGGACCGAAGGGGGGCCACGAGGCAGGGGGCGCGCCCTAGGGGGGTGGGCGCGCCCCCTACCCTCGTGAGCACCTCCTTCATCTTCTGACGTAGGGTCCAAGTCTATCCGGTAGGTTTCCTTCCAAAAATAACTTCTCCAGTTGATTTTGTTCCGTTTTGACTCCGTTTGATATTCCTGTTCCTCGAAACACTGAAATAGGCATAAAACAACAAATCTGGGCTGGGCCTCCGGTTAATAGGTTAGTCCCAAAAATAATATAAAAGTGGAAAATAAAGCTCAATATTGCCCAAAAAAGTAGATAATATAGCATGGAGCAATCAAAAATTATAGATACGTTGGAGACGTATCAATAATCACCTACATTAAACTCACGCTTTTGTATTCTTTTGTCATGTCATCTTTTAACTTTTTCTTTAAACAACTTGGCATTTTCATAGGCTTGGGTTATCCATTCATCAAGTGAGTTAATATGAAATAGCCTCTTCTCATCGGCAAGTTTGAAATCATAATTGAGCTCTTTAATAGCCCAATCTGCCTTGTGTTCTAGTTCGAGAGGTAAGTGACATGCTTTTCCATAAACCATTTTATACGGAGACATACCCATAGGATTTTTATATGCAGTTCTATAGGCCCATAATGCATCATCAAGTTTCTTGGACCAATTCTTTCTAGATGTATTAACAGTCCTTTGCAAAATTAATTTGAGTTCTCTATTACTCAATTCTACTTGACCACTAGACTGCGGGTGATAAGGAGATGCAATTCTATGATTAACATCATATTTAGCAAGCATTTTACGGAAAGCACCATGAATAAAATGTGAACCACCATCAGTCATTAAATATCTAGGGACTCCGAATCTTGGAAAATTAACTTCTTTAAGCATTTTAATAGAAGTGTTATGATCAGCACTACTAGTTGGAATAGCTTCTACCCACTTAATAACGTAATCAACTGCAACTAAAATATGTGTATATCCATTAGAGGAAGGAAAGGGTCCCATATAGTCAAAGCCCCAAACATCAAATGGTTCAATAACGAGTGAACAGTTCATAGGCATTTCTTGACGTCTACTAATATTACCAATCCTTTGACATTCATCAGAAGATAAGACGAACTTACGGGCATCCTTGAAGAGAGTAGGCCAATAAAAACCAGATTGCAATACCTTATGTGCAGTTCTATCTCCAGCATGGTGTCCTCCATAAGCTTCGGAGTGACACTTGTGTAGGATCTGTTCATGTTCATGCTCAGGTACACAACGTCTAATAACACCATCTACTCCTTCTTTATAAAGATGTGGGTCATCCCAAAAGTAATGCCTCAAATCATAGAAGAACTTTTTCTTTTGCTGGTATGTGAAACTAGGTGGTATAAACTTAGCAACAATGTAATTAGCATAATCAGCACACCGTGGAGCAGTATGAGAAGCATTTATGACATTTAATTGCTCATCCTGAAAGCTATCATCAATAGGAAGTGGGTCATCAAGCACATTTTCTAACCTAGACAAGTTGTCTGCAACGGGGTTCTCAGCTCCCTTTCTATCAACAATATGTAAGTCAAATTCTTGTAGTAAGAGAACCCATCTAATAAGTCTAGGTTTAGCATATTTCTTTTCCATGAGATATTTAATAGCAGCGTGATCAGTGTGAATAGTTACTTTAGAATCAACAATATAAGGTCTGAACTTATCACAAGAAAATACAACTGCTAATAATTCTTTTTCAGTGGTAGCATAATTTCTTTGAGCATTGTCTAGGGTTTTACTAGCATATTGAATAACATTTAATTTCTTATCAACTCTTTGTCCTAGAACAACACCTACAACATAATCACTAGCATCACACATAATTTCAAAGGGTAAATTCCAATCAGGTGGCTGAACAATAGGTGCAGAGATCAATGCTTTCTTAAGTATTTCAAATGCTTCTACACAATCATCATAAAAAACAAATGGTATATCTTTTGTAATAAATTAGTCAGAGGCCGAGAAATTTTTGAGAAGTCCTTAATGAACCTCCTATAAAATCCGGCATGACCAAGGAAACTTCTTATACCTTTGATGTCCTTGGGACATGGCATCTTTTCAATAGCATCAACCTTAGCTTTATCAACCTCAGTACCTCTTTCAGAAACTTTGTGCCCCAAGACAATACCTTCATTAACCATAAAGTGGCACTTTTCCCAATTCAAGACAAGATTAGTTTCTTCGCATCTCTGCAAAACTCGATCAAGGTTTCTTAAGCAATCATCAAAAGAAGATCCATAGACGGAAAAGTCGTCCATGAAAACCTCACAAATCTTTTCACAAAAGTCAGAGAATATAGCCATCGTGCATCTTTGAAAGGTAGCAGGTGCATTACATAAACCAAAAGGCATACGTATATAAGCAAAAGTACCAAAAGGGCATGTAAAAGTAGTCTTTGATTGATCTTTGGCTGACACATGTATTTGAGAGAAACCAGAATAACCATCTAGAAAGCAAAAATGTGTATGTTTGGATAATCTTTCTAGCATCTGGTCGCTAAAAGGTAAGGGGTAATGATCCTTTTTAGTTGCCTTATTTAATTTGCGGAATATCAATTACCATCCTATAACCTGTAATAATTCTTTGAGGAATCAATTCATCTTTATCATTAGGAATGACAGTAATACCTTCCTTCTTAGGGACACAATGGACAGGACTTACCCACTGACTATCAGCAACGGGATAGATTATAACTGCCTCAAGGAGCTTTAGTATTTCCTTTCTCACCACTTCTTTCATTTTAGGATTCAGCCGTCGTTGATGATCATGAACTGGTTTAGCATCTTCTTCCAAATTGATTTTATGTTGACATAGAGTGGGGCTAATGCCCTTAAGATCATCAAGAGTATACCCAATAGCAGCACGGTGCTTCTTCAGAGTTTTCAATAATCTCTCTTCCTCATGCTCTGAAAGGTTAGCACTAATAATAATAGGATATATCTTTTTCTCATCAAGATAAGCATATTTAAGAGTATCAGATAACGGTTTAAGCTCAAAAACGGGATCACCCTTGGGTGGAGGAGGACCCCTAGGATTACAATAGGTAAATTATTTTTCAGAATAGGTTCCTGTTTAAAGAATACCTCATCTAATTCCCTTCTTTCATTCATAAACATATCATTTTCATGGTCTAGCAAATAATGTTCTAAAGGATCACTAGGAGGTACGGCAATAGAAGCAAGACCAATAATTTCATCCTTACTAGGTAATTCTTCTTCACAGTGTTGTCTACTAAATTTAGAGAAATTAAATTCATGAGTCATATCATCTAAACCGATAGTAACAACATCTCTTTTGCAATCTATGGTAGCATTTACAGTGTTCAAGAAGGGTCTACCAAATATAATGGGGCAAAAGCTATCTTGTGGAGAACCAAGAACAAGAAAATCAGCAGGATATTTAGTTTTCCCACACAAGACTTCAACATCTCTAACAATTCCCATTAGTGAAATAGTATCTCTATTGGCAAGTTTAATTGTGACATCAATATCTTCCATCTCAGCAGGTGCAATATCATGCACAACTTCTTTGTATAAGGAATAAGGTATTGCACTTGCACTAGCACTCATATCACATAAGCCATGATAACAATGATCTCCTATTTTAACAGAAATAACAGGCATGCCTACCACAGGTCTAGGTTTATCTTTAGCACACGGTTTAGCAATTCTAGCAGTTTCATCACAGAAATAAATAACATGCCCATCAATATTATCAGACAAGAGATCTTTAACAATAGCAATATTAGGTTCAACTTTAACTTGCTCAGGAGGTGTATATGTTTTAATATTGCTTTTACGAACCACAGTTGAAGCTTTAGCATGATCCTTTATCCTAACAGGAAAAGGTGGTTTCTCAACATATGAAGTAGGAACAATAGGATCATTATAAGTGATAGTATTTTCTTCAACTTTAATAGGTGCAGCTACTTTTACTTCTATGAGAGGATGATATTTAAACCACTTCTCCTTGGGGAGATCAACATAAGTAGCAAAAGATTCACAAAAAGAAGCTACTATCTCAGAGTCAAGTCCATATTTAGTGCTAAATTTACGGAAAATATCGGTATCCATAAAAGATTAACACAATCAAAACTAGGTGTCATACCTGGCTCCTTACCTTTGTCGAGGTCCCAATCTTCAGAGTTGCGTTTAATTCTTTCCAATAAATCCCATTTGAATTCAATAGTCTTCATCATAAAAGAGCCAGCACAAGAAGTATCAAGCATGGTGCGATTGTTATTAGAAAGCCGAGCATAGAAATTTTGAATAATCATTTTTCTCGAGAGCTCATGATTGGGGCATGAATATAACATTGATTTAAGCCTCCCCAAGCTTGAGCGATGCTTTCTCCTTCGCGAGGCCAAAAATTATATATGTAATTGCGATCACGATGAACAAGATGCATAGGATAAAACTTCTGATGAAATTCCAATTTCAATCGTTTGTAATTCCAAGACCCCATATCATCACATAGCCTATACCATGTCGATGCATCTCCCTTCAAAGATAAAGGGAAGACCTTCTTCTTAACAACATCTCCGGGTACACCTGCAAGCTTAAATTATCCACAAACTTCATCCACATATATTAGATGCTCATCAGGATGTTTTGTTACATCTCCTAAAAAGGGATTAGCTAGCAGTTTTTCTATCATACCTGAAGGAATTTCAAAGCAGACATTTTCATTTTCATTTTCAGTAGGTTGAGTAGGTTGAGGAGCAACTCTTTGCTCTACTGGTCGGGGTGAAGATACCCGAACAAGCCCCTCAGAGGATTACTTTCCATAATAACAACTGACAGTAAATTTCAGCACACTATATAAATTTTTCCTTCCCAAATTCCACCTACCAAAGGTGCTTCACTCCCTGGCAATGGTGCCAGAAAAGAGTCTTGATGACCCACAAGTATAGGGGATCTATCGTAGTCCTTTCGATAAGTAAGAGTGTCGAACCCAACGAGGAGCAGAAGGAAATGATAAGCGGTTTCCAGCAAGGTATTCTCTACAAGTACTGAAATAAGTGGTAACAGATAGTTTTGTGATAGGATAATTTGTAAGGAGCAACAAGTAGCAAAAGTAAATAAAGTGCAGCAAGGTGGCCCAATCCTTTTTGTAGCAAAGGACAAGCCTGGACAAACTCTTATATAGAGAAAAGCGCTCCCGAGGACACATGGGAATATCGTCAAGCTAGTTTTCATCACGCTCATATGATTCACGTTCCGTACTTTGATAATTTGGTATGTGGGTGGACCGGTGCTTGGGTACCGCCCTTACTTGGACAAGCATCCCACTTATGATTAACCTCTACTGCAAGCATCCACAACTACAACAAAAGTATTAAAGTAAACCTAACCATAGCATGAAACATATGGATCCAAATCAGTCCCTTACGAAGCAACACATAAACTAGGGTTTAAGCTTCTGTCACTCTAGCAACCCATCATCTACATATTACTCCCCAATGCCTTCCTCTAGGCCCAAACAATGGTGAAGTGTCATGTAGTCGACGTTCACATAACACCACTAGAGGAGAGACAACATACATCTCATCAAAATATCGAACGAATACCAAATTCACATGACTACTAATAGCAAGACTTCTCCCATGTCCTCAGGAACAAAAGTAACTACTCACAAAGCATAAACATGTTCATAATCAGAGGGGTATTAATATGCATATGGGATCTGAACATATGATCTTCCACCAATTAAACCAACTAGCATCAACTACAAGGAGTAATTAACACTACTAGCAACCTACTAGCACCAATCCCGAACTTGGAGACAAGAATTGGATACAAGAGATGAACTAGGGTTTTGAGAGGAGATGGTGCTGATGAACATGTTGATGGAGATTGCCCTCTCCCGATGAGAGGAGCGTTGGTGATGACGATGGCGATGATTTCCCCCTCCGGGAGGGAAGTTTCCCCGGCAGAACAGCTCCGCCAGAGCCCTAGATTGGTTCCGCCAAGGTTCCGCCTCGTGGCGGCGGAGTTTCGTCCGAGAAGATGGCTTATTATTTTTTCCCATCGAAAGACTTCATAGAGCAGAAGATGGTCACCGGAGGGCCACCAGGGGGCCCACGAGGTAGGGGGCGCGCCTAGGGGGTAGGGCGCGCCCCCACCCTCGTGGGCAGGGTGTGCCCCCCTGGTGAAGTTCTTGCTCTCAGTATTTTTTTATATATTTGGAAAATGTCTTCCGTGGAGTTTCAGGACTTTTGGAGCTGTGCAGAATAGGTCTCTAATATTTGCTCCTTTTCCAGCCTAGAATCCCAGCTGCCGGCATTCTCCTTCTTTATGTAAACCTTATAAAATAAGAGACGATGGGCATAAGTATTGTGACATAATGTGTAATAACAGCCCATAATGCAATAAATATCGAAGTAAAAGCATGATGCAAAATGGACATATCAAGAATCATTTCGGTCTACTTAACACGGACGTGATGCCTATATTCATGATCATTGCCTAGATATTCTCATAACTATGCGCTCTTCTATCAATTGCTCGGCAGTAATTTGTTCACCCACCGTAATACATGATATCATGAGAGAAGCCACTAGTGAAACCTATGGCCCCCGGGTCTCTTTCTTATTATATTGCATCTCTTTTTATTTACATAGCATCTCGTTTACTATTTTGCAATCTTTACTTTCCAATCTATACAACAAAAATACCAAAAATATTTATCTTACTATATTTATCAGATCTCACTTTTATGAGTGACCGTGAAGGGATTCACAACCCCTTTATTGCATTGGTTGCAGGTACTAGGTGACTTGCGTGTTATCTCCTACTGGATTGATACCTTGGTTCTCAAAAACTGAGGGAAATACTTATGCTACTTTGCTGCATCACCCTTTCCTCTTCAAGGGAAAACCAATGCATGCTCAAGAGGTAGCACCTGCCATGTATGAGTGCGGGAGGAAGGCATGGGAGGGTGGCGCCCCCCTTTCCTTTCTCACTAGAGGAGGGAAAGGGAGGAGGGGCCACCCCTCCCGTTTCCTTCCCTAGGGCTAGGTGTCCAAGGAAGGGGCGCACCAGGGGCTGGTATGTCCCCTTCTTTGGCCCATTAGGCCCATACACTCACCGGGGTGTTCGAAACCCCTTCCGGTGACCCGATGACTACCCGGTGCACTCTGAAACTCTTTCGGTGACCCGATGACTACCCGGTGCACTCCGAAACTCTTCCGGTGTCCGAATACCATCATCCTATATATCAATCTTTACCTCTCAACCATTTCAAGACTCCTCTTCATGTCCGTGATCTCATCTGGGACCCCGAACAACATTTGGTCACCAAATCATATAACTCATATAACACTATATTGTCAACAAACGTTAAGCGTGTGGACCCTACGGGTTCGAGAACTATGTAGACATGACCGAGACGCCTCTCTGGTCAATAACCAATAGCAGAACCTAGATGCCCATATTGGCTCCTACAATCGGTCGAACCTTATGACAACTTACATAATTCCCTTTGTTCATCGGTATGTTACTTGCCCGAGATTCGATCGTCGGTATCTTCATACCTAGTTCAATCTTGTTACCGACAAGTCTCTTTACTCGTTCCACAATACATCACCTCATGACCAACTCATTAGTCATTTGCTTGCAAGCTTATGATGTGTATTACCGAGAGGGGCCCAGAGATACCTCTTCGATACTCGGAGTGACAAATCCTAATCTCAATCTATGCCGACTCAATAAACACCTTCAGAGATACGTGTAGAGCATCTTTATGATCACCCAGTTACGTTGTGACGTTTGATAGCACACAAGGTATTCCTTCAGTATCCGGGAGTTGCATAATCTCATTGTCGGAGGAATATGTATTTGACATGAAGAAAGCAATAGCAATAAACTGAATGATGAATATGCTAAGCTAACGGATGGGTCTTGTCCATCACATCATTCTCCTAATGATGTGATCCTATTATCAAATGACAACTCATGTCTATGGTTCAGAAACCTTAACCATGTTTGATCAACGAGCTAGTCTAGTAGAGGCTCACTAGGGACACGATATTTGTTTATGTATCCACACATGTATTTAAGCTTCCGGGCAATACAATTCTAGCATGAATAATAAACCTTTATCATGATCAAGGAAATATAACAATGACCATTTTATTATTTCCTCTAGGGCATATTTCCATCGGTCTCCCACTTGCACTAGAGTCAATAATCTAGTTCACATCGCCATGTGATTAATAACCATAGTTCACATCGCCATGTGACTAACACCCAAAGAGTTTACTAGAGTCAATAATCTAGTTCACATCACCATGTGATTAACACTCAAAAAGTACTAAGGTGTGATCATATTTTGCTTGCGAGAGAGGTTTAGTCAATGGGTCTGCCACATTCAGATCCGTTATGTATTTTGCAAATTTCTATGTCCACAATGCTCTGGATGGAGCTACTCTAGCTAATTGCTCCCACGTTCAATACATATCCATATTGAGACTCAGAGTCATTTGGTTTGGTGTTAAAGCTTGCATCGATGTAACCCTTTACGACAAACTCTTTATCACCTCCATAATCGAGAAACATTTCCTTAGTCCTTTTCAGGTACCTAAGGATAATTTTGGCCGCTATCCAGTGGTCCACTCCTGGATCACTATTGTACCCCCTTGCCAAACTCATGGCAAGGCACACAACAGGTCTGGTACACAGTATGGCATACTTCATAGAACCTATGGCTGAGGCATAAGGAATGACTTTCATTCTCTATCTATCTTCTACCGAGATCGGGCTTTGAGTCTTACTCAAGTTCACACCTTGTAACACAGGCAAGAACCCTTTCTTTGACTGATCCATTTCTGAACTTATTCAAAACTTTATCAAGGTAAGAGCTTTGTGAAAGTCTATCAAGTGTCTCGATCTATTCCTATATATCTTGATGCCCAATATATAAGTAGCTTCACTAAGGTCTTTGATTAAAAAATTCTTATTCAAGTATCATTTTATGCTATCTAGAAATTCTATATCATTTCCAGTCAATAATATGTCATCCACATATAATATTAGAAATGCTACAAAGCTCCCACTCACTTTCTTGTAAATACAGGCTTCATCATAAGTCTGTGTAAAACTATATGCTTTGATCACCTCATCAAAGCGTATATTCCAACTTTGAGATGCTTGCGCCAGTCCATAGATGGATCGCTGGAGCTTGCACACTTTGCTAGCACCTTTATGATCGACAAAACCTTCTGGTTACATAATATACAACTCTTCTTTAAGAAATCCATTAAGGAATGCAGTTTTGACGTCCATTTGCCAAATTTCATAATTATAAAATGCGATAATTGCTAACATGATTCCGATTGACTTAAGCATCGCTATGGGTGAGAAGGTATCATCGTAGTCAACCCCTTGAACTTGTCAAAAACCTTTCGCGACAAGTCGAGCTTTGGAGATGGTGACATTACCATCAGCGTCTGTCTTCTTCTTCTTCTTCAAGATCCATTTATTCTCAATGGCTTGCCGATCATCGGGTAATTCCACCCAAGTCCACACTTTGTTCTCATACATGGATCCTCTCTCAGATTTCATGGCCTCAAGCCATCTATCAGAATCTGGGCTCATCATAGCTTCTTCATTGTTCGTAGATTTGCCATGGTCTAGTAACATGACTTCCAGGACATGATTACCGTATCACTCTGTTGCGGTACGTGCTCTGTTCGACCTATGAGGTCCAGTAGTAACTTGATCTGAAGTTTCATGATCATCATCATTAGGTTCCTTTCTATTTGGTGTAGGCATCACGGGAACGGATTTATCTGATGTGCTACTTTCCAAATTGAGAGAATGTACAATTACCTCATCAAGTTCTACTTTCCTCCCACTCACTTCTTTCAAGAGAAACTCCTTCTCTAGAAATGTTCCATTCTTGGAAACAAAGATCTTGCCTCCGAATATGTGGTAGAAGGTGAACCCAATTGTTTCCTTAGGGTATCCTATGAAGACGCACTTCTCCGGTTTGGGTTCTAGCTTATCAGGCTGAAGCCTTTTGACATAAGTGTTGCAACGCCAAACTTTAAGAAACAACAACTTAGGTCTTTGCCAAACCATAGTTCATATGGTGTCGTCTCAATGGATTTAGATGGTGCCCTATTTAACGTGAATGTGGCTATCTCTAATGCATAACCCCAAAACGATAGTGGGTAAATCGGTAAGAGACATCATAGATCGCACCATATCCAATAAAGTACAGTTACGATGTTCAGACACACCATTTTGGTGTGGTGTTCCAGATGGCGTGAGTTGTGAAACAATTCCACATTTTTTTAAATGAAGGCAAAACTTGTAACTCAAATATTCCCCTCTGCAATCAGATCGTAGAAACTTTATTTTCTTGTTACGATAATTCTCCACTTCACTCTGAAATTCTTTGAACTTTTCAAATGTTTCAGACTTGTGTTTCATTAAGTAGATATACCCATACCTACTCAAATCATTTGTGAAGGTCAGAAAAATAATGATACCCGCCGCGTGCTTCAACACTCGTCAGACCGCATACATTAGTATGTATTATTTCCATTAATTCATTAGCTCGCTCCATTGTTCCAGAGAACAGAGTTTTAGTCATCTTGCCCATGAGGCATGGTTCACAAGTATCAAATGATTCATAATGAAGTGATTCCAAAAGTCTATCTGCATGGAGTTTCTTCATGCGCTTTACACAAATATGACCTAAACGGCAGTGCCACAAATATGTTGCACTATCATTATCTACTTTGCATCTTTTCGCATCAATATTACGAATATGTGTATCACTACGATCGAGATTCAGTAAACCATTCACATTGGGTGTATGACCATAGAAGGTTTTATTCATGTAAATAGAACAATAATTATTCTCTAACGTAAATGAATAAATGTATTGCAATAAACATGATCAAATCATATTCACGCTCAACGCAAACACCAAATAACATTTATTTAGGATCAACACTAATCCTGAAGGTAGAGGGAGTGTGGGATGGTGATCGTATCAACCTTAGAATCATTTCCAACACACATCATCACCTCACCCTTAATTAATCTCTATTTATTCTGCAACTCCTGTTTCGAGTTACTAATCTTTAGCAACTGAACCAGTATCAAATACCCAGGGGCTACTATGAATACTAGTAAGGTACACATCAATAACTTGTATATCAAATATAACTTTGTTCACTTTGCCATCCTTCTTATCCGCCAAGTATTTGGGGCAGTTCCGCTTCCAGTGACCATTCCTTTGCAGTAGAAGCACTCCGTTTCAGGCTTGGGTCCATCTTTGGGCTTTCTTCCCAGGAGTGGCAACTTGCTCACCATTCTTCTTGAAGTTCCCTTTCTTTCCCTTGTCCTTTTTCTTTAAACTAGTGGTCTTGTTAACCATCAACACTTGATGCTCTTTCTTGATTTCTACCTTTGCCGATTTCAGCATTGCGAAGAGCTTGGGAATCATTTTTGTCATCCCTTGCATATTATAGTTCATCACGAAGTTCTAGTAGCTTGGTGATAGAGACTAGAGAACTCTATCGATCACTATCTTATCTGGAAGATTAACTCCCACTTGATTCAAGGGATTGTAGTACCCAGACATTCTGAGTTCATGCTCACTAGCTGAGCTATTCTCCTCCATCTTGTAGGCAAAACACTTGTCAGACGTCTCATACCTCTCGACACGGGCATGAATATGAAATACCAATTTTCGGCTCTTGGAACATCTGATATGCTCTCTGGTGTTCAAAACGTTTTTAAGCCCCAGTTCGAAGTCGTAAAGCATGGTGCACTAAACTATCAAGTAGTCATCATATCGAGCTTGCTAAACATTCATAACGTCTGCATCTGCTCCTACAACAGGTTTGTCACCTAGCGGTGCATCAATGACATAACTCTTCTGTGTAGCAATGAGGATAATCCTCAGATCACGGACCCAGTCCGCATAATTGCTACTATCATCTTTCAACTTATTTTTCTCTGGGAACATATCAAAAATATATAGGAGCTATATCGTGAGCTATTGATCTCCAACATAGATATGCAAAACTATCAAGACTAAGTTCATGATAAATTAAGTTCAATTAATCAAATTACTAATTAACTCCCACTTAAATAAACATCCCTCAAGTTTATCTAAGTGATACATGATCCAAATCAACTATCACATGTCCGATCATGATGTGAGATGGGGTAGTCATCAATGGTGAACATCTCTATGTTGATCATATCTACCATATGACTCATGTTCGACCTTTCGGTCTCTAGTGTTCCGAGACCATGTCTGTACATGCTAAGCTCGTCAAGTTTAACCCAAGTATTCTGCATGTGCAAAACTGTCTTAGACCCGTTGTATGTGAACGTACAGTCTATCAGACCCGATCATCACATGGTGTCTCGAAATGACGAACTTTAGCAACGATGCATACTCAGGGAGAACACTTTTATCTTGAAATTAAGTGAAGGGATCATCTTATAATGCTACCGCCGTTCTAAGCAAAATAAGATGCATAAAGGATAAACTGATGGGTAACGTAGTAATTTCAAAAATTTTCCTACGCACACGCAAGATCATGGTGATGCATAGCAACGAGAGGGGAGAGTATGATCTACGTACCCTTGTAGATCGACAACGGAAGCGTTAACTTGGTTGATGCAGTCGTACATCTTCATGGCCCGACCGATCAAGCACCGAAACTACGGCACCTCCGAGTTCTAGCACACGTTCAGCTCGATGACGATCCCCGGACTCCGATCCAGCAGAGTGTCGGGGAAGAGTTCCGTCAGCACGACTGCGTGGTGACGATCTTGATGTACTACCGTCGCAGGGCTTCGCCTAAGCACCGCTACAATATTATCGAGGACTATGGTGGAAGGGGGCACCGCACACGGCTAAGAATATGATCACATGGATCAACTTGTGTCTCTAGCGGTGTCCCGTGCCTCCGTATATAAAGGCTCAAGGGGGGGGGGGCTGGCCGGCCAAGAGGTGGTGCGCCAGGAGGAGTCCTACTCCTTCCGGGAGTAGGACTCCCCCCTTTCCTAGTTGGAATAGGATTCGCGGAGGGGGGAAAAGAGGAGAGAGAGGAGGAAGGGGGGCCGGCCCCCTCTCCTTGTCCTATTCGGACCAAGGGGGGGGGAGGGGCGCGCGGCCCATCTCTGGCCACCTCTCCTCTCTTCCACTAAGGCCCACTAAGGCCCATATACTTCCCGGGGGGTTCCGGTAACCTCCCGGTACTCCGGTAAAATCCCGATTTCACTCGGAACACTTCCGATATCCAAACATAGGCTTCCAATATATCAATCTTTATGTCTCGACCATTTCGAGACTCCTCGTCATGTCCGTGATCACATCCGGGACTCCGAACAACCTTCGGTACATCAAAATGCATAAACTCATAATATAACTATCATCGTAACCTTAAGCGTGCGGACCCTACGGGTTCGAGAACAATGTAGACATGACCGAGACATGTCTCTGGTCAATAACCAATAGCGGAACCTGGATGCTCATATTGGCTCCTACATATTCTACGAAGATCTTTTATCGGTCAGACCGCATAACAACATATGTTGTTCCCTTTGTCATCGGTATGTTACTTGCCCGAGAGTCGATCGTCGGTATCCAATACCTAGTTCAATCTCGTTACCGGCAAGTCTCTTTACTCGTTCCGTAATACATCATCTCACAACTAACTCATTAGTTGCAATGCTTGCAAGGCTTATGTGATGTGCATTACCGAGAGGGCCCAGAGATACCTCTCCGACAATCGGAGTGACAAATCCTAATCTCGAAATACGCCAACCCAACTTGTACCTTTGCAGACACCTGTAGAGCTCCTTTATAATCACCTACTTACGTTGTGACGTTTGGTAGCACACAAAGTGTTCCTCTGGCAAACGGGAGTTGCATAATCTCATAGTCATAGGAACATGTATAAGTCATGAAGAAAGCAATAGCAACATACTAAACGATCAGGTGCTAAGCTAATGGAATGGGTCATGTCAATCAGATCATTCACCTAATGATGTGATCCCGTTAATCAAATAACAACTCTTTGTCCATGGTTAGGAAACATAACCATCTTTGATTAACGAGCTAGTCAAGTAGAGGCATACTAGTGACACTCTGTTTGTCTATGTATTCACACATGTATTATGTTTCCGGTTAATAAAATTCTAGCATGAATAATAAACATTTATCATGATATAAGGAAATAAATAATAACTTTATTATTGCCTCTAGGGCATATTTCCTTCATAAACATCACATGCAATCAAAATATGTGACATGATATGGCCATCATCATCTTGTGCTTTTGATCTCCATCTCTAAAGCATCATCTTGATCTCCATCATCACCGGCTCGAAACCTTGAAATCCATCATAGCATCATTGCATTGAGGTCGTCATGCCAACTATTGCTTCCACAACTATCACTAACGCATAGTGATAAAATAAAGCAAGTACATGGCGCTTGCACTTCATACAATAAAGAGACAACCCTAAGGCTCCTGCCCGTTGTCGATATTACATAACATGATCATCTCATACATCAACATATATCACATCATATCTTGACCATATCACATCACAACATGCCCTGCAAAAACAAGTTAACCGTCCTCTACTTTGTTGTTGCAAATTTTATGTGGCTGCTACGGGCTTCTAGCAAGAACTGTTCTTACCTACGCATAAAATCACAATGGTGATTTATCAATTTTGCTGTTTTAACCTTCTTCAATGACCGGCCGCAGTCAAATTTGATTCAGCTAAAGTAGGAGAAACAGACACCCGCCATCCACCTTTATGCAAAACTAGTTGCATGCCAGTCGGTGGAACCGGTCTCATGTGCGTGGACATGTAAGGTTGGTCCGGGCCGCTTCATCCCACAATACCGCTGAACCAAAATAAGACGTTGGTGGTAAGCAGTATGACTATTACCGCACACAACTCTTTGTGTTCTAGTCGTGCATATCATCTATGCATAGACCTGGCTCGGATGCCACTGTAGAGAAACGTTGCATGAAAAACAAAACAAAAAAACTATGCACACGCAAGATATATCCATGGAGATGCATAGCAATGAGAGGGAAAAATGTGTCTATGTACCCTTGTAGACCGTAAGCATAAGCGTTTAGCAACGGGGTTGATGTAGTCGAACTTCTTCGCGCTCCAACCGATCAAGTACCGAACGTACGGCACCTCCGTGTTCTGCACATGTTCTGCTCGGTGACGTCCTCCGCCTTCTTGATCCAGCAAGACGGCGTGGTAGTAGATGAGTTCCGGCAGCATGACGGTGTGGTGACGGTGATGGTGAATCTATCTCCGCAGGGCTTCGCCTAAGCACTACGAAAATATGACAGGGGGCGTAAACGATGGAGGGAGGCGCCGCACACGGCTAAGCAATTGTCGTGGTTATGCTAGGCGCCCCCCTCCCACATATATATAGGTGGGGGAGGGACGAGGCAGCCTGGAGGCGCCCTAAGTGGTGCCGAATCCCACTTGGGGTCCTGCCCCAAGCTGCACCCCTGCCATGTATGAGTGCGGGAGGAAGGCAGGGGAGGGTGGCGCCCCCCCTTTCCTTTCTCACTTGAGGAGGGAAAGGGAGGAGGGGCCACCCCTCCCCTTTCCTTCCCTAGGGTTGGCTATCCAAGGAGGGGGCGCACCAGGGGCTGGTTTGTCCCCTTCTTTGGCCCATTAGGCCTATACACTCACCTGGGGTGTTTGGAACCCCTTCCGGTGACCCGATGACTACCCGGTGCACTCCGAAACTCTTTCGGTGTCCGAATATCATCGTACTATATATCAATCTTTACCTCTCAACCATTTTGAGACTCATCTTCATGTACATGATCTCACCCGGGACCCCGAACAACATTCAGTCACCAAATCATATAACTCATATAACACTATATCATCAACAAATGTTAAGCGTGTGGACCCTATGGGTTCGAGAACTATGTAGACATGACCGAGACGCCTCTCCAGTCAATAACCAATAGCGGAACCTGGATGCCCATATTGGCTCCTAAATATTCTACAAACATCTTTATCGGCCGAACCTTATGACAACATATGTATGTTACTTGCCCGAGATTCGATCGTCGGTATCTTCATACCTAGTTCAATCTCGTTACCGGCAAGTCTCTTTACTCGTTCCATAATACATCACCTCGTGACCAACTCCTTAGTCATTTGCTTGCAAGCTTATGATGTGTATTACCGAGAGGGGCCCAGAGATACCTCTCCGATACTCGGAGTGACAAATCCTAATCTCGGTCTATGTCAACTCAACAAACACCTTCGGAGATACCTGTAGACCATCTTTATGCTCACCCAGTTACGTTGTGACGTTTGATAGCACACAAGGGATTCCTCCGGTATCCGGGAGTTGCATAATCTCATTGTCGGAGGAATATGTATTTGACATGAAGAAAACAATAGCAATAAACTGAACGACCAATATGCTAAGCTAACGGATGGGTCTTGTCCATCACATCATTGTCCTAATGATGTGATCCCGTTATCAAATGACAACTCATGTCTATGGTCAGGAAATCTTAACCATCTTTGATCAACGAGCTAGTCTAATATAGGCTCACTAGGGACACGGTATTTGTTTATGTATCCACACATGTATTTAAGCTTTCAGTCAATACAATTCTATCATCACTAATAAACCTTTTCATGATTAAGGAAATATAATAATAACCATTTTATTCTTGCCTCTCGGCATATTTCCATCATGTTCACCACTGTCAAAATTTTCTGTAAATTCAGTTAACTTCAGAAGTTCAGAGAGAGAGGGAGATCGATGGCGTGCACTTCTCCTCTTCCACTTCCCCGCACGGTGTCGTCTACTCGAGGCTTAAATGAGCTACCCCAGGCCCCTCTGGTCGGCTGCTCGCCGCCGACGACATAGTGGCTGGCCGGTGCACCTGCCACGGCCCTCAGCCACAGCGGCCGAACAGGATCAGCACGGCCTACCCGCGCCTTCACTCCCCACCGGTCCCTGCCTACCTCCTCTCCACGCGGCACGTCCTCTACGGTGTTGACCCACCGCCTGAGCTGCCCCGCGCCCATCTGGCAGTCGCCGGAGACAGACACCGCCGACACACCTATACATGAGCCGCGCCGCGGATAAGGCCACAAAGCTCAAGACTCGTCACGCTGGAGCTTCGAGAGGCTCTCTCGACCTCATCCACTCCACACCGACCGCGCCCGTCGTCCAAACCAACCTCACCGACCAGATTAACTCCGGCGTGATCCACTCCGCCACTGACCTCCTCGGATCACCTATAAAAGGCTACCCCAAGCTCCGTTCTTCACCCACACCACTCCGCCACTGACCTCCTCAGATGGCAAACTGCGTTCGGACAGCGCGGTTCGGACGTATGCGAACGATTTGAGGGTCTGCCTTGGAGATGCCCTAAGCACATGCTTTGGCATCTTGCCCTGGAAACCTGCTACGCTAGTCCACAGAGAGTGTACTGTACTTATATACCTACATGCATGTATACAGAAACTTGCATTGCCCTGAAAACCTGGGACGCTACTTACAGGATATGTAAGCTTACGACAGATCAGAACGTACTACTCCATATGTATACTTACTTACATGCACGTATAGCCCGGAGCTACGTAGCTAGCAAGTAGCATAAAGTTCCATCTACGGATGCATCTATGCACGCAAAGTAGAAGCTTTTTCGCATCAAGCGAGCGGCACGCACGTTTCCGGCCGGTGAAGGCATACCGGGGCGGCGTTGACAAGCGCCATGTAGTACGAAGCGAGCTAGAGTGATGTCAACTCGATCGATGGCCTATAAATTGCCAAGGAGCCATGGATACAAACGTACCCATTCAACTTCCATCAATAATCGATCAGCAACAATAGTAACTAGTGACAGCGTGAGGGCGTTCGCAATGGCGAGGCGTCTGGGAGTCGTGCTGGCTTTAGCGGCCGTCGTCCTTCTCGCCGCCGCGGGGGCCGCCACCGCACAATCCAAGCCACGGCCACCCAATGCCAATGGCCCGAAGCCGAAGCCGAATCCGATAAGCGTCAAGTGCAGTGAGAGTCCCAGGGTGAACCCCTACTGCTCCAACCAGAGGATGGACTGCCCCGCCAACTGCCCCCAGTCCTGCTACGCCGACTGCAAATCATGCAAACCCGTCTGCGGTGAGCACTCCACCATGTCTTAACTCTGCAGGTACAACTATAAACAGTAACGCTTGATTTTGTTGGCTAATAATGGTTGTGGTTCATGCGTTCGTGCAGTGTGCAACACCCCGGGGGCGTGCGGCGACCCGCGGTTCATAGGCGGTGACGGCAACGCCTTCTACTTCCACGGACGCAGGGACGCCGACTTCTGCGTCGTCTCCGACCGTGACCTTCACATCAACGCACACTTCATCGGCAAGAGCGGCCACAGCGGCATGTCCCGGGACTTCACCTGGATCCAGGCCATCGCCGTGCTCTTCGACGGCCACCGCCTCTACCTCGGCGCCAGGAAGACCGGCACCTGGGACGACGCTGTCGAGCACCTAGAGATCATCCTGGACGGCGAGCCCGTGTACATCCCCGCCGACCTGGTCGAAGGCGCCAAGTGGACCTCCAGCCGCGTCCCCGAGCTGTCCGTGACCCGCACCAAGGCGGCCAACGGCGTGCTCGTCGCCCTCCACGGAAAGTTCAGCGTCAGGGCCAACGCCGTGCCCATCACCGAGGAGGATTCGAGGGTGCACCGCTACGGCGTCACCGCCGATGACTGCCTCGCGCACCTCGAGCTGGCATTCAAGTTTGACGCGCTCACCGACGACGTCCACGGTGTGGTCGGGCAGACGTACCGCTCCGACTACGTCAACCATTTCGACGTTAGGGCCTCCATGCCCACCATGGGAGGAGATGCCACCTTCACCACCACCAGCCTGTTCGCCGCCGACTGCAGCGTGGCGCGCTATGGAGTCAGCCGTGGAAACGACGGTGCCGCGGTGCTGTCTGAGCTCGCTGGTGTCACCTGTGCCAGTGGCATGGACGGCAAGGGTGTGGTGTGCAAGAAGTAAAACGCTTCTTGCATGCATATGGCGACTCTTGTGTACTGGCCGTGCACGTCTGCATGCATGCACGGTTGACAAGTACGTACAGTACTTCACATGAATAAGCAAAGGGCATAATTTGATGTGTGTGGGACTTGGAACTTTATATTATCATCAAAGAACTAGTATGTGCCATTTGCACTATATGTTGCACCAACGAAGAATATCCTATCAAATTTTACATTCAACTATTGATTAAATTTCACCTCGGAACTTTTGCACTATTGCATTTCTTGCGTCGAGATCTTCGAAAGTAGATCATATGTTAATAGGTTTAGACGAACTTACATCTGTTTCCCGGTGAACCTGGGGCTCCCTTCTCCTCCCCTGGGTGCTCCGGAGGTGACGGGAGGAGAGGGGAACGTAGGGATCTTGTCCGGTGTATAGGGTAGTAGGGTTAGCCGGTTAAGTGAGTGCTCTTCGTCCGGCATTGTTTGATGGTGATGGCTTCAGGGATAAGAATAAGTATACCTCGGATCCTGTTCCATCTCGGCGGCGACGCTTGCGGCGAGGTCGACGGGCTTGAGGGCGGCGCTTCCCGGCGCTCCTATGGAGCGGCGGTTTGGCTATTCCCCCGTCCGACCACAACGGAGTTGTTGGATTTCCCCAAAGAGGAAGGATGAAACAATATAGTAGCAGATAGTATTTCCCTTAGTTAGGAACAAGGTTTATTGAACCAGTAGGAGGCACCACACCAGCAACGTGAACAATACCTACACACAGACACGAGAATTGCTTGCACCCAACAAAGGCAAGGGGGTCGTCACTCCCCTTATTCTTGCCAGTTGCAAATTAAAACTGATAGTGATAGGCAAAGCAATAAAAAGTAAAAGTAAATAAAAGCAAGCGAACAAAGTAATTGCTGGATTCTTAGTATTGATGGAGAAGGGACCCTGGTGGCCATAGGTTCACTAGCGGCATCTCTCTTGAAAGCATAGCAACTGTGGGTAAAGAAATTACTGTTGGGCAATTGACATAATCGGGCATAGTTATGATAATCATCCATAGCACAATCATTACATAGGCATTACGTCTGTGACAAGTAAACCGTTAATCCAACTGCATCTACTACTATTACTCCACCTCAAGACCGCTATCCAACATGCATCTCAAAGTATTAAGTTCATGACAAACAGAGTAACGCTTTAAGAAAGATGACATAACATAGACAAAATAAGATCAAGCAATATGACGAAACCCCGTTGTTTTATCCTTACTAGCAACAATACAATACGTGCCTTTGCCCCTCCAGTCCTAGGGCAAGATCTCCTCAAGATAGAACCTACCACAAAGCACCTCTCTCGTTGAAGATAAATATATCCAGCTTGGTCAAAGTTGATGAATAGATCGGAGAGAAATACAAAGCTATAAAATTACGCAGCAAATAAATCTCAAGAGACTCATATAAATTGAATGATTAATCTGATCATAAATCCAAAATCCATTGGATCCGAACAAACACACCACAAAATATTACATCGGATTGATCTTAGAGAAGATCATTGTATTGAAAATCAGAAGAGAGACAGAAGGCCATTGTCAGACTAGTAGGCCCTGAAGGAACTACTCACACATCAACATGGAGGCTGCAAGGTTGATGAAGACGGCCTCCCCAATGACTCCTCCCTCCGGCAGAGTGCCAGAGCAGGGCTCTAGATGGGGTCGATTCGGAACAGAGGCTTGTGGCGGCGGAAGAACTGTTTCGGGTCTCGCTTCGAGGGCTTCTAAATATATGAGAATTTATAGTCCAAGAATTAGGACAAGCAGAGCTACGAGGGGCCCACAAGTCAGGGTGTGCTCCCTAATGACCAACAAGTATAGGGGATCAGTCATAGTCCTTTTGATAAGTAAGAGTGTCGAACAGAACAAGGAGCAGAAGAAAATGACAATTGGTTTTCAGCAAGGTATTCTCGATAAGCACTGAAATTACCGGTAACAGATAGTTTGATAGCAAGGTAATTCGTAAAAAGTAACAAGTAACAATAGTAGCAAATGTGCGGCAAGTTATCCCAATCCTTTTATAGCAAAGGACATGCTGGAATAGTCTCTTAAAATAAGCAAAGCGTTCTTGAGGACACATGAGAATTCATCTAGTTATTTTCATCATGTTTATTTGATCCGCATTCGCTACTTTAACAATTTGATATGTGGGTGGACCGGTGCTTGGGTGTTGTTCTTACTTGAACAAGCCTCCCACTTATGGTTACCCCCTCTCGCAAGCATCCGGAACTACGAAAGAAGAATTAAGAAAATCTAACCATAACAGAAATATATGGACCCAAATCAGCCCCTTATGGAATAACGGATAAACTAGGGTTTAAGCTGCTATCACTCTAGCAACCCATCATCTAATTATTAATCCACAATGCCTTTCCTTAGGCCCAAATATGGTGAAGTGTCATGTATTCAACGTTCACATGACACCACTACAGGAAGGAACAATATACATATCATCAAAACATCGAACGAATGCCAAATTCACATGATTACTTATAACAAGACCTCTCCCATGTCCTCAAGAACAAAAGTAACTACTCACAAATCATATTCATGTTCCAGATCAGAGGGGTATCGAATATCATTAAGGATCTGAACATATAATCTTCCACCAAATAAACCAATTAGCATCAACTACAAGATGTAATCAACACTACTAGCAACCCACAGGTACCAATCTAAGGTTTTGAGACAAAGATTGAATACAAGAGATGAACTAGGGTTTTAGATGAGATGGTGATGGTGAAG
The DNA here is from genome assembly GCF_003073215.2 of Triticum urartu. Lineage (NCBI taxonomy): Eukaryota > Viridiplantae > Streptophyta > Magnoliopsida > Poales > Poaceae > Triticum > Triticum urartu. The sequence goes on along the minus strand of NC_053023.1, from coordinate 664,463,898 downwards.
ATGTTGATGAAGATTGGTCCTCCCACGTTGAGAGGATCGCTGCTGATGTCGATGGCTTTGATTTCCCCCTCCCGGAGGGAAGTATCCCGGTGGAATCGCTCCGCCTGAGAGCAAAAGTGCTCCTGCCCAGGTTCTGCCTCGAGACCTCTCCCTATTTTTTCTAGGTCAAAACCCCTCATATAGCAGAATATGGGGGTCGAAGGCAAGCTGTGGGCCCCACAAGGCATCAGGGCGCACTCAGGGGGTGGCCGCACCCTGTTGCCTTGTGGCCAACTATTGGGGCCCCTCTGGTACTTCTTCCCTCCAGCATTTTTTATATATTTCATAAAAATTCTCCATGAAATTTCAAGCCATTTGGAGCTCTACAAAATAGGTATCTCTGATGTAGCTTTTCCAGGTCTAGAATTCCAGCTGCCTGCAATCTCCCTCTTCTTGTAAATCTTGTTAATTAAGAGATGAAAGGCATTAGAATTGCATCACAAAGTGTTATAGTGATAAAAACATTATAAATATTAGTAGGAAAACATGATGCAAAATGGACGTATGAACTCCCCCAAGCTTAGACCTGCTTTTCCTCAAGCGGAAGCTGAAATCAATAATCATGACCACATGTTTAGAGAGAGAGGTGTCGATAAATTAAAATACGGACATAGTAGCATCATGATCATTGACAAAGCAGCAATATATCATCATAAAACTTCTCATGATCAAGTAACAATTCATAACAATATCAAAGTATAAAGCATAAACTTTCTTGAAAACTAACAAACTTTGTTCTTAGTCAATGAAACAATCACAATTCATCATATTCTCGGGAAGAATCTCATGTAAGAGCTTTTTGTTTAGGAAGTCCACATACTCATCTATCATTTAGTGTTCTATGATTGCTAATGCTCAGGGCATATATATATATATATATATATATATATATATATATATGTATATATATATATATGGAGCAGAAGTTTCAGTCAGACACATATAAAGATAGGGGCTTATAGTTTTGCCTCCCAATTCATTTACCTCAATGGCAACATCAATAATAATAACTCATGATTACTCATATCCATCTGGATATATGTGCCTAGATCTTTCCTCACCACATGATGCTTGCAAAAAGAAAAAAAATGAAAAAGGAATAGAGAAAAACACTATTGACACTTTCATAAAAAGTAAATACAGAAAAGTAAAAGATAGTCCCTTCGCAGAGGGAAGCAGAGGTTGTCATGCGCTTTTATTTTTGGATGTGCAAGCTCTTAATGTAAAGGAGCGTCACTTTATATTGCGCCTTGTGATAGCAACCTTTATTATGCAGTCTGTTGCTTTTATTTCTTTACCATCACAAGATCGTACAAAGCTTATTTACCTTACAATAAAAGATCATACATATTTAGGAGCAATTTTTATTGCTTTATGCTCCATTGACAACTTACTTGAAGGATCTTATTCAATCCATTGGTAGATATAGTGGACTCTGATGGCATGAAACTGGGTTCAAGGGTTTTGGAGGCACAAGTAGTATATCTACTTGGTGCAGATTTTTGGCTAGCAAAAGATATTGAGCAAGCACCACATGTTGGAGGATCGATGAAAATATAACTTCTTCTATGTGAATATAAGCCAACATAACTCATTACGTTGTCTTCCTTGTCCAACGTCAACTAGTTGACATAATTTTTTTAATGGGGGCTCACAATCATAAAAGATGTCCAAGATAGTATATTTATGTGTGAATCCTATCTTTCTTTACTAACCTTTCATGAATTGCACCATTGACTAATACTATGTTTGTTAACTTCCAACAAATTTTATCAAGTATACTTTTCTTTATGTAAAGTCATTACTTTCCATGGGATTAGCCTATGATCTTTTCATTATTTTGTTGCTAAGATTGAAACATAAAAGTAAATAAGCAAACTCAAACTAATCTGTATTATATAACTCTCGAACCCGATTACATAGATAGATATATCACAAAACAAGCACTTGAAACTAGATCATACTAAACTTTTATTCTTCTAAATCACATAATAACTAAAGATTGAACTAAGATAGATAAGGATGATAAAAGTGATGGTGATACGATACCGGGGCACCTCCCCCAAGCTTGGCACAAGCCAAGGGTGGTGCCCATACCCGTGTACTCAAGTGTCTTTCTTTGGTGATGGCGTTGATGTAGATGTAGTGGTGATTCTCTTTGTTATATAATTCCCCTTAGAGTGTGAATCTCCTCCTTAAGCTCACCGACTTCCTTCTTAAGATCTAAGTTCTCCTTGCGGAGTTTGTTGGTGACTGATCCATCCTCAAGGGAGTGCAATTTGGTTGTGAAAGATGAGGCATCATCACCCTACGCATGACGATAAGGGGTAAATCGAATAATGGAAGGCTTAACCTTATTTGGCAAACTTGTCTTCTTGAACTCCACATGCATATCGCCTGGTTGCGGTAAGGAAGTTTCTTCTTCTTCCTCGCTTGAGGGTTCTATCCTATTTAGATCAACATCCACCTCTTCGTCTGTAGACCACCCATATGGATCCATGTCTCCATAGATCCTTACGTTTGCAACATAGTGGGAAACATATCTCTCTCCAGTCGAGTCTTGAGATGACATGCTATCAGATCTACCAGAAAAATAGCACGAAACACAGAGGAGAAACTTGCGATATGGCGGTCAAAACATCCGCGAGTATATATAAAGAAGTTTTATCTTGCGAAACAAGTATTCTAGAAGAAAACTGAGTCAGGGTGGCACACGAGAGGCCCACAAGGAAACCTGGCATGCCCAAGGGTAGGGCGTGCCCTGTTGCCTTGTGACCTCCTCATGGGTTCTCTCGATTGTTTCTTATTTTTTATTTTTCTAATATTCCAAAACTTACAGAAATATATTTTTTCTGGAACTTTTGGAGTCGGTTTACTTACCGTATCATATACCTACTCTTTTCAGGGTTCTGGAGTGTTTCGGAAGGTCTCTCTTATGTGTTCCTCCAATGTCATAGTTTGGACAATATTAGTTTCAAAATTAATAGGTGTACCTGAGACATAATTCTTAATTCTTTGCCCATTAACCACTCTCGGATTAGTGCCCTTGTTACTTATGAGATGCGTTGGGATTTCCTTGAAGAGGAGAGGATGATGTAGTACCGTAGAGATAAGTATTTCCCTCAGTTATGAAACCAAGGTTATCAATCCAGTAGGAGAACCAAGCAACACTATGTAAACATCACCTACACACAAACAACAAATTCTTGCAACCCAACATGTAGAGGGGTTGTCAATCCCTCAATGGCTTTGAGAAATATTAAATTATATAGTTTTTGATAGATAGATCAGAAAAATACAAAATAAAATAAATAAACGAAGAACCCCTCCATGATCGATTCCCCCTCCGACAGAGTGCCGAAAAAGGCCTCTAGACGGGATCTCATGGTTCTGGAACTTGCGGCAGTGGAATAAGTATTTTGTGGACTCCTATGTTGGTTTCGCAATTTTAGAGAATTTATAGAGGCGGAGTTAGGTCAAATGGAGCCTCGTGGGCCCCACAAGCCACTGCTACCTCTTGAGCATGCGTTGGTTTTCCCTTGAAGAGGAAAGGGTGATGCAGCAAAGTAGCGTAAGTATTTCCCTCGGTTTTTGAGAACCAATGTATCAATCCAGTAGGAGACTACACGCAAGTCACCTAGTACCTACACAAACAATCAAGAACCTTGCAACCAACGTGATAAATGGGTTGTCAATCATTTCACGACCACTTGCAAAAGTGAGATCTGATAAAGATAATAAGATAAATATTTTTGGTATTTGTGTTGTATAGATTGAAAAGTAAAGACTGCAAAATAAAATAAATAGTAAACTAGAATTGTAGATCGGAAACTTACATGATATAAAATAGACCCGGGGGCCATAGGTTTCACTAGTGGCTTCTCTCATGATAGCATGTATTACGGTGGGTGAACAAATTTCTGCTGAGCAATTGATAGAAAAGCGCATAGTTATGAGAATATCTAGGCATGATCATGAACATAGGCATCACGTCCGTGTTAAGTAGACCGAAATGATTCTACATCTACTACTATTACTCCACACATCGATCGCTATCTAGCATGCATCTAGAGTATTAAGTTCATAAGAATAGAGTAATACTTAGGCAAGATGACATGATGTAGAGGGATAAACTCAAGCAATATGATACAAACCCCATCTTTTTATCCTCGATGGCAACAATACAATACGTGCCTTGCTGCCTTTACTGTCACTGGGAAAGGACACCGCAAGATTGAACCCAAAGCTAAGCACTCCTCCCATTGCAAGAAAGATCAATCTAGTAGACCAAACTAAACCGATAATTCGAGGAGACTTGCAAAGATATCAAATCATGCATATAATAATTCAAAGAAGAACCAAATATTGTTCAGAGATAAACTTGATCATAAATCCACAATTCATCGGATCTTGGCAAACACACCGCAAAAGAATATTACATCGAATAGATCTCCAAGAACATCAAGGAGAACTTTGTATTGAAGATCAAAGAGAGAGAAGAAGCCATCTAGATAATAACTATGGACCCGAAGGTCTGTGGTAAACTACTCACACATCATCGGAGAGGTAATGGTGTTGATGTAGAAGCCCTCCGTGATCAAATCCCCCTCCGGCAGATAGTCGGAAAAGGTCCCCAGATGGGATCTTATGGGTACACAAGGTTGCGGCGGTGGAAAAGTGGTTTCGTTGCTCTCCTGGATGTTTTTAGGGTATAAGAGTATATATAGGCGAAAGAAGTACGTCGGTGGAGCTCCATGGGGCCCACGAGGGTGGGGGCGCGCCCCCTGCCTCGTGGAAGCTTCGCAGACTTCCAGACTTGTACTCCAGGTCTCCTGGGTTGCGTTTGTTCCAAGAAAGATCCTCGCAAAGATTTTGTTCCGTTTGGATTCCGTTTGATATTCCTTTTTTGCGAAACACTAAAATAGGCAAAAAAAAAAGAAACTGGCACTGGGCCTTCGGTTAATAGGTTAGTCCCAACAATAATATAAAAGTGCATATTAAAGCCCATTAAACATCCAAAACAGATAATATAATAGCATGGAACAATCAAAAATTATAGATACATTGGAGACGTATCAGCCACCAAGGCGCGCCCTACCCCCTGGGCACGCCCTGGTTCCTTCTGGGCCACAGCTCCATCTTCTCGTCCCCTTCCGAAGCTTCCAAGGTCTCTTATGTCCAGAAAAAAATCACCAAAAAGTCTCGTGGCCTTTGGACTTTGTTTGATACTGATATTCTACAAAACCAATAACAAGCAAAAAAACATCAACTTGTACTGGGCACTAAGTTAATATGTTAGTCCCACAAAATGATATATTTTTTCTTGAAAGTGTATATAAAACATCCAACATTGATAGTATAAGAGCATGGAACAATCAAAAATTATAGATACGTTGGAGATGTATCAAGCATCTCCAAGCTTAATTCCTGCTCGTCCTCGAGTAGGTAAATGATAAAGACAGAATTTTGGATGTGGAATGCTACCTAACATATTCATCATATGTTATTTTCTTTGTAGCATGGAGATTTGGACTTGGATGATTCAAAGCAATAGTCTATAATTTGACATGAAAACATCAATACTCAAGCATATCAACACGCAACCATGTCTTTCAAAATATAAACGCTAAAGAAAGCTATCCCTAGCCCATTATGCTCAATCATTGATACATTCATGAAACACACTCAAATATTAGCTACATCCAATACACAAGTATGACAATAGTGTTTCCTAGTTGGTGCTTTATAAGAGAAGATGGAGACTCAAATAAAAAATAAGTTGCATAAAAGTAAATAGATAGGCCCTTCGCAGAGGGAAGCAGAGATTTGCAGAGGTGCTAGAGCTCAAAGCTTAAATTTAGAGATAAAATTACTTTGAGAATCATGCTTTTCCTGTCAGCGAAAATGACTGAGAATTCCCAATATATTCCATGCTAGACAACTCATAAGCGGTTCCCAAACAGAAAATAAAGTTTATTTCCTTTCCACCATTCTTTCGCAATCCATGGCTAGCCGTATCCACGGGTGCCTTCCATACCAACACTTCCCAAGGAATTTATTATTATCATCATATTATTATTTTTCATTTTAGGACTAGGCATCCCTATTACCTGCCACACTCTCGTGCAATGACAAGTGAATAAACACTAATCGTGAGAATAAAATACCTAGCATGGAAAAAATTGGCCACCCCTGCTGCTTCATGAGCGGTACGGCCACACAAAACAGAAATTCATTTTGAAAAATTAGAGTTGGCACAAGCTAATTTACTTAGAACGGCATGGAAGTACTGCATATTGGTAGGTACGGTGCACTCATTTGGCACAACTTTGGGTTTAAGGATTTGGATGCATAAGCAACCACTACTAGAGAAAACCTTATACACAGAATCTTACCAGCAGCGCGGTTTAAAACAACCCGCTACTGTTACTTACCAGTAGCGCCCTTCAGAAAACCTCACTACTTATGTCCAATTAGCAGTAGCACATTAGTTGAATAGTGCGCTACAACTACAATTGCCACAGCGTTGCCTTCAGACTAGGTATAGTAGTAGCGCAGTTTCCTTAAACGCGCTACTGCTAATGTAATGTAGCAGTAGCGCTTTGTCCTAACGCGCGCTACTATTAAAGCCAGCCTATCTTCTCCAACCGGTCGTCCCTCACTCTCCCCTCCCCACTCCACTCTCACTCTCCCCCGCAACCCCCAGTCGTCCACCGCCGCCGCCGTTCCCTGACCACCATTGCCGCCCGCCGCCGCCGAAGTTCCTGCTCTCCTCCACTGAGGTAGTTCCTCCATCCCTCCTCCTTCCACCTCCCTCCCCTCCTCGTGAAGGAAATATGCCCTAGAGGCAATTATAAAGTTGTTATTTATATTTCCTTATCATGATAAATGTTTATTATTATGCTAGAATTGTATTAACCAGAAACATGATACATGTGTGAATACATAGACAAAACAAAGTGTCCCTAGTATGCCTCTACTTGACTAGCTCGTTAATCAAAGATGGTTAACTTTCCTGGCCGAGGACATGTGTTGTCATTTGATGAACGAGATCACATCATTAGGAGAATGATGTGATGGAAAAGACCCACCCGTTAGCTTAGCATAATGATTGTTAAGTTTTATTGCTATTGCTTTCTTCATGACTTATACATATTCCTTTGACTATGAGATTATGCAACTCCCAAATACTTGAGGAACACCTTGTGTGCTACCAAAGGTCACAACGTCACTGGGTGATTATAAAGATTCTCTACAGGTGTCTCCAAAGGTGTTTGTTGGGTTGTCATTGATCGAGATTATGATTTGTCACTCCGAGTATCGGAGAGGTATCTCTGGGCCCTCTCGGTAATGCACATCACGATAAGCCTTGCAAGCAATGTGACTAATAAGTTAGTGGCGGGATGATGCATTACAGAATGAGTAAAGAGACTTGCCGGTAATGAGATTGAACTAGGTATGAAGATACCGAGGATCGAATCTCGGGCAAGTAACATACCGATGACAAAGGGAATGACGTATGTTGTCATTGCGGTTTGACCGATAAAGATCTTCGTATAATATGTAGGAACCAATATGAGCATCCAAGTTCTGCTGTTGGTTATTGATCGGAGATGTGTCTCAGTCATGTCTACATAGTTCTCGAACCCGTAGGGTCCGTACGCTTAACGTTCGATGACGACTTGTATTATGAGTTATGTGTTTTTGTGACCGAAGATTGTTTGGAGTCCCGAATGAGATCACGGACATGATGAGGAGTCTCGAAATGGTCGAGAGGTAAATATTGATATATTGGACGATAGTAGTCGGACACCGGAATGGTTCCGAAGTGTTTCGAGTATTTTTCGGAGTACCGGGAGGTTACCAGAACCCCTCAGGGAGAGTAATGGGCCAACATGGGCCATAGGGGCGAGAGAGGTCAGCCCACAATGGTTGGTGTGCATCCCCCCATGGGAGTCTGAATTGGACAAGGGGAGGGGGCGCGACCCCCCTTTCCTTCTCCATCTCCATCTCCTTCCCTTTCCTCCCTCCGAAAGAAAGGAAGGGGGCTGACTATGACTAGGAGACCTAGTCGGTTTCCCCCCACTTGGTGCACCCCCTAGGTCCGGCCTCCTCCCCTCCTTTATATACGGGGGGAGGGGGCACCCTAAACCACATCAACTGTTCTCTTAGCCATGTGTTGTGCCCCCTCCACAGTTTACTCCTTCGGTCATATTGTTGTAGTGCTTAGGAGAAGCCCTGCACGAATCACAACACCATCACCGTCACCACGTTGCTGGATCAAGAGTTTGAGGGACGTCATCGAGCTGAACGTGTGCAGAACTTGGAAGTGCCGTACGTTCGGTGCTTGATCGGTTGGATCGCGAAGACGTTCGACTACATCAACCGCGTTAAGCTAACGCTTCTGCTTTTGGTCTACGAGGGTACGTGGACACACTCTCCCCCTCTCGTTTCTATGCATCTCCTACATAGATCTTGCGTGATCATAGGAAATTTTTGAAATTGCATGCTATGCTCCCAACAGTGGCATCCGAGCCAGGTCTATGTGTAGATGATATGCACGAGTAGAACACAAAGAGTTGTGGGCGATCATAGTCATACTGCTTACCACCAACGTGTTATTTTGATTTGGCGGTATTGTTGGATGAAGCGGCCCAGACCAACCTTACACGACCATGTTCATGAGACCGGTTCCACCCACAGACAAGCAACTTATTTTGCATAAAGGTGGCTGGTGGGTGTCTGTTTCTCCAACTTTAGTTGAATCGAATATGACTACTGCCGGTCCTTGTTGAAGGTTAAAACAACACACTTGATGAAAAATCGTTGTGGTTTTGATGCGTAGGTAAGAATGGTTCTTACTAGAAGCCCGTAGCAGCCACGTAAAACTTGCAACAACAAAGTAGAGGACGTCTAACTTGTTTTTGTAGGGCATGTTGTGATGTGATATGGTCAAGACATGATGTGATATACATTATTGTATGAGATGATCATGTTTTGTAAAAGTTATCGGCACCTGGCAGGAGCCTTATGGTTGTCGCTTTATTGTATGAAATGCAATCGCCATGTAATTGCTTTACTTTATCACTATGCGTTAGCGATAGTTGTAGAAGTAATAGTTGGTGAGACGACAACGACGCTACGATGGAGATCAAGGTGTCAAGTCGGTGACGATGGAGATCATGACAGTGCTTTGGTGATGGAGATCAAAGGCACAAGATGATGACGACCATATCATGTCACATATTTTGATTGCATGTGATGGTTATCTTTTATGCATCTTATTTTGCTTCGTACGGCGGTAGCATTATAAGATGACCCCTCACTAAATTTCAAGGTATAAGTGTTCTCCCCAAGTATGCACCGTTGTGACAGTTCATCATGCCGAGACACCACGTGATGATCGGGTGTGATAGGCTCTACGTTCACATACAACAGGTGCAAGACAGTTTTGCACATGCAGAATACTAGGGTTAAACCTGACGAGCCTAGCATGTACAGACATGGCCTCAGAACACTAAGACCGAAAGGTTGAACGTGAATCATATAGTAGATATGACCAACATAGAGATGTTCACCATTGAAAACTACTCCATCTCACGTGATGATCGGACATGGTTTAGTTCATATGGATCACGTGATCATTTAGATGACTCGAGTGATGTCTATCTAAGTGGGAGTTCTTAAGTAATATGATTAACTGAACTTAAATTTATCATGAACTTAGTCCTAATAGTTTTTGCATATCTATGTTGTAGATCAACGGCCCGTGCTACCGTTCCCTTGAATTTTAATGCGTTCCTAGAGAAAGCTAAGTTGAAAGATGATGGTAGCAACTACACGGACTGGGTCCGTAACTTGAGGGTTATCCTCATTGTTGCACAGAAGAATTGTGTCCTTGATGCACCACTAGGTAACGAACCTGTTGTAGGAGCAGATGCAGACGTTATGAACGTTTTGCAAGCTCAGTATGATGACTACTTGATAGTTTAGTGCACCATGCTTTACGGCTTAGAAGTGGGACTTCAAAAATGTTTTGAGCGCCATGAAGCATATGAGATGTTCCAAAAACTGAAATTGGTATTTCAGACTCATGCCCGTGTCGAGAGGTATGAGACCTCTGACACGTACTTTGCCTATAAGATGGAGGAGAATAGCTCAGCTAGTGAGCATGTGCTCAGAATGTCTAGGTACTACAATCACTTGAGTCAAGTGGGATTAATCTTCCAGATAAGAGTGATTGACAGAGTTCTCTAGTCACTATCACCAAGTTATTAGAACTTCGACGCCGCCGGTCGCCCCCTCCCGCACGCCAGCACCCCCCTCGGGCCTTTAAAGGCCGGAGCTGCCGCCCCACACCGCCCCGCCGCCCGACCCACACCACGCCCCGCCGCTTGAGCCATGCCGCCGCCTCGCGCCGCACGCCGCTGCCGCCTAGCGCCGCCGCCGCGCCGCCAGAGCCGCCGCCCCACGTCGCCCGTTCGCTGGAATCGAGCCGCCGGAGCCATCGCTGGTTTTTTCAGTTTAGGTAAAAACTGCCCGGTTTTTCTTCAAAACCCTAGATTGGTTTTTTATTTATTAAGATCGGTTCGGTTTTTCTTCGGTTTATTTATTTAGCGGACGTTCGTCCGCTCGTTCGTTTTAACGAGCGTTGTTCGCCGGTTAGGTTCAGACAGCGAACGTTCGTTCGTTCGTCTTTTCTTTTTATTTTATTTTTCAGCCAAGGACCTATCCGTGATTATTTTTATCACAGATTAGCCCGTGATATTCAAACCCTCGCCGTTTCTAAACCGTTTGTTCAAATCCAGTGAAACCAACGCCAAAATCTTCGTATCAAACCCCTCTTTCTGTTTAATCAACTTGAACAAGGTTTTGAAATATTAAAATTTGGTTTCAAGCAGATTTGTCTTCGAAGTTCTTTTGACCATAGTTTCAGTTCCGTATCTCCGTTTTGATCGATTCTTTTTCCAAATGGAACCTCTTCAGTTGAACTTTAAGTTTGGATCTTCTTATTTGAGGTTTCCCCTTGCTTATTTTCTTGGGTGATTATGTATTCTATTGTTTGTTTGCGATAGAATTCCCGGAGTGCGCAGCGTGCTACTACGAGTCACTAGGTTTTGCGGTTCATTATCATGGCAAGTAACACATTGATCATACCCAATTATTACCCAGTTTTTATGCATTAGCTCAACCCTCAAACATTGCATGAGTAGGATTCTTAACATGTGGGTTTGGCAAGTAGATGATGAGGTAGAACCTATTGCCCTTTTATTATCAAACCCTTGGGAGTCACTTCTACATTATGCTATTATATTGCCATGCTATGCTCGTAGACATGGATTGGATTTGAGTGTATCCATGACAGATGTGAGATTATTAATTAAAGGCTTACTTAAGGTGGCTACCTAAACACACATCTTGGAGGATTGGTTGCGGGCACCTGGGGATATACCAGTGCTGTCCTTTTTGGTTCGCCACCCAGGCTCAAAGGGATCATAAGATTATTCATGCTAAAAACTTCCGTGTGTAGCCACAAGCCATTATGGGCTCTGGCATAGTTGAGTAAGTTGTGGGAAACTTTTGCATGATGGGCTAGCAGACGTAGGGGATTGTAGGTGTACCGGCCTATCTATCGGTTAAGGGAACCTCTTCGGAAAGGCTGTGTCTCGGTCATCCGTTTCTCAAACACCATGCAGTGTGAGAAATACAATGGAGGAGATCGAGTCTTGTGGGGAAAAGTGCGCAAACCTCTGCAGAGTGTACAAACTAATCATGGTTAGCTGTGTCCCTGGTTATGGAAATCTTGAGTATCTGGTTCTTGAACTATCATGTTGATCTCATCACTCTAAATTAATTTGTTGGGATGTTAATTACTTTTAATTGGGATTGAGATGAGGATTTACCATTATCAGTGTTTTTCAACTACCATGTTAGTTAAATAAAACTTAGTCCTTTGTTGTAGGAAAAAATTGGCTTTTCACAAAAACATTGTAACCATAGAGCCTCCACAAGCCATATATGCATGTATGATAGATTTACTTGTTCATTGCTCTACTGTGTTATCTTGCTAGCATATTCCATGTGATGACCCATTTCGGGCTGCAACATATCATATTGCAGACTTTTCAGACGAGGAGTAAGGTGCGCTAGGTCGTTGTCGTGCACTCAGCTATGCCATTGGAGTTGATACTCACTTTATCTTCCAAGTCTTCCTCTGTTATCTTATTTAGATGGCCTTAAGCCATATCTATTGTAATAAGTTCTCTTTTGAGACATTCGATGTAATAAGTGTGTGATTGCTACTCTGTTATAAATCCTTCAAGTACTGTGTGTGTCAGCATTACTGATCCAGGGATGGCACTTATGCACAGAGATTTGACCGTTTTGAGGTTGGATCACTACAAGATGGTATCAGAGCACACGTTGAATGTAGGACACGACCACTAAGATGATCCATAGGTCACTCTTCTCTACTCGACTTCTCTCCATCTTCTACTCTATAGGATGGCGGACACAAGGAACAAGTTTACCCAGCTTGATGAAGATACACCTTTTGGACGACACTTGAAGGAAGTCACTAGGTACCTAAAAATTGAAATACCAAGCTTCACCGGGACCTACACCGCCACTTTACCAGAAGAGGAGTGTTGGATGATTCGAGTTCAAGTTCCTGGAAGGACATTCATGCCAGTAACTGAGCCCATAGAGTTTTCCTTTGATGCACCAACCTGGAGTCTAGGAAAGAGCATGGCAGCCCACATCGCCCTAGGACGCATCGGCGAAGTTTATCACAAGGATCTTAAGGACACCATCTACCAAATATGTGGGCACCGAGATGAGCAATGCGAGATGATCAGCACCAGGAAGGACAAGTCCATTGCAGCTTTCATCCAGGAGTTAAACCAACACATTTGTTGCTAGGAGAACGAAATGTGCACAAGCATGATAGATCTGAAGAAGTTTATGACTAGGAACATGGAGCTGGAAGAGGAACTCAAGTCTACACACGACGGATACAAGGAGGAAATCACCGTACTAGTGGAGATGAATGACGACCTGACAAGGAAGTAGGAGTATTCATGGGAGACCCTTGTAGCGACCTGACCCGAATGGATCACGTCTACTGCGCTACGGTGTCATCCCTGGATCAGTAATGCTGACACCACACAGTACATCGAGGTTTTATAGCAGAGTTGCAATCACACACTTATTACATCGATGGCTCAAAAAGAACTTATTACAATAAATATGGCAGAAGGCCATATAATATCGATAACAGCGGAAGACTCGGAAGTTAAATGGGTCCATCAACTCCAGCGGCATCACTGAGTATAGAACCATGACCTAACACCTCAATCGTCGTCTGAAAAGTCTGCAACATTAACGTTGCAGCCCGAAAACGGGTCAGCACATGGAATATGCTGGCAAAGTAACACATAGAGAGTAATGGAATGAAACAGCTATACTACATGCATATATGGCTGGTGGAAAGCTCTATGGTTACAGTTTTGCGTAAAGCCAGTTTTTCCCTACTGCAAAGGAATAAATTTTATTTACTATCATGGTGGTTGTGAAACATTGAGAATGGTTGACAGCATTCACAATCCCAATTAAAAGTAATTAAAACCCAATAACATTAATTAGAGGTAACATGTTGAGATTCACAATGATATTCAAGTACTAGATACTCAAGTTGTCCATAACCGGGGACACGGCTAATCATGGTTAGTTTGTTACTCTGCAGAGGTTTGCGCACTTTTCCCCACATGACTCGATCGCCTCCGTTTGTTTTCTCGCACTACATGGTGTTTGAGAAACGGATGACCGAGACATAGTCTTTCAGAAGCACTAGCACCTTACATGTGGGGTAGACCGGTACACCTACATCCCCTACATCTGCTAGTCCACCCCGTAAGAGTTCGCACAACTTAGTTAACTATGCCAGAGCCCATAGTAGCATGTGGCTGCACACGGAAGTTTCTAGCATGAATTATCTTATGATCCCTTTGAGCCTGGGTGGCGGTCCAAAAAAAAACAGGCAAGTCCTGATAGACATCAGGTGCCTCAATCCACCCAGATGTGTGTTTAGGTTGCCACCTTAGATAAACCATTAAAATTAATAAACTCACATCTGTCATGGATATCACTCACCCAATCCACGTCTACTAGCATAGCATGGCAATATAAGCAAACGTAGAGTAACTCCCAAAGGTTTCATAATAATACAGGTAATAGGTACTACCTCATCTACTTCCCATCCCACAATTTAATTAGATCCTAATCATGCAATGTGTGAGGATTGATCTAATGCAATAAAACTGGGTTGTAGAGAAGGTATGATCAAAGTGTTACTTGCCTTGCTGATGATCCGCGAGTCCTAGGGTTTCGAAGTAACAAGCGGCGCAATCCGGGTAATCTATCGCAGACAAACAACAAGCATACAATAAGTACTCATCTAATGCACAGGTAAAACTCAAACAAGAGATCGAACCAGGTAGTTCAACTTAAGAACTCCGGTTGCAAGAAAGAACGAAAAACAAACGGCGGAAGAAAACAACTCGGTTCTAGCAAGTTGAAACTAGGTCAAAATTTTACTGTAACAAAAGCTTGTTCAAGTTGATTAGACGGAACGGCGGTTTCGAGATGAAACTCCAGGCGCTTGAATCACCTGATTCCGATAAACGAGCGGAGAAATAGACTAGAAAGAAGATCGGATCTAAGATCGCGATCGCGGAATAAATCCGACGAAAAGAAAAAGAAGAACGGTTAAACGAACGGACGTTCGTTAACCTAGAAGAATCCGGTGATCACGTTCGTTAGGACGAACGGTCCGGCGAACGGTCCAAAGCAACTAAATCGGAGAAGAAAACGAATCCGATCTAGGGTTTCGGAGAAGAAAAACCGATCGAAAAACTGATCTAGAAAACCGGAACGGTTTAGAGAAGAAAAGAATTGGAACGATTAGAAGAAAACGATCCGAGAAAAAGAATAGATGTAGCGCGGGGCAACCTTGGCGAGGTCTCCGGTGAGGGGCTCCGGCGGCGTCGGCGTAGGGCGGCGGCGTGGGCAAGGTGCGGCGGCGGCGCGGGTGTGGGGCGGCGGCGGTAAGGTGCGGCGGCGGCGCGGGTGTGGGGTGGCGGCGGCAAGGTGCGGCGGCGGCGCGGGTGTGGGGGTGGCGGCGCGGGTGAGGCGGCGCGGCAGCGGTGACGCAGGGCGCGGTGTGATGCGGCGCGGCGGCGGTGCAAGGCGCGGTGTGGAGGAGAGCTTTGATTTGATGTGTTTAGAGGGGGGGGGTGCTTGGGTATTTATATTGGGGAGGGGAGGGGTTTACTTGGGGTAGAGGACAAGGAATTAGAATAGGAGTAGGAAAGATCTAGAAAATAAACGGAGTAGGACTAAAGAAAACGAAATAAGGAAAAGGGGACAAGGGGCGCCCTAGAATCCTAAAAGGATTCGGTCCTAGCAAGAGGCGGCGGCGGCCGACCGGCTCCTGGCTCGGCGCCTGGCGCCTGGGAGCGCGGCGGTAGGTGGCTTGGCTTGGGCCTTTGGCCCAAGGCGCTGCTCAATTTTATATATTTTTTTTTAAATAGTTTCCTCGCGCAGAAAAAAAAACCAAAAAGGATCTAAACGAACTCCGAAAAATCTAAAGTAAATTTTCCCCGACTCCTAAAAATGAGCCGAACAAAATGAACTTTTCTCCGGGCCTAAAATGCAATTTTTGAAAACGCGCATTTTTCCCTATCCAAATAAAATGCAAATAAAACTCGGCAAACAAAAATTGATCTATTTATTAATCTTCATTTTTCCTAAATTTGGGAAAGTCATATTATTCCCTCTCTCATATATTTTGACACCGGAAAAATTATTGAAGATAAAATAAATAAATCAAATGATCCTATTTTCAAAATTCGAGAGAACTCTCAAATATGAAAATAACGAAATCTCCAACTCTCTCCGAGGGTCCTTGAGTTGCGTGAAATTTCTAGGATCAACCAAAATGCAAGAAAATATGATATGCATATGATCTAGTGTATAACATTCCAAATTGAAAATTTGGGATGTTACAACCTACCCCCCTTAAGATGAATCTCGCCCTCGAGATTCGGGTTGGCTAGAAAATAGGTGAGGGTGGTCTTTGAGCAAATCTTCTTCTCTCTCCCAGGTGGCTTCATCTTCTGAGTGGTGGTTCACTGAACTTTGCAAAACTTGATAACCTTGCTGCGAGTAACTCTGCTGGCATAATCGAGAATCTTGACTGGCTTCTCCTCATATGTTAGGTCATCCTTTAACTGAATCGCTTCTAATGGCACTGTATCTCTTAGCGGTACCTCCGCCATCTCGGCGTGACATCTCTTCAGCTGAGAAACATGGAATACATCATGAACTCCTGACAGTCCTTCTGGTAATTCCAACTTATAAGCGACTTCTCCCATATGTTTCAAGATCTTAAACGGTCCAACGAAACGTGGTGCTAACTTTCCCTTAACTCCAAAGCGCTTAACTCCTCGAAGTGGGGATACTCGAAGGTAAACTCTGTCTCCGGTTTCGTAAACTTTCTCCTTGCGTTTAGAATCTGCATAGCTCTTCTGCCTGGACTGGGCTACCTTGAGCCTATCGCGAATCAACTTAACTTTCCGTTCAGACTCCTTAATCAAATCTGGTCCAAAGAATTGACGGTCTCTAACTTCGTAACTGTTGTCATGGAACGAAACTGTTATCTGATACGATACTCCTCGGAACTCCATGCAAACAAATGATTCTAGTCATGTATATCTTTGCCAACTAAGCACTGGTGTAAGTGGTCTTAACTGGAATGAAATGTGCTACCTTCGTCAAACGATCAACTACTACCCATATCGAGTCATATCCGGCTTTTGTCCTGGGTAGCCCTGTGATAAAATCCATGCCTATCTTATCCCACTTCCATTCGGGTATCGGCAATGGTTGTAACAATCCTGCTGGCTTCTGATGCTCTGCCTTTACTCTCTAGCATACGTCACAAACTGCTACATGTGCTGCAATATCCTTCTTCATTCCGGTCCACCAGAATGTTTCCTTCAAATCCAAATACATCTTGGTATTCCCTGGGTGAATCGAATGTGGTGAATTATGTGCCTCCTGCAAAATCAACTTCCTGATCTCCGGGTCATTGGGCACATAAACACGGTCCTCAAACCATAAGGTGTCGTGCTCATCCTCACGAAATCCCTTTGCTTTTCCTTTGCTAAGTTTCTCCTTTATAGCAGCAATCTCCTTGTCAGATTTCTGAGCTTCTCTGATCTTATCCATCAATGTTGATTGAATCTCCAATGCTGCTACATAGCCTTTCGGAACTATCTCTAAGCTTAGTTCACGAAGGTTTTCTGCTAACTCCTTGGGTATACTTCCTGTCATTATCGTATTGACATGGCTCTTACGGCTCAATGCGTCAGCTACTACATTAGCCTTTCCGGGATGATAATGCAATCTCATGTCATAATCCTTGATGAGCTCCAACCATCTCCTCTGTCGGAGGTTCAACTCCTTCTGAGTGAAAATGTACTTCAAACTCTTATGATCTGTGTACACCTCACAATGATTTCCAATGAGGAAATGTCTCCACGTTTTCAACGCATGCACTACGGCTGCTAACTCCAAATCATGCATGGCATAATTCAACTCATGAGGCTTCAGTTGTCGTGAAGCATACGAAACAACTCTCCCTTCCTGCATAAGCACTGCTCCAAGTCCTCGACGTGAAGTGTCGCAATACACCTCATAATCCTTGGTCTGATCTGGCAAAATCAATACCGGTGAGGTAACCAATCGTTTCTTCAACTCCTGGAAACTAGCCTCACACTCCTCAGTCCATTTGAACTTAGTATCCTTCTTCAACAACTCCGTCATAGGCTTCGCAATTTTTGAGAAATTCTCAATAAATCTCCGGTAGTATCCTGCGAGTCCAAGAAAACTCCGGATCTCTCCAACTGTTGTTGGTGCTTCCCATTCGGTTACGGTCTCAACCTTTGTGGGGTCAACTGCTATACCTTCTCCGGATATAACGTGTCCGAGGAATCCAACTTCCTTCAACCAAAACTCACATTTGCTGAATTTGGCATATAACTGATGTTCCCTTAATTTCTCCAAAACCAAACGCAAATGTTCCTTATGCTCCTCTTCATTCTTTGAATAAACTAGGATGTCATCAATGAACACTACGACGAACTTATCCAAAAACTCCATAAACGCTTTGTTCATCAGGTTCATAAAATAGGCAGGCGCGTTAGTCAATCCAAATGATATAACGGTATACTCATACAGTCCATATCTTGTGGTGAATGCTGTCTTAGGTATGTCCTGCTCTCGAATCTTCAACTGATGGTACCCTGATCGCAAATCGATCTTGGAAAACACTTTAGCTCCTTGCAATCGATCAAACAGATCGTTGATCATTGGCAGTGGGTACTTATTCTTGATGGTTACTTCATTCAATCCCCGATAATCTACAACCATCCTTAATGATCCATCCTTCTTTTCCACTAGAAGTACGGGTGATCCCCAAGGTGAAGAACTTGGGCGAATGTAACCTTTATCCAATAAATCCTTAATCTGATTCTTAATTTCCACCAAATCCTTTGCTGGCATCCGGTACGGTCGCTTCGATATTGGGCCTGTACCTGGCAATAACTCAATCAAAAACTCAATGTCTCTATCCGGTGGCATGCCTGGTAATTCCTCAAGAAATACATCAGGAAAATCCTTTACCACTGGTACTTCCTCCTGCACAACTCCTGATAAGCAATTCACTTGTGTCCTGTTTGGCACATGCCGGGATACATACTTGATCCTTCTTCCTTCTGGTGTGGTAAGCAAAATTGTCTTACTGGCGCAATCGATGTTTCCTCCATACATCGACAGCCAATCCATACCAAGAATCACATCCAGACCTTGGGATTCCAGAATAATTAAATCCGTTGGGAATACATGCCTTCCTATACTCAATGGTACTTGAAAACATCCTTGTCTGGCCATGTATTCTGCTCCTGGCGAGCTTACTAGCATAGGTGTTTTAAGAATCCTAGTGGGCAGGCTATACTTTTCCACAAATCCCCTTGATATGTATGAATGCGATGCACCAGTATCAAAAAGAACGAGTGCAGTAAATTACTTAACCAAAAACTTACCGATTACTGCATCGGGCTGATCTTCAATCTCCTCCACATTAACGTGGTTCACCTGTCCCCTATTGAAAGGGTTCGGCTTCTTCCCAGAGCTTCCATTGCCATTTCCATTCTGGCCTTCAGGACATTCATTGGCATAATGTCCGATCTTCGAACACTTGAAACAGGTGACTTGACTCAGGTCTCTCTTGGTTGGGGTTGATGGGGTTGTCCGGTTCTGGCCGTTGCTTCCTCCATTCCCATTACCATTCTTGTGGCCATTATGGTTGTGCGAGCTACCTCCTCCATGGGTGTGCTGAAACTTAAATCCCGGTTTAGGGGTAAAACGGGGCTTCTGCTGGGCTCCAGAGTTATACTTCCCCTGTCCATACTTCCTCTTACGGTTCTCAATCTGCTATTGCTTCCCTTCAATCATGATGGCACGATCTACCAACTCCTGGTAGTTGTTGAAATTTGCTACCATCAACTGCATGCTTAGCTCATCATTCAATCCTTCCAGAAACTTCTCCTGCTTGGCTGCATCCGTAGCAACGTCATCTGGGGCATAACATGCTAGCTTACTAAACTCTTCCACATACTGGCCAACAGTCCTTCCTCCTTGGCGTAAGTTGCGAAACTCACGCTTCTTTATGGCCATAGCTCCTGCTGAAACATGGGCAGTGCGGAAAGCTTGCTGAAACTGATCCCATGTGACAGTGTCAACTAGGTAAGTGGCTGTGAAATTCTCCCACCATGCTGCCGCGGGTCCGTCAAGCTGGTGAGCGGCAAACTTCACTTTCTCACCATCCGTGCATCCTACAGTGGTCAACTCCCTTCCTATCTTGCGGAGCCAATCGTCTGCTACTATCGGCTCGGTGCTACTAGAAAACACTGGCGGATTCAGCCTAAGGAAACGGGCTAAGTGGTCAACAGGTGGTGGTGGTGGGTTGTTGTTGTTCTGCTGATTCTGAACTAGCATCTGCATCAATTGATTCTGCTGCTGGATCAACTGAGTGAGCTCCGGTGGAAATCCATTGTCACGTCTCGGAGGCATCTGAGGGTTTAGAAAAGACGAGAATTAAGAATAGAGGGGGTCTAAAGGGAAAACACTACCCATATGCACATGAGGCAAAAGCACACAATTCACTTCAATCAATCAAACAAGGGCTTACAAACGGTCTAACTATCGTAAAAGTGCTCGACTATAATGTGTTTACATGGGGGAATACTACTATTATCTGGTGGTCATCTAGAAATTTGAACCGGTGGAAGATTCCATGATATCTGCTCCAGCTTCGTCTTCAAAGTCGGGTTCACTTGGATCCGAATCGGTGTCGTCGATGATGATGTAGTTGTCCGGACATGCGACGTACTCGTCGTCCTCCTGGGATGCTAACTTGCTCTTGAGTTCTTCAATCTCCTGCTTAAGATCGCAATTGTGCCTTGCTAGAGCTACGATCTCGTCCATGTAGTCCTTGCGTGTAGACTTCAGTTCTCTTTCTAGCTCGATGATCCTTGCCTTCGCATTCTTCAACTCTACCATATCATTGCACATCTGGTTCTCGTGGCGTCGAATGTGCTGGTTTAACTCCTGGATGAAAGATGCAATGGATCTATCCTTCTTGGTCCTGACTAACTACCATTGTTCATCACGGCGTCCGCAAATCTGGTAGATAGTGTCCTTGAGATCTTCTTGATAAACTTCTCCAATGCGTCCTATGGTGATATGAGCGGCCATGCTCCTTCCTAGACTCCAGGTTGGTGCATTGAAAACACTATCTATGGGCTTCGTGATTGGCGCGAATGTTCTTCCCGGAACGTGAGCTTGAATCTTCCAGTGCTCCTCTTCAGGCAGAGTGGCGTTGAAGGTTCCCGTGAAGCTTGGTAATCCAATGTTCAGGTACTTGGTGACTTCCTTCAGGTGAAATCCAAATGGTGTGCCTTCATCCGGTTGAGCGTACTTAATCTTCGCGTGCGTCATCCTAAAAGAGTAGAAAAGATGAGGAGTTAGAAAATGAGAAGAGAAGGGTGATCTATGGCTTTAACTTAGTGGTCGTGTCCTACAGTCAGCGTGTGCTCTGATACCATCTCTGTAGCGACCTGACCCGAATGGATCACGTCTACTGTGCTACGGTGTCATCCCTGGATCAGTAATGCTGACACCACACAGTACATCGAGGTTTTATAGCAGAGTTGCAATCACACACTTATTACATCGATGGCTCAAAAAGAACTTATTACAATAAATATGGCAGAAGGCCATATAATATCGATAACAGCGGAAGACTCGGAAGTTAAATGGGTCCATCAACTCCAGCGGCATCACTGAGTATAGAACCA